>NC_051176.1:319911465-320266497 GCF_013339695.2 Rhipicephalus sanguineus
GTTCTCGGCTGGTTATTTTGGGCATGGATTTTCTTCAAGAAGACGGAGCGATAATTAATCTGCGTGATTTGTACGTCACTTTCGCTAACTGTGTCTCTCCAGATTCGGATGTCGAGAACTAACATCGTGGCGTGGCGTTACGCGTGGTTGATGACTTCGTCACGTTGCCGCCTCGCAGTAGTATCTTCGTCCTTGTTGAGTGCCCACAGGAAAAGCCAAATACGGGCATCACCGAAGGTACGGGCATCGCCGAAGGTGACCTCACGTTATTGCTTGATCGGGAAGTCGCCATCGCTCGAAGTCTCGTTCGGCTCTGAAATGGCCAGGCTAAGCTTTTAGTGACGAACTTCAGTGGCGAATACAAACAATTTGCGAAGTGCACCACCATAGCTTACTTAGAGGCACTGGATGAGTCGGACGCCTTCTCTTTGGTTACGACAATCTCGACAGAGGAAAGCTGCGATGCCGACGTGACTAGTCACCTCAACGTCAATCGCCAGTTAGAAAAACCTCAGCGGGCAAGGCTCCTCAGTCTACTGTCATCCTTTAGTGACTGTTTCGCCACTACATCGAAGGTCCGGCAGACATCTCTAACGAAGCACAGAATCATCACTGAGCCCAACGTCCAACCTGTGCGCCAACATGCTTACCGCGTGTCGCAGAAAGAACAGGATGCCATTCGTCATCAAGTCAAACAAATGCTCGATGACGACGTAATTCAACCATCGACAAGTCCTTGGGCCTCACCTCTCGTGATGGTTAAAAAGAAAGATGGATGTGTAGACTACCGCAAACTGAACAAGATCACGAAAAAAGACGTATATCGTCTTCCTCGCATCGATGACTCCTTGGATCGCCTGCGTCACGCCCGTTACTTCTCGTCGATGGATCTTCGTAGTGGGTATTGGCAGATTCAAGTAGACGAAAGGGACCGATAAAAAACGGCGTTTATAACACCTGATGGTCTCTACGAATTTAAAGTCCTCCCTTTTGGACTGTGCTCCGCTCCAGCCACATTCCAACGAATGATGGACACAGTTATGTGTGACCTCAAGTGGCACTCGTGTTTAGTGTATTTAGACGGCGTAGTCGTTTTTTCCACGACGTTTGAACAGCACATTGAGCGGCTTGAGGCTGTTCTTCTGGCCATTCGCACCGCCGGCCTGTCTCTGAAGCCGGAAAAGTGTCACTTTGGACACGAGGAGCTTAAATTCCTTGGCCATATTGTCAGCAGTAACGGTGTTCGACCCGACCCTGAGAAGGCCGTAGCAGTTGCTTTGTTCCCGATCCCGAAGACAAAGCATGATGTACGCCGCTTTCTGGGTCTTTGTGCCTATTACCGCCGTTTTGTGCCAAATTTTTCGAAAATCGCCGCACCTCTGCAGCAACTCGTCAAGGACGACGTCGCCTTCGTTTGGGGTCCCGAACAATCAGACGCTTTTCGCGACCTTCAACAACGCCTCCAAACGCCGCCGATCCTTGGTCACTTTGACACCGAAGCAGACACAGAAGTACGCACTGATGCTAGCAACCTTGGTCTCGGAGCCATTCTCGTGCGATATCAAGATGGCGTGGAACGCGTTATTGCCTACGCTAGCCGCACGTTGTCATCTGCTGAGAAAAACTACTCAACGACAGAAAAAGAATGTCTGGCGGTCGTATGGGCTATTATGAAATTCAGGCCATACCGGTACGGACGCCCCTTCCGAATCGTCAGTGATCACCACTCTCTCTGCTGGCTGGCGAATCTGAAAGATTCTTCGGGCCGTCTCGCAAGATGGAGCCTTCGCTTACAGGAATTCGATATAACAATAGTTTACAAGTCTGGCCAGAAACACACCGACGCCGACTGTCCTTCCCGCGCACCCATCGAGACCGCTGCGGAAGACAATGACGAAGATTTCAGTTGCCTTTCTATTCTAACATCCCTGAACGTGGCTCAGCAGCAACGCGACGACTTAGAACTGCAACCACTGATCGAATACCTTGAGCGACGACGCCCACAACCCCCACGTCAGTTTGCGCGTGACTTGTCATTTTTCTGTCTACGCAACGACGTCCTCTACAAGCGCAACTTTCATCCTACGAAAACTGTTTACCTCCTAGTCGTTCCTGCTGTTCTCCACGACGACATTTTGCGAGCATGCCACGACGAACCATCGTCCGGGCATCTTGGCTTAGCGCGTACTCTGGCGAGGATCAAGCAGAAATACTACTGGCGGAAATTTACAAAAACCGTCAGGCAGTACGTCAAGACTTGCACAGCTTGCCAACACCGCAAAAATCCACCGATGTAACCAGCTGGTCTGCTTCAACCTGTACGACCTCCTCACGCACCTTTTGCACAGGTCGGGATGGATTTACTCGGCCCGTTTCCGAAATCTTCAGCTGATAACCGCTGGATTGTCGTCGCGACCGACTACTTGACTAGATACTGCGAAACCAAAGCCGTTCAGCGAGCAACTGCTTCCGATGTGGCTAATTTTTTTGTCAAAAACATCATTCTCCACCACGGTGCCCCCGCTGTTGTCATCACAGATCGTGGTACGGCATTTACGGCACAATTGCTCCGAGATATCCTGCGGCTGAGTGGTACGACACACCGACCAGCAACCGCGTACCACCCGCAGACCAACGGGTTAACCGAACGCCTGAACAAAACAATTGCTGATATGCTTTCGATGTTTGTCGCCAATGATCACAAGAACTGGGACGAAATCCTCCCATATGTCACATTTGGCTACAACACTGCGCTTAAGGAAACCACCGGCTTTGCTCCTTTTAGTCTGGTTTACGGCCGTGACGTCACTACGATGCTTGACATCATGCTACAACCAACTCCGCCAGACGCGATTACCCCGGATACAGACGTATTTGTTCAGCGCGCCGAAGAAGCCCGGAAGCTAGCACGCTTACGCATTTTGTCGCAGCAAAATCAAGACGCTCACCGGTACAACACCCATCAGAGAACTGTAACGTACGAGCCTGGCGACCTAGTCTGGGTTTGAATCCCTATACGTCAACGAGGGCGCTCCGAGAAATTGTTATGCCGATACTTTGGACCCTACAGAGTTCTTCATCGCCTCGGTGAAGTCAACTACGAAGTTGTCCCAGCAGACACATCGCACCATTCCCGTAGACTACGCTCCTCTGATGTTGTTCATGTCTCCAGGATGAAGCCGTACCATTCCCGTTGACTGCAAGTCACGAACTTTGTGGTGCAAAGCCTGCCTTCAGGACCATTGTGCAGTTATTTCCCATTTCTTTTATCTCGCCCTTGTGCTGTGCAACAGACACAAACATTCTTTTTTGGCAACGCTTCCACTGCTATTGTCTCTTTTTTGTCTGTTTTCATGTCTTTTTTTCTGGGGAGAGGGTAATGCCACGCGCTGGTGGTGGCGGAAGAAGAGAGCGAAGAAGTTGGTGGCTGTTGTAGCCGAAAGTAAACAGCTGGTCGCTTCGAGTTCCCTGTGTGTCGTTTCCTCTCGCGACAATATAGTGATCTTTATATTTTCTTTGTATTACGTTGTTTGATTTCGCTTACAAGTGTACATCTGTGTGAAATCCACTGCATGTGCCGCCCTGTGTAGGCCCCCATGTCCCGTCAAGCTGTCTTGCAGAGCTTTTTGCCTGGGGGACTTCCAACAAATATGTTGGAAATAAAGTGGATTCGGATTCTCATACATTCACTCACTTCCTTCTTCACTCACTCACACTCACATCGGCTCAACATCAACGGTCCTCATTCACAACTGCATTCACCTTTGTTCGCACTCGCAGGCACTAACTCATGTTCACAGTCACGTCCACTCACACCCACCAGTTTTCGCTCACGTCCCCCTGGACCGAAAAATCCGTCAGGCATGCTCATTAGATCTCAACGTGCTGATTCTCAATGGATCGTCCTGTGGAAAACCCGCGGATGTTAGCACTCGGCAAATAAAAATTCAGTCACTTCCACGGCTGTGAAGTGTGAGTAAACAGCGCAGCTGGCAAGCCAGCGCCACCACCTGGCGAACGCAGATCCACTTATTTCTTCATGGTTCTTCTTTCATCTTTCTGGCTTTCTTCATCTCTTTCTATATTGCCCTCTCTTTTCTCTCCTCCCTCACATCACTGCTCTTCATCCTCGCTTCTCTTTTTCACCCCTTGCAATACTATACACTGTAAAAACTTTTCTTGAAAAAAACAGAAATTGTTTGGCAGCTGGCCTGCCAGAAAATTTCTGTTCTCTTTCTCTTTTCTGTTTTTACGTTTTTGTAATTTTACATGCCTCTTCTGTTCCTGCTAACATAAAATTTCTGTAATTTACATGGTTTTTCTGTTTTCAGTAACAGAAAATGTCTGTAATGTTACATGTTCTTTTTGTTCTCACTAACAGTAAATTTCTGTAATTTCGAATGGTTTTTTCTGTTTTCAGTAACAGAAAACTCCTGTACCTTGACTTGGTTCTTTCGGTTCTCACTAACAGAGAATTTCTGTAATTTTACTACACTTTTGGTTTCTTAGTACAGAAATCTTCTGCGACTTGACAAGTTTTTTTTTCATTTGTTCAGTACAGGGAGTTTATGTAATTAAAATGAGCTTTCTGCTTTAAGTAACAAGAAATTTTTGAAATTGTATTTCTCATCGCAGCAACGTCAGTTGACAAATATTCTGCAATTTTAAAGGTTATGCAAACTTAAAATGTATGTGGTGCAAGAACAGAAAATCTCACAAACAGAAAGTGCCACAACCTTTTGCATCAGCATTGTCCCCTTTATAGCACGCATCCTCTCTCACAAAGTCGTTAATTCAGTAAACCATAGAGTGAAATGCAAACAAGTTTATTGACATGAAACGTAGAAGTTCAGGCAGTTGCCAACATGTGCATCTTGAAATACGAGAGATGCCCACACTATCCCAAGCGGTCACTATGCGTTATTCGAAGGTCGCAGGTTCGGTCCCTGCCAGCGGCAAGTTCTCTATTCATCCACTTTGCTTTCTTCACATTTGCTTCGCCATGACTACAAATAACATCCGCTGTACTTGCCTTGGCTTTCTTGTCTGTTGTAATTAATGTTGTCTAACGAAAAAACAAGCCATTACAATTCCAGTTTCGTTCACTATGCCCACAGTATCACAAGGGGTCCAGATTAAGGAATCTCCCGGGTATATTGTTCGAGTTGGCAAGCACAGATGTTTAAAAGTCAAGTCCTTGAGGAAGCTAATCGATGATGCCACTTTCGGGTTCATGTTGTGCTGTTTCCCACGTGTATGTTCAGTCTTTGTGCCCTTTCCAGGACTGACAGTGGCAATTGACCTAAAAATAAGAGGCAATTCAGTTTAGCAGTCCAGAAGTGCCTAAATATTATTAGATACAGTGCAACTACAAAGGCACCCACTAGCTCTTCATTAAGAATAGGCTTTTCTGCATACATCCATCTCTACTTACATTACGTTCAATTTAAATAGAATATTGCCACATAAGTCTAAAATGAAACTCTAACCTATCTAACAATAAAATTAGAATTTCAACCTTCGAATGTCTAAGTACTGACAGCCAGTATGTTTGTGGATACTTGCAAGCAGTATACCGTAAAACATGTAGCTTCTTCTTGAAGAAGTAATTTTGTTCCAAAACGCTTTCTTTTCCTTTTAACTAAATGAAGCCATCTCAATAAATGAAAGTATTTTATGTGAGCAATATACCATACATTTTTTTAAATGTTACCGGAAAGCTAGAGTTATTGACCAAAGGCACAAGATCAGTCTCACCTATGAGTGAACTCCAGGGTAAGACTTGCGTCTTTTGGGTAGGCAACGTTGACGCAAAGTGTGCCAGGAATAATATCTTGAACACCTCTCTAGGATTGCATGCTTGCTTGAGAGGAACGTTGTCAATGCAAACTGTGAAGGACTTCGCCGTCAGGAAACCACCACCTGCAAGTTGAAAATTTGGGTTCAAAACTTACTCATATTTAGAAGGGGAGAATAGCATACCTTTTGCAAATATGAAAGGCCAACTTGGCATTTCCTGAAGGTCATCATCCCAGATGGTATCCTTCAATAAAGAAACGAGCATTGATCGAATAAGTAGGCATGAGGCAAAATAGAATTTATTAATTCGTTAATAACAGGAAAACAGCGCGGGCAAACGGGACAAGAACGGCTGACAGGACTTTCTTGTCCCGTTTGCCCGTGCTGTTTTCTATTATGAAGCCAGGCCAACAAGATCAAGTTCATACCATTTTAAACAATTGTTAAAACTGGATGTTTGCACATATTTTAACACTGCGTACTCTCAAACACTGTGATCGCCCCACCGATGCTTAACAAAAAGCAAAATGCAAGATAAAAAATCAAGCGATTTTCAGGCTGCATTAGCACCGAATCTCTTGCTTTAAGTGGAAATGAAATGACGCATTTTGAAAGTGCTGGTCTGCACCTGCGATGGTTCGCTCTATTTTCGGTGTACAATCGAGCCCGGATATATCGAACTCGATGGAGATTGTGAAATAGTTCGATATATAAATAATGCGATATTCTAAATTGTGCTCGTAATAAAAACTTAGCACGTCTCTGACAAATATGTAAACTAGCAAAAAGACGGCAGATTACCCATTGGCGTATCCAAAAGCAGTATTTGATGAGCAAAAAGCCGATCAGGACAACGGGGCTCAACTGGCGGCACACGTGAAATGCGCAAGAAGGAAGAAGTGCTGAATAAAAAAAAATGTTGCAGTTGGCTTAGCTCGGCTATGCCAGGATAACGTAGCGTTAGCAAAGGTTCAGCTAATTATTCTTAGCTTTCCTGAATGTCTAGGATCAGCTTGATTATCATGCTTACTGCTGCTCCAATGACACACACACGCTATAAGTATTATGTGGCACATGTATATTTATTTTGCCAGGCAACTACTTGCAGATCCGATGAGTTAAGCTTCTCCGCTCTTTTGCGCCGTTGAGCAGCATTTGCGCTCTCTTTCTCCATGGCTATACCACACTGGTAAACGCCAGTAAGAGGCGTTATCAAGCGGCTCCAGCGCAGTGTCAGACGGCGACTGCACAGCGAAGGCGAATACCTGCGCGCGCGCCGGCGCTAACGCGTCTGCCACGGCTACGACGTCACTCCTCTGGAAAGCGCAGACCGGCGGCGGCGGAGTGCGCGGGAGGTGCCGGCTCCTGTGCGTGACATCACTGATCCTCGCACATGCGCAGCACGGCTCTTGAGGAGCCACGCGAAACTGGCTCGGCTAGGCCAGTGGAGCTAACGCTACAAAAGGCCAGTTTGGTGCCTAGAAAGCCATACCCTCTAGTCATAAGTAAGCGCTGTAGTCACATTCAAAATCGAGCGCCAATTCACGGCGCCGATACCTTCGACGGAGCTCGCATTCATCAAAGGCCGCCACTTCAAAGCACCCACCCTCCCTTCGCGCCAGCGAAACGCGTGCAAGAACAGCCAGAGTGTTTCGAACTAGTAAGCGCTTACAGCACATTCAAAACCAGCGTCATATACGGCGCCGATACCTTCGACTGAGCGCGCATTCATCAATGGCCGCCACTTCAAAGCACCCACCCTCCCCCCAAGCCAGCGTGTTTCGAACAAGTAAGCGCTTACACTACATTCAAGATCAAGCGTCAAATCATGGCGCCGATATCTTCGACGGAGCGCGCATTTATCATAGGCCGCCACGTCAAAGCACCTACCTCGCCCCCAAGCCAGCGAAACGCGTGCAAGGACAGCCAGCGTGTTTCGAACAAGTAAGCGCTTACACCACATTCAAAATCCAGCGTCAAATCACGGCGCCCATACCTTCGACGGAGCGCGCATTCATCAAAGGCCGCCACTTGAAGGCACCCACCCTCCCCCCAAGCCAGCGAAACGCGTGCAAGAACAGCCAGCGTGTTTCGAACAAGTAAGCGCTTACACCACATTCAAAATCCAGCGTCAAATCACGGCGCCGATACCTTCGACGGAGCGCGCATTCATCAAAGGCCGCCACTTGAAGGCACCCACCCTCCACCCAAGCCAGCGAAACGCGTGCAAGAACAGCCAGCGTGTTTCGAACAAGTAAGCGCTTACACCACATTCAAAATCCAGCGTCAAATCACGGCGCCGATTCCTTCGATGGAGCGCGCATTCATCAAAGGCCGCCACTTCTTCAAAACACAAACCCTCCCCACACGCCAGCGAAACGCAAGAACAGCCAGCGTGTTTCGAACAAGTAAGCGCTTACACCACATTCAAAATCCAGCGTCAAATCACGGCGCCGATACCTTCGACGGAGCGCGCATTCATCAAAGGCCGCCACTTCTTCAAAACACAATCCCTCCCCACACGCCAGCGAAACGCAAGAACAGCCAGCGTGTTTCGAACAAGTAAGCGCTTACACACATTCAAAATCCAGCGTCAAATCACGGCGCCGATACCTTCGGCGGAGCGCGCATTCATCAAAGGCCGCCACTTCTTCAAAACACAAACCCTCCCCACACGCCAGCGAAACGCAAGAACAGCCAGCGTGTTTCGAACAAGTAAGCGCTTACACCACATTCAAAATCCAGCGTCAAATCACGGCGCCGATACCTTCGACGGAGCGCGCATTCATCAAAGGCCGCCACTTCTTCAAAACACAATCCCTCCCCACACGCCAGCGAAACGCAAGAACAGCCAGCGTGTTTCGAACAAGTAAGCGCTTACACCACATTCAAAATCCAGCGTCAAATCACGGCGCCGATACCTTCGACGGAGCGCGCATTCATCAAAGGCCGCCACTTCTTCAAAACACAAACCCTCCCCACACGCCAGCGAAACGCAAGAACAGCCAGCGTGTTTCGAACAAGTAAGCGCTTACACCACATTCAAAATCCAGCGTCAAATCACGGCGCCGATACCTTCGACGGAGCGCGCATTCATCAAATGCCGCCACTTCTTCAAAACACAAACCCTCCCCACACGCCAGCGAAACGCAAGAACAGCCAGCGTGTTTCGAACAAGTAAGCGCTTACACCACATTCAAAATCCAGCGTCAAATCACGGCGCCGATACCTTCGACGGAGCGCGCATTCATCAAAGGCCGCCACTTCTTCAAAACACAAACCCTCCCCACACGCCAGCGAAACGCAATAACAGCCAGCGTGTTTCGAACAAGTAAGCGCTTACACCACATTCAAAATCCAGCGTCAAATCACGGCGCCGATACCTTCGACGGAGCGCGCATTCATCAAAGGCCGCCACTTCTTCAAAACACAAACCGTCCCCACACGCCAGCGAAACGCAAGAACAGCCAGCGTGTTTCGAACAAGTAAGCGCTTACACCACATTCAAAATCCAGCGTCAAATCACGGCGCCGATACCTTCGACGGAGCGCGCATTCATCAAAGGCCGCCACTTCTTCAAAACACAAGCCCTCCCCACACGCCAGCGAAACGCAATAACAGCCAGCGTGTTTCGAACAAGTAAGCGCTTACACCACATTCAAAATCCAGCGTCAAATCACGGCGCCGATACCTTCGACGGAGCGCGCACTTCTTCAAAGCACCCACCCTTCCCCCACGCCGGAGAAACGCGTACAAGAACAGCCAGCGGGCTTCGAACAAAGCGGTTGCGCATAGTCTCGAAAGTTCGAGAACCTGAGGCCTGACGCCGTCTCAAACGACACTGCCTTCACCAGCGCGTCTGCCGACGACGCCGAACTGGCTCAACATCTTTACCGAGCCGCTGCTGTACTATGAACAGATGAGTCATGTCCAACTCTCTCGAACCCAGGCGCGAACCAATGAGCGCGCAGAGGCGTGTGGGTCGGCCAGTCAACGAAGAAGCCAGTGAGCCAGAAGTGAGGAAAGACACTCTATCAGACTATGGCAATGAAAATGACTTATCTGTCGCCACGCATACATGTCTTGTAGTAACGCAAAAGGCAAAAAAAGAAAGAAAAGAAAAGAAAGGAAACAGAAAAAGGGAAGGAACAAAAGACAGGCGCAACCCTCTCTATGCTACGCGTGCGCGGACTTCATGCACATGTGGTGCAGTGCACTTTGAGGCCTTGGACGTGGCGTCGAGTTCGATATATCGAATGTGCAGTGAAGAGGAGCACTATATTTGCATGAACAAGCCCAACATATTTGCATGGGGTTTTACAACTGTTTGATATGCGCAACAATTCGTGTGGTTCAATATATGCGTGTTCGACCGTATTTTTTCGATAAGTGCTGTTCATGTTGAGGAGGGCACAGAATCTTTGCGATAGTATGAAACGGGTTGAGGCGTTGCGTTGCGTCACTTTTTAAAATGATTATATTACTGAACAGAATCTCGAACGATTTCAATAGGCAGACATTACCGCTCCGGTGTCAAGACCCTCTATAGTTCGACGTAACGTCGACGCCTGCGCACGCTCGGCACAGCGAGGCTACGCTATTCAAACGTACAGCACAAAGGCCGGCGCGTCCGGCGTCCGCCAGCGTGCCACGCCCCTGCTGCAGCCGGCGCGAGATGCGGCATGCTGCATTCCGCGCCGGTGACGTTACCCAAAGAACACTTTACCCAAAGACCCGGACTTCGCGGTGTCTGCGTTTCTTCGTTCTTCGTGACGAAGGGACGCCGCGCGTGCTCAACTGCGCATGCGTCAAGTCGACGTAGTGCTCGGTTTTCGTTTCAACGTAACGTGATGAACCAACGAACGTGGCGTCGCCAACTTTTGCTGACGCTGGTTGACGCGAACGCTGCGCTGGACTATAGAGGGCCGTTTATAACGAGGCTGGCAAAGCACAACAAAAAATCACGCACCATAGCAATCTAAGGACGCACGCCACCTGCATAAATAGGACTAAATCCGCCAACGACACATGACACGAACCCATTCTTTGATGGCAACATTAGCGGAGCACCTGCTTCGGTGCGCCTAAACTACTCCTTACAGATAAGACAACGGACGAACACATTGCAGTGTGACGCAATCTCGCGCACTCAACGCCTGAACTGGGCGTGCATGATAGTTCGCTCTGCGCGGTAACAACGAAGTACACTGCGCAGATGGCGGCAGCCGTTTGGCACATTTGAAATGGCAGTGCTGCTCTGCTTACACCTCCTGCCGCACGGCTAAGCGCAGCAGCACAGCTAAATACGACGTGCACTAGCAACCAACGTTTCTACATTGGTTCAAAAAACGTTGCTAACTGTGTATGGCTGCACGAGCCGATGTCATCAAGCGCTATAGCAACAACATACTCACGTAATAGCACTTCAGTAACACAGAATAGAGTTCAATAATCACATAAAGCAGCAAGGGAACTCTTACTCACTTGATGGACGAACTGTAACAAAGCGCAGTGGTTCAATGCCAGCAGACCGTCGACGAGGAAACAACGTGGAGCATCAATCGGTCCAGTCCACAAAGAAGAAACTAGGCCTACGCAGCGTGAAATTTGCATCTGTGCATTGAAGCGCGCCGAATGCAAGGACCGCAACATGTACAAATACGCATATTACTTAAAACAAAATTAATTGCTACCGTTGGCTTGCTTTCAAATATAAGCAATTCATTACTTGGGGCTAGAGGTGTGCACGGGCTCCGGGTAGCCCGAAAGCCCGATCCCGACCCGGCCCGCGGGCCGGGCTCGGGCGGGTCGACGTATTTTCACTTTGGGCCCGGGCCGGGCTCGGGCTACTTGGAGTTTTGTCGGGCCGGGCTCGGGCCCCGCGCAAAGCCCGACTCAAACCCGAAATATAGAGAATGAGCGAGAATTGTTTTCCCGCACGCATATACAGCGCCTTTTCCACGACCGCACTTTACCGCTTTTCCTTTCCATTCGCTACTTGAAACAAAAGGGAAGTGCTCAGGTAAAGCACTGCCTCTGTTGCACTCCGACAAACAGAGAAGTAACACCACCTGACCTGGTGACGGCGCCACGCGACTGTTCGCGTTAGATTTAAGGCCAAATTCCATATGAGTGAAAATGCACGCGACAGCGACGAATGACCCGACGTAGATCGCCTTCGTGCAAGCTGACGCTTGCATGGGCATACCCCATACACGTGACGCCTTTGGCGAGCGAACTCCATTGTTGCTGGCATGAGGCCATCTACTTGTATAGCAAAAGTGCCGCGCTGTCGCAGGTATGCAATGCAAATAAAATATTTGTTGCCTGTTGGTACGTAAAACGTTTACCGTTGTCTCGCAGTATTTTTTATATGCACGTGCATAATTATAACGTTATTTGTTGGTGTACAGCATGATGTGCTTAGTACGTCGCTGATTGTTTTCGCAGCGAACCTTCAAAAAGCCGGGCCGGGCCCGAGATTGTGTTTTCGTACGTCGGGCCGGGCCGGGCGGGCTCGCAGCCCTTTGCCGTCGGGCTCGGGCATGCCTTCGACAAAGTCAGCGGGCCCGGGCCGGGCTCGGGTTCGGAAATACGGCCCGTGCACAGCTCTACTTGGGGCAGTCTATTTTTTATAGTTGTTTTTGAAGTACTAAGAGACACGTGATCAATCGTCTGTAAAGCGCCGACTTTAAAGACAGAAATTCTCTGTTTTTTTCAGGTACATATCTCTGTTAAGGGCAAATAACAGAAATTTTCTGTGTAACCACAGACATTTTCTGTAAAGATGTCTGTACTTTTACACATATTTTTTACAACGTACTGTGCATGGCTACGTTATGGCCTACCTCTGCATTTCCCCTTGCTTCCCTTTCCAATCCCATTGCTAAACTGTACTATACGAGGCTATGCCTTGCACTAGCCTCTCCCCTCCTCTTTTCCTTCTCACCCTCCCTTCCCCACCACTTTGCGATACTCTACTATGTAGGGCTATGCCATGCTAGGCGCTGCTTGGCACATACCCACTGTCTGTGGCCCATAAACTATACTATACAAGGCTATGCCATGCTTCACCCGCTCCCCTCGTTCCTTCCTTCCCCCTCACATCCCTTTCCTTGCTAGGCTATACTAGGCATGGCTATGCTATGTTACGAGCTGCTTGGTACATATCCGCTGTCTGTGGTGCATAAAAACTATACTAACAAGGCTATATACCATGCTTTACCCTATTCCCGCCTCCTTTGCTGCCTCCTCACCCTCGTATCGCTCATCTCATCGACACTTCCCTTTCCCACCTGCTTGCTATACTATACTATGCCTGGCTATGATATTGCCACGCCTACTTCTTGTTTTATTTTGATGTTTTTGGGTTTGACCAGCAAGGACGGTTATCAACTCTCGAGGCTGTCCGCGAAGCGTGTTCGAGAAGCTTCGCGATTGTAGGACATCGTTTTGTTAAGATTGCGCGCAAGACGCGCACACTCGAGCTTATTCTAGAACTTGCGCGACAACCAGCGATAACGCTGGAATATTCCACGGCACAAGTATAAATGCCGACGCGTTTCACCGCTTGTCAGTTGATCGACGGTCGACGCTCTGTTCGCCGCTATCAGTTTATTGCTCTACTTTCAGTCTCCCGGCCACAAGTTCGGCCAAATAAACAGTTTCTTCTCGTACGTGCTGACTGCTGTCTTCGTCGACATCACGACCACGTGACATCTGGTGGAGGTGCTGTTCGTCCATGCTCCGGACGCCCCCGTCAAGCGGCGAACCAAGCCCGAGTCGCAGAGAAGACGTCGACGCCAAGGCCGAGCAGCCAGGAAACCGCAGGCAACAAGGTCTACCGCCAGAGTACGGGCCTCTACCTGAAAATACCCGGCAAACAAAGACCCCGACCTCGACCACAGCGACGAGGACGGACGCTGTGCCTCCCGCACCGATCCTTCTCAGGGCGCCCAAGGAGCCGCCAACCTTCCGCGGATCGTCATTCGAAGACCCGGAAAGCTGGCTCGAAGCCTACGACCGAGTCGCTGTTTTCAATGCCTGGACCAGCAAAGACAAGCTACGGCATGTCTACTTCGCCTTGCAAGACGCCGCTCGCACCTGGTTCGAAAACCAAGAGCGAACCCTGACAACGTGGCGTGAACCCTGACATTTCGCACCAGGTTCCTCGCTACGTTCACGAGCGTCATCCGCAAGGAGAGGGCCGAAGCGCCGCTTGAAACCCGTTCGCAGCTGCCAAACGAAAACGTGGTGCTCTTCACAGAAGAGATGACCAGACTCTTCCGCCATGCCGACCCCGAAATGCCGGAAGACAAGAAAGTTCGCTTCCTCATGCGAGGAGTAAAGCAGGAGCTGTTCGCGGGTCTGATGCGGAACCCACCGAGCACTGTCCAGGAATTCATCTCCGAAGCGACGACGATTGAAAAGACGCTGGAGATGCGCACCCGACAATTCAATCGCCGCTCGACGCCAGCTTACGCAGAAGTTCAATCATTCTGCTCCGACAACCTCCGTGAAACGATTCGAGTGATCGTGCGGGAGGAGCTGCGAAAGCTTTTACCCCCACCGCAGCATCAAGTGGATTCAATCGCCGACGTTGTCCGCGAGGAAGTCCGACAATCGCTTGGAATTCCCGAAGCACCGCAGGCTCAGACGGAAGCCATGAGCTATGCTGCTGCAGCCCGACGCAACGCCCCACCTCCTCGCCCGCGTCAAGGCGCCGCGCCGCCGCAGCAGTTCCGCCGCCAGGCACCGCCGCCACCACCACCGACGCCATACCGTCCGCCGACAGGACAACGATGCACCCCCCGAAAGACCGACGTTTGGCGTACCCCCGACAACCGCCCGCTCTGCTACCACTGCGGGGAGGCCGGCCACACGTACCGCCGCTGCCAGTACCGAGAGATGGGGCTACGCGGATTCGCCGTCAACGCGCCCCGCCCGCAGCCAGGCGAATGGCCTCGCGACATCGACGACTACCTCACCGGAACACAGAGGCAAGAACGACGACCTGCCCGTTCGCCGTCGCCCGGCCGCTTCATGTCACCGTACCGCCGGCAGTACACTGGCCCAAACCAGGGCCGGTCGCCTAGCCCGTATCCGGGAAACTAAGGACAGCAACCGATGGAGGTGCGGTTGCTGTACGACGAACTACCGAAGATCCTCCAGCGCCGACGATGACGCCGCGACGAAACCTTCAGAACACGACGCGAACCAGACAGACCCCTGACGACGAAATCTCGCGGACCGAAGAAGACCCGACAACGCAACATGGAAGCAGCGGAACAAACCGACGCAGCCGTGACCCGACTCCGCGACCCAACCGCAACACAAGACGACGAACTAGCGACCTCGACGCTCTCATCGACGGCCACAACGTCACCGCTCTCGTCGATACTGGAGCCGACTATTGCGTCATCAGTGGGCCCTTCGCCACGAAGTTGAAGAAAGTTAAGACTGCTTAGGAAGGCCCCGAAATCCGTACCGCTGGAGGCCATCTAATAACGCCGTCTGGAGTCTGCACAGCAAGAGTCACAATCAATAATCGCACATATCCTGCAAGTTTCGTAATCTTGCAACACTGCTCCAGGGATGTCATACTTGGCATGGACTTCTTAAACCATCACGGCGCCGTCATCGCCTTAAGAACCAAGTCGATAACCCTATCGTCGGACAAAACGACACCGCCGGATACGAATTCATGTCAACATGCCCTGAACGTGCTCGAGGATCAAGTTACCATCCCGCCTCGCTCCAGCGTCATAATTACCGTCAGCACCGAAAAAGTTGAAGACATCGAAGGTGTCATCCAGAGCGACCAGTGTTTGCTGCTAGACCGTGACATTTGCGTCGCAAGGGGCATTGCTCGGTTGCATGAAGGAAAAGGAAGCGTGATGCTAACAAACTTCAGCCAAGAATAGACACCTGAGCAGGGGCACGACGATTCCGTACATCGAAGAAATCTTGGCCGTCAGCGATGCGTTTGCCTTTTCAGATTCTGACGAAGCTGCGACGACTACCCCAATACCTGAGCCACCCTTCGACGTAAATCCAAGTCTTCCCGCTCGCCAACAGCAACAGCTTCGATGCCTTCTGCAGGAATACAAGGACTGTTTCTCGTCGTCATCGCGGGTCCGACAAACGGCTCTTGCGAAGCACCGCATTATAACAGAAAATGCTCGGCCACTCCGTCAGAGTCCCTACCTTGTTTCGACGCGGGAACGGGAGGCCGTTAAGAAACAAGTCGACGAAATGCTACGCGACGACATCATCCAGCCGTCCAACAGCCCGTGGGCGTCTCCCGTGGTGTTAGTGAAGAAGAAGGATGGGACCCTACGTTTCTGCGTCGATTATCGTCGCCTGAACAAAATCACAAAGAAGGACGTGTACCCTCTCCCACGGATAGACGACGCCCTGGATCGACTCCACAACGCGAACTACTTTTCGTCGATGCTCCTCTAGACCGGCTACTGGCAAATCGAAGTCGACGAGATAGACCGAGAAAAGACTGCCTTCGTAACACCGGACGGCCTGTTCGAGTTCAAGGTCATGCCCTTCGGTCTTTGCTCGGTACCTGCGACATTCCAACGAGTCATGGATACAGTATTACCTAGCTTGAAGTAGCAAACTTGCCTTGTTTACTTGGACGACGTCGTTGTGTTTTCCTCGAACTTCGACGAACACCTCCTGCGCCTTGAATCCGTACTTCAAGCAATCAAGAACTCCGGGCTCACCCTGAAACCACAAAAGTGCCGCTTCGCGTACGAGGAGCTCTTGTTTTAGGGTCACGTGATCAGCAAGACTGGAGTGCGCCCAGACCCGCAGAAAACAGCTGCCATCGCCGCTTTCCCGCCACCCACCGACAAGAAGGCCGTGCGCCGATTTCTCGGCTTGTGCGCCTATTACAGACGCTTTGTCAAAGACTTTTCACGGATCGCCGAGCCACTAATGCAGCTCACGAAGACCAACGTCGAATTCAGGTGGCAAACAGCGCAAGTCGAAGCATTTCATGAACTGAAACGACGCCTGCAGACTAGAGCACTGCACGGGCCCGGGCCGGCCCGGAAGCCCGGGCCCGACCCGGCCCGCGGGCCGGGCCGGGCCGGGTAAGGGATTGTTGGATCGGGCCCGGGCCGGGCTCGGGTCGGGCTCGGGCCTGAGCCAGGCCCGTATTAGGCCCGGGTCTCATACGTATCTGTATAATTGCGTGTGTACGTTGTCTTTGTTTATGTTGTTTTGTGGGGTTTAACTCTCCGAAGTGACCCAGGCTATATGAGACGCCGTCGTTGAGGTCTCCGGGTAATTTAAACCACCTAGAGTGCATTGGCGTCCACAGAAATTGCACAGTACAAGACGTCTACAATTTTGCTCCATCGGTATGCTACACGTAATTTCAAGAAAAGCCTAATATAAGTTTCCTTTATTATAGTGAGTGAAAGACGTTCTTGGGTACCGTGTAAGGAAACGGTAAAGTGCCTAGATTAGTGTATATAAGATGTGTTCACTTCGGCGCTCTATTAGACCGTTGTTTTGGAAGCCCTTAGTCCGGTCTTGCTTTAAGGCGTAACATTTTCAAAGATCGAAAGCGGTCACACGAAGACGACGAGAAAGCCACCTTCAGGGAACAGCGAGGACGGTGGCTCGCTCGCTAACGGGTGTGCCTCGCTATGACACATCTATGGCACTGCGGTGGCGGTGACTCGGAGAAGAAGGGTGGGTCAAAGAACCTTCTTGTTTTGAACACGAAAATGTAGTGTACGTTGGGTGCAGTTTCCTGCCGAGGAGTCAACACGACAGCTTTAATTTATGTAACGCTGCCCAGCCTGGTGTATTCCTCCCAGAAGCAGCTGGAGCGCGTTTTTTTTTTCATTGCATTGTGCAATAGATGAAGTTTGCAGGAGACTTGCTACTTTTACTCAACAGCCCTAGCTCGTACGCAGTTGATGTAGACTCAAACTAAAAATGTATGTCAGGTTTATTTCTCCCACTTTATCGAGGTATTTTGTAGTCGTTCTTTGAAATGCAAAAATAAGATTGCGTGGTTAGCACTGCGTGCGTACATGAAACAGCCAGCTATGACTCCAATTATATTTTATATTGCCCTACAATTATTTCGCAAGAGTGTTACGGGCGTAATTAACCGAAAGTATACACAGTACCAGTGAAAGTCGTGATCACTAAAACAAGTTCCTTAAACAATCTCTAGATAATATCTGGTGTGCGGCAGGTATCTTCACAATCACCGAAGGTTGGACAGTGTCTCCTTTATGCTCAAGGTATAAGTAGCTGAAACGGGCCGGGCCGGGCCGGCCCGGGCCCAAACCTTTCGGGCCCGGGCCGGGTACGGGCCACATTTAAGAACACCAGGCCGGGCTCGGGCGGGCCGGAACATGGCGTTTTCGGGCCGGGCCGGGCCCGGGCCGGAAAAATCCGCCCGTGCAGTGCTCTACTGCAGACTCCCCCGATACTTGCGCATTTCGACGAATACGCCGATACGGAGATTCACACCGATGCAAGCAGCGTCGGACTCGGCGCCGTACTTGTGCAGCGGACGGAGGGACTGGAAAGGGTTATCAGCTATGCTAGCCGGTCGCTGTCTAAGGCAGAGGCCAACTATTCCACAACGGAAAAGGAGTGCCTCGCCATCATCTGGGCTACGTCAAAGTTTCGCCCCTACCTCTACGGCAGGCCCTTCAAAGTTGTGAGCGACCATCACGCCTTGTGTTGGCTAGCTAACTTGAGGGACCCTTCAGGGCACCTCGCACGGTGGAGCCTAAGACTTCAAGAATTCGACATCACCGTCTTGTACAAGTCCGGAAGGAAGTACTCCGACGCCGACTGCTTGTCTCGTGCCCCCGTCGACCCACCACCGCCCGACGACCAGGATGATGACAGCTTCTTGGGAGCCATAAATGCCGATGACTTCGCCGAACGCCAGCGAGCCGACCCGGAACTGAATGGTCTAGTGGAATACCTGGAGGGCAGGACCATCATTGTCCCAAAAGTATTCAGGCGGGGATTGGCGTCATTAAAAAAAAAAACGACGTCCTCGTAAAGAAGAACTCCTCTCCGGCCCAGGCCAACTACCTTATCGTTGTACCTCCGGCAGTGCCACCAGAAGTTCTGCAGGCCCTGCACGACGACCCGACGGCTGGCCACCTCGGCTTTTCCCGCATGCTCGCGAGGATACAGGAAAAATACTACTGGCCACGCCTTCCTGCCGATGTCGCCCATTACGTTAAGACTTGCCGAGATTACCAGCGACGGAAGACACCGCCGACTAGGCCAGCGGGACTTCTGTAGCAAATCAAACCACCTCACCGGCCGTTCCAGCAAATCGGGATGGACCTACTGGGGCCGTTCCCGACGTCGACTTCCGGCAACAAATGGATCGTCGTAGCAGCTGACTACCTCACCCGCTACGCCGAGACAAAGGCCTTGCCCAAAGGCAGTCAAGTTCTTCGTAGCTTGGCTACGAAGTTCGTCAAGTTCTTCATAGAACTTGGCTGCCCAAAGGCAGCCAAGTTCTTCGTGGAGAACATCGCCTTGCGTCACTGCGCCCCAGAGGTCCTCATCACAGACAGAGGTACCGCCTTTACTGCGGACCTAACTCAGGCGATCTTGAAATACAGCGAGACGAGCCACCGCCGCACCACCGCCTACCACCCGCAGACCAATGGCCTCACCGAGCGTCTAAATAAGACCATCGCCGACATGCTGGCCATGTACGTCGACGTTGAGCACAAGACGTGGGACGCTGGCCTTCCGTACATGACCTTCGCTTACAACACGGCCGTCCAAGAAACGACGCAGATGACGCCGTGCAAGTTGGTCTACGGAAGGAGGCCGGCGACGACGCTCTACGCCATGCTACCGAACGTCACCGACGAAGAAAACCTCGACGCCGCCGCTTACTTACAACGTGCCGAGGAAGCTCGACAGCTCGCCCGCCTGCGCATCAAGACCCAGCAGCGCACCGACAGCCGTCGCTACAATCTTCGACGACGCTTCGTGGAATACCAGCCCGGCGACCGTGTCTGGGTCTGGACGCCGATACGCCGACGTGGGCTTAGCGAAAAATTCCTTCGGCGATACTTCGGACCATACAAGGTTCTTCGACGTCTCGGCGCTCTTGACTACGAGGTCATCCCGGACGGCATTACGAACTCCCAGCGACGCCGCGCACGACCTGAAGTCGTCCATGTCGTGCGCCTTAAGCCGTTTTTTGCACGTTAGCGAACCTGGGGACTCTACTTTTACCTTTGTTATTGTAATTTATTTATGTATGCACTTTTTTCCCTCTTTGTTCTTTCACAAGCATCGGGACAATGCTTTTTCAGAGGGGGGCAAAGCCACGCCCACTTCTTGTTTTATTTTTGATGTTTTTTGGGTTTGACCAGCAAGGACGGTTATCAATGCTCGAGGCTGTCCGCGAAGCAGTGTTCGAGAAGCTTCTCGATTGTAGGAGATCGTTTTGTTAAGATTGCGCGCAAGACGCGCACACTCGAGCTTGTTCTAGAACTTGCGCGACAACCAGCGATAACGCTGGAATATTCCACGGCACATGTATAAATGCCTACGCGTTTCACCGCTTGTCAGTTGATCGACGATCGACGCTCTGTTCGCCGCTATCAGTGCATTGCTCTAGTTTCAGTTTCCCGGCCACAAGTTCGGCCAAATGAAGTTTCTTCTCGGACGTGCTGATTGCTGTCTTCGTCGACGTCACGACCACGTGACAATATAGTAGGAGCTGATTGGCGCATACCGGCTTTCTGTGGCGCATACCCGCCGAGTTTTGCGCGCACGACAACGGCGCTACTCCAAGCTTCAACAGCTCCGCGGCTAAAAGGTCTTATGTGTTCGATTTGTTGGATGTCGAACGGATTTTCTCAGTGGGGATAATCCGGAACGGTCGTCTGCCTCGCCTAGGGTGGTATCTTGTGGAGCATTAATTCGACTACATAACATTATCTCCAACGACTTGTTACCAAATGCACCATACAGTTTGTGCAATATAATTTGATCGTCGCATTCCAGAACAAAACGAGGCGCCAATCACATCAGAGTTCCTTTATGTTAACGAGCATCATGAAATTCTTGTATTCAAGCCAAAAATGCGCGTAGCTGCTGTACAGTAATGTTGGTTAGTGTATGGGGGTTTGACGTCTCAATGTTGCTCAGGTTATGGGAAACGCCATAGTGAAGGACGCCGGATAATTTTTACCACCCTACCAGAGTTTAGATACATGCATGCATGACGAACGTGCGATGATCAACATACCATGACATGAATGCCTTTATTTGCCTCAAATCCAAACAGTGCGGTGTATTCAGTTCATCGCTGACTGCTTCGCGTTACGTCAATGCATGGGATCTGACGGAGTTTTGTTTTTTTTTTTTTTTTACTCAACTTGGAAAAAAAGCTTTACGCAAACTCATACGTGCACACTAAGGTTCATACTCGCTCTACTCCCGCGCGTACACCCGCCACGGTGGTCTAGTGGTTATGGTGCTCGACTGCTAACCCTCAGGTCGCGGGATCGAATCCCGGCTGCGGCGGCCGGATTTTCGATGGAGGCGAAAATGCTTGAGGCCCGTGTACTTGGGTTAGGTACACGTTAAAGAACACCAGGTGGTCGAAATTTCCAGAGCCCTCCACTACGGCGTCTCTCATAATCAAATCATGGTTTTGGGACGTTAAACCCCAACAATTATTAATATACTCACGTTCATAGGTACTTGTGTTCGTACTCATGTCTATTCACACTTTACTTTAAAGTGGAGTTGGGCGAAAATAAATGAAATATAAATTAAAAAAAAACTATGCCCTGCCTGCACCACCTAAGTATCGCAGGCCAAAATCGATATATTAGATAAAAGAACAAAATGTACTAAAATTTCTATTAAAAGAAAAAATAGAAAATAAAAAGTAACAGTTTGATCCCACCACCCAGCGACGCCACCTCCAAGGGCATAATTCTCTAGATTACATACTACGGTTTCTCTTCATCTTGACTTACAACTGTTTTGACACAATGGATCTCCGATGAGCTCGTCTTGACTAACAAGTCTTCCATTCTTTTCTTTTACTCTTGTCTCCCTTGTGTAGGCTTTCCATTCCTCTCTTTGTTGGGTCACTCTGCTGGAGAGATGGGTCCGTGTTGAGCTTGTCCTCCAGTATGTCCTTTTGAGGCCTACTGTAAAACTCGTCAAACTGATAAGTGACTGAACAGGATTTATTTGAATACAGGTTAGTTGTTATGGTTTTCTTTTTCTTTTTTATGACTTTTATTTACTACCCCGGCTCCTCCCTAACTCCACCGGCTCTTACAAAGGTATTGAGAGATGATATTAATATCATAACGATATAAAGATGTACTGTATCGGCTTCAAATAACTTCAATACAAGTACATGTAGTATAATTACACAAGTTCAAGAATGTAATATATTATTATCAGATCACAAGAGAGATGCACTGTATCGGCTTCAAATCACATCTATACAAGCACATGTAGTATAATCACACAAAGTCAATCATGTAATAATTGCCAAATTAGCCAGGCCGCGTTGATGGCAAGGATTGATAACAATATGTCCAGTACATATTTGGTCCGTTTGTTTTTCGTATCTTCTTTTCAATTTTCATGTTTTTCCTCCCTTCTTTCTTCGTTTTCCTTCTCTTTTTTCTTCCCTCTTTTTCTTTCCTTTTTTTTTTCTTTTCATTTTCTCTCTTTTTTTCTTTTGTATTATTTTTTGTTCTCTCTCTTTTCGTGTCTTTTTATTATTCTTATTATTTTTTAACATTTTTTTTTTCTCTTTTCTTTTTCTCTCCCTCTTTTTTTTCCCCGAGATTATAAGGGAGATATGAAGTGAAACTATATTTGCTGACATCGTCTTTTTCTCTAGGTAAAGAACCCTTTTTCACGTTTCGTTTAAAAGAGGATATGGCAGATGAATATACGTTAGTAAAAAAATGTTTCTTTCTAATTATTAATAGCTTCTCCAGAGGAGGAACATGCCACAAAGTGTGGGTGTATAACTAGTGGGATTTTTGTTAGGGGCCGATTTCGAGAGAGTTGTTTTAACCGGTTCCTCTCTCATCGATAGCGGTGGGCCCCTACTCGCGAGTATTTCTTCTGGATGTCTTTCATGGATGCATCCTTATGAGGAACTCATCCATGTTAATACTCACGCCTACTCATACTCATGGGCATTCACTCACTTTCACATTCAATTTTCATTCACAGGCACTCACACTCATACTCACGTCTACTGCCACTTGCACGCACTCACGTTCATATTCGCTTCTCACACTCATAGACACTCACTTATACTGACGGGTATGCGCTCCCGGTCACGCTCACGTGAACTCACACACAGGCATAGGTCGGCAAAAAATGTGGAGCTCACTCAGACTCACTCATGAAATATATTTTGCCCTTAGAGCTCACTCGGACTCAGACTCGCGAAATTTTTCCTCAACCGGACTCACTCGGACTCAGACTCACTGAAAATTTTTTCACCCGGACTCACTCGGACTCAAACTCACGAAATTATTACTCACTCGGACTCACTCAGACTCAGACTCACGACTTTGTCTGAGTCTGAGTGAGTCTGAGTGAGTCGACTCATGAGTCTGTTAGCGTATAATTGGTTTTATCGACTATGATGTCAATGCTTTTTCACTCCAATATCGCATAATTGGTGCTCTACTTGGCGCCTTTTGATGTCGTACCTTCAAATATGAGTTATCCGTGGTTGCAATACAGTAAGGAAATTTTTATTTAAAGGGATTACTCAGACGAAATATTCTTATCAAGAACTTCCTGTGAAAGAGTTTTCGGGGGCAGGTCATGGCACCCCCCACCTCTGTAACTCACGCCTCTGATCAATAAATATTGAGCTGGCGTATGAACTCTAGGGCTTTGAAGTATGCGTGAGTCAACGGGACTATAAAGGTGAGCTGACATAAGGCTGATAATATTGCTGAAGAGGTGCAGATAGAACGAGTGGTCGGCAGAAAGGTGTGGAGCTCACTCACGCTCACTCATGAAATATATTTTGCCCTTGGAGCTCACTCGGACTCACGAAAATTTTCCTCAACCGGACTCACTCGGACTCAGACTCACTGAAAATTTTCTCAGCCGGACTCACTCGGACTCAAACTCACGAAATTATTACTCACCCGGACTCACTCAGACTCAGACTCACAGCTCGATCTGAGTCTGAGTGAGTCTGAGTGAGTCGACTCATGAGTGAGTTTGCCGACCTATGCACACAGGCACTCATTCACGTTTGCGTACATACTCGCATCTATTCACGCTCATCGGTACTCACTCATGTTCATACACATGCCCACTCACTTTCATGAGTACTCACGCACGTTCATACTCACGCTTGCGCTCATCGGTAGCCGCTGACATCAAACTCATACCAACTAACATTTATGAGTACTCACTCATGTTAATACTCATGTCTACTCATACTTATGACTACTCACTGACGTTGGTACTCGCACCTACTGTCACAACTTATTTCATACTCACGCCTTCTCACGCTCATTGGTGCTCACTCACATTCATACTCATGTCTACTCACACTCATTGATACTCACTCCAGTTCATACTTATGCCTACTCTCACTAAGGAGTACTCACCCACGCTCATACTGACGCCCACTCACACTCATGAGTACTCACTAACGTTCGTACTCACGTCTACTCGCACTCATGAGTACTCACTCACGTTCATACTCACGCCTACTCACGCTCACGAGTGCTCCCTCACGTTCATATTCACGTCTACTAAAAACTAATGAGTACGCACTCAGGTTCATACTTACGCCTACTCACACACCTCCTTACTCACTCATGCTCAGACTGACGCTTTTCAAAATGAGTGCACTATGAGTGCAATATGGCGCAATATGGCGCAATGAGTGCAATATGGCGTATGACGAATATATCGGTATACTATGAGTGAGTATACCGAGCTGTGCCCACACCACTCCTCCTCACCCTCCCTTTCCGACATCCTATATGCTTTGCCCTCCTCACCCAGCTGCGCCGAGCAGCTCTTGCGCACGACCTGAAACAGCTACGCCGTTCAAGAGAACATTTGGCGATTATTACCATGGCGCCTCAATGGAAATCACAGGCCATAGTTGCCAGATGCTACCGAGCAAGTAATCATCACAGAAGAAGCCCAAAAAAGCGGCGCGACTTTCGCGAAGAAGCCCAGAACAAGCGGACATTTAATCAATTTTGCTATTCTTGAAAAATATTTTAATTATAATAAAAAGTGACACTGAAACACGAAGAGGAGTTCAGAAAATGTCTATCATTATTTTGTACAGCGACAATATATGGAACTATGAACGAAAGCACATATTTACTTTTTACCATTGTCTCCAGAGTACTCTCCATTCGGTTGAATGCACGCTTGCCAGTGCATGATTAACGCCGCTTGTTGATTCCTCCAACGCATGTTTGACGTCAACGCTCAACTACTTGACGTCATCGGCAAACGCGCTATTGGTGAACGTGATGATCACTAAAATAACTATATTTGCTGGGAAAATGCAAATAAGCCCAGAAAACGCGACAAACGATTGAAAAATTCTGCAAGCGACTCGGGGTAAAAAGAAGCCCAAATCCACTTATTATAAGCGAAACTGGCAACTCTGTCACAAGTATTACATGCGAAGCATTTCTTAGTGAACCTTTGGCACTTGAAGTGTTTCTATCTATCTATCTATCTATCTATCTATCTATCTATCTATCTATCTATCTATCTATCTATCTATCTATCTATCTATCTATCTAGCTATCTATCTATCTATCTATCTATCTAGCCGCCTACGTCTGGGTGCTCTCATGATCGCCTCCTTAACTTGGTGTAGACCAGAATTGGCATGGGAGAGTAAGAGGATTTGACGAATATGGCTCTCGGGCCATGGCATGAATAACGTGAAAATCTTGTCACGTATGTCGTCAAGTACTTTCCTCCAGACACGTGGGGCACTACGACCCTTCCGCTGCCTTTGGCTCCCACGCATTTGCGAAGCGCGCGCTGCACGTGAAACGCCCCTCGTTCCGCGATGTCATCCCGACAGAAAGGGGGGAACTATTGCTGCGTCGTCAACTGTCACAATGGCCATGCAAACTCGGAGGGGTCGGCTCCACCAGTGAAATTCTACCGATTCCCAAACAGATGGCACGAAAAAAGCAGACGACAGGGATGCGAAGCTCACGCTTGAGTGGGCACGACCACAACTGCGAAACAAAAAAAAAACATTAGCCATTGTTGCACGTCCATTGGCTTTTTGGCAGATACAGTGAACTAGTTGTTACTGAGTGTGCAGGTACAGCCCGTACAACACGGTGTACTTTCGATAGTGACCAAGGTAAAATGCCTTGACAGCAATTGGCTCTTCTCCCGCAGATTGCACAAAACAAGTTTTTCTGAAAGCGGGGCGCTCGTCATGTTCCTATTAACAATGCTATGTCAAGTTGATAGTACACACGCTGTTCGTGAACTCGGAGTACCGGATATGAGAACGGCGATAATGCAAGGAAGGACACGCGAGATAGATGTCAATTTTTGTTGCGGGAGAGAAAGAAGCCCAAAATAGACCATTTATTTTTGGAGTGTTGCGTACCGCACGATAA
This sequence comes from Rhipicephalus sanguineus, assembly GCF_013339695.2. Lineage (NCBI taxonomy): Eukaryota > Metazoa > Arthropoda > Arachnida > Ixodida > Ixodidae > Rhipicephalus > Rhipicephalus sanguineus. The sequence continues at coordinate 319,937,937 of NC_051176.1, forward strand.
CTCGAATGGTTGCTAGTAAATTAAGGTATCCCAACTAATAGCAGCCACAGTGCCAGGGCCGGTTAACCTAAAGCACGAGAAGCGGCCTTACCCATGCATCCAGTAACAAACACAGAGAGTGCGTAGTACACACAGCAAACCAATTAAAACAGGTATATAATTATCAACGTACAGAACGTTGTGCTAACTTCACGTCGTAAACAGCGTCGTCCTTCACTTGCGAAATGCACTTCGCTCTGACGGGGACGGCGTCGTCTGCTATCACTTGCTCCGCATCTGCTAGATGACTGAGCAGACGCTGACCTTTCACCAAATTGCTGCCACGCGGACAGAAGCGTGTACATCCTAACCGCGCGCGACGCGAAATTCTCAAAAACACGTGCAGAACGCGTGCAGCGTGCGAGCAAAGCAACGCGTTTTCAAGGCAGCTTGAAGGGGACAGCAGAGGGGTCAACATTCGAGTAACCAGTTCTTTCCCCACATTGACTGACAGCGCCCGGCGCCGCAGAGCCTCCCACGGCGTGGGTCTCCCCTCTAGAGAACAGCAGTTCGGCTTTGCGAAGCGATGCGCCTCGTGCAGCTGCCGTCCGGATGAGTTTTGAAGTGCGCAGAGCTCCGATATTGCGTTCCCGTCGATTTGTGGCAGTAAAGTGAGGTTCACTTACCGTTCGGCGCTGGACGACGAAAGAAACGGCCGTATTTTCGTGGTCCGAAAGCTCCGCCAACGACTCAGCCTCTCTGTGGCCTCTCCTTATGGATCGAGACGCTAGCAGACGATTCCACAACGGCGCCCAACAAAAAATGGCGGACGCGCCCAGTGTTGCCAGAGCACCAAGCATTATGAATATCCCCTATTGCATGCATAAAAAATCCAATGCTTTCTGAGAATCGGTTTCATGCGTAGCAGTCAGCGATTACTTCTATGCTGTGTTTTATGACTTTGAGCCAAGTGTTACGAGGTGGATCGACGTGTTTTTGTAAGCGTAGTAGCTGTGTACACATCGTGCGCTTACCAGGCACGTCGACAACACTGGCGTTTAAAGGGTAAGTTATGGTGCGACATAACGTCAGCCCTCGCGTTAGAGTACATACGTCAGTATTATCGAAACTAAGTACACTTTATGGGACATTCATGTGAATATCATACGTAACTTTCGTTAATGTATTCCTCCGGGTTCGCGCAATGCTTCCATATAGCTTCTTGAATCATAGGAATAAAAATGTGATGTTTATTAGACTTCTATAAAAGCGGAATCAACACTGGAACCACCGGCATTAATCTGATATCACGCCTGTATCGCAGGAGTACATATGCAGTGTTCATTGCTTTCTTGTAAATTAGATAACCACACACAGTAAACCACTTTACACCCTTAAGGGGGTTTTGCCGTGTCTATAACTAACACCCTTACACCCTAGGAAAAGGGTGTTTTGACGCCTCAAAACACCCATACCATAGGGTGTTTCCAAAGGCCTAAACACCCTTATCACTGAGAAATGTGAAAAATAAAATCTACCAGTCAGGGAATACGCAAGTACAGATGACATCAGCATAGAAGGTGAAAGCACGCGCCAAACCGCACACACAACAGAGCGTATTGTAAAACTTGGACGGAGCGCTCGTGCAACACAGCCTTACACTGACCATCTGGTATATATAGCCATAGTATCTTAAGCCGCCATTCCGTGCCGGTGGAGATATTCCTGTTCCCTATAAATGAACATTAAACATTAAGAGAATAGGCGTATTTTTATGGTACGCTTGTAGATAGCTCTAAAAGAGACATCTTTTAATCTAAACTCGCCTAAGATCCAACGACATTTTAATCAGCGAGTCCCAGTTATCATCTGGCACGCTGTGGTATGCGCCGTGGGTGTTTCGATAACCCATAACACCGTTAACTCCTAGAGGGTATTTAGTTAAAGCATTATCCCTTAAAGGCTATTTTGGGGAAGGAAAACACCCTTACACCCTAATTTTTGCAAATTTTGGTTAGGCAAAAGGGTGTTTTGCTTGCTTGAAACCCCCTTAAGGGTGCAAAGTGGTTTACAGTGCGCTCTACAGTTGTACGCTTTTTCCGGCAGGGGAATGGCAAGCGCTGGCGTCGGCAGGCAAACTTGAGCGGGAGGTCCCTAGTGGCGTGTGCTTCCGATCTGAGGTAAGCGGTCAAGAAAAGTGTTCATTGCAGAGGAGATGTGACTCTCAAACTTCTAAGATAACCTTGCACAGCAATACATCTACATTGTATTCCCCACTGCGATTATAAACACGCGTTAGATATCAAAACCACGTTGTTTCTGCGCGACCTGTGCAACGCTGTGCTGCGTTCCTCGGCTCATTTCTTTAGCCACATGTATCTCTACACCCTTCGCAATAGCGTGTGTCGTAGTTTTTCGAAATGAACAAGGCATGGACATGTGCATGCGCGGTGCGCCGCAAACCAAACAAAAATACTGATCGCGCGTTTGAACTGTGTACAGAGAGAGCGGCCCGAGTAAGGCTGTCTTAATGCACACTGGTTGTTTATAATGCCTTGTGGTCGTAATCTATCGCGCGGATTTAGTACTGTCGTTCTGGTTTTCTTGAAGGCTATACGTGTGCGTTCACTGACATATCTTTTTAAAATATTGCGCTCTTTGCTTTTGCATGCCACGGAGGCGTGTATTATCGCGCGCCGTGCGCTATGGGCCTTTTTCACGGGAGCCTTCTGCGCATGCGCACTGGAAGAGCTACGACGGCGCTACTAGCGGCTAGCGCGCGAAGTATTTTTGGTGACATCCGCCACCGCGAACGGACGTGCGGCCTCTCCGGCTCTCCGTGTTGGCTGTTGCTGTTCGTGTAGAGTGCGTAGCTCATTTGTTTTTTTATTTATTTTCTTCGCGATGCCGCAGCGATGTGCTGCCGTAGGCTGCAGCAATAGAAGCGGAAAGCCTGCAAACGTGCGATTTTTTAGATTTCCTGCCGCGACGCGTGAGGTGAGGAGACGCAAGAAATGGGCACAAGCAATCTCTTTGGAACCGACAGATAACTACCGCGTCTGCACAGGTAAAGAAAAAGTGATTTCATGTTCTTTATTTCTATACGAACAGGTTGTCTTTTAGACCATAAATGCACGTCTTTCCGAACGGGACAATAACAGAGCGGCAATCTTGCATTTGTATTACGCGCAATGTTGGATGACTTAGCGTCACCTAACCATAACACTAACAGAACTGTTTCAACATCACATTTCTTCGCAGGAGCCCCATCGCGCTTCATCACGCATCCGGATTATGTACCGTCTATTTTCAAGCACACGGTAGCGAGATGCACGGAATTCACCTCACGTTTTGACAGATTGAAGCGACGACGAGATATATATTCTGTTCTTGATGCTCTTTGAGGTTCGACCAGTTATCCTCATCAAAGACATCAATAACATAAAACCCTTGCGCATGCTTACGGTATGACACATACCCTGCGCCAGTCGTATACAAAAATCCAAGGCGTCTAATACGTCATGTTAGCAGCTCTGGAATTACTGCTGCCTTGTACACATAAACGAGACCTCTGAGTTTGTATTCCCACACTGTGAGATCGAAGCATATGCGCTCAATTGATGTGCAGTGTTGGCGCTCACAATGATTAGTCCAAATGACAAAGTCACACCATGGTTTTTTCGTCACACCTAGCTGTCCCTGGATCTGGTAGAAGTAGGCATGATCACGTTTCTATGTCACTTCACCATCTATTAATTCAGAGCAGAATGTTCTGTCATGACAAGCATCAATGATTTTTTCACCGGCTTTTGACGCGGGGCATTTCGCTTCGAGGAGCCCAGTCTCGCTTCCTTCAATCACTAGACGGTCAAGTGATGCCGCTATGAAGTTATCGTGCACATGGACACCTGTCTCGACAACTTGAATTTCTTTTTCATAAAGCTTCATCAAATGCACGTAAGCATCTACTGCTTTCGCCTCATTCTGTGCCCCACATATCCAGCTTTTGTGGACACATCACAGCCAGCGCCCCTGGCGGCCGCGGCGCGAAGCTAGCGCGTTTTCAATGGAACTAGCGAGGTTTTCCCGAATAATTAAGTGTAGAGGGTGAATGTTGAAAAACGCAGACGACAGAGTGCTTATGGGGACCTAAACGCACGAGAGGACTCCAGCGATCATGTTGCAGTAAGCTTCAAATTTGTTCCCACAGCAGTTAAAGATTGTACAATGGGAGCCTATGGAAACGGCGAAAAATGTGGCCCGTTTTTCGATACGAAAACGGTCACTGTGGTAAAACTGAGCAAGTTATGTTAATGGTCAGGAAATCACATGTAGTCCTGACACTCAGCTTTCGTTTGAAGCCATTCTCAACTTGCCGCAATTGGCAACCTTGTTCCCTAACGTGTTTTAAATGCGAATCATTTCTTAGCGAACCTCTGGCACTTTGAGCGTTTCTATCTACGTATCTATCTGTCTATCTAGCCGCCTACGTCTGGGTGCTCTCGTGATCGCCTCCTCAACTTGGCGTAGACCAAAATTAGCATGGGAGGGCAAGAGGACTTGACAAATATGACTGTGTGGTCAAGACATGTATAACGTGAAAATCCTGTCGCGTGCGTCGTCAAACCATTTCCTCCAGACACGTGTGGCACATACCCGTTTACACCGGCCACGGTGTACGGGTATGCGCCACAGGTGATTGACAGTTTATATCTACCCAGGAACGGCGAGAAAAGACATTAGTAATTTAAATGCGAGAGCGTTAAGAAAAACCGACACCGGCAGTGTTGACCCGACGAATGGAAAGAATAAAAATCAGGATCTAAGCAGGAATCGAACCCAAGCATTCTGCGTGGCAATCAGGTATTCTACCACAAAGTCACGCCAGGTCTACAAACTTGTTTGGAAAAACAGCCTATGCAGGCGTAATGTTGGTGCAACGTCAGCTGTGGTTCTGTTGCTGGGTATCTAATTTTACAAGAAAGCAAAACACTACACATGTAGTCCTACAATACAGGAGTCATATCAGATTAACGTCCGTGACTCCACTGTTGGCTCTGCTTTTATAGCAGTCTAATAAGTATTACATTTGTATTCATATGATTCAGCAAGCTATATTGGAGCATTGCTCGACCCCGGAGGAATACATTAACGAAAGTTACGTATGATATTCACATCATCGCAGCGTAAAGTGCACTTAGTTCACCAGAATGACGCAGTGTCCTCTTTCTTTCTTACGAGGCTGGGCGATGGCCTCATGCTGACCGAGCATGATGACAGATTGATTGACAGCTGCTTTGTAGACTAGGCTACGTAGGTCACATATGCCCAGGTAGCCTACGAATACGACAAGCGCCATCCACTGATGTTGGTCTACGTAGTCCTATCCAGGCCTACCAGCCTCAACGGCCTAAACCTCACCAACGCGATGGGTGACTTCAGATTCCGACATGTCGCCGGCTCTATATACAGACAATTTGTCGACAAAATGACCGAGACATCCACGATTTCTAACAGCTGTACTATAACTCATACTTCACTACAAATGGACCCCTCGCCACCGCGATCGTGAGCGGATCCGATAACATTCATGATCAGCGTCTAGTGCTCACTGATCACGGTGATGATGACCTTGTTGAAGAACTCTTAGGAACCCCTTCCACACATGCACACGGGTTCGTGAAACGTGCGTGCTTTCTCCATCATATGGGACAAGTATAAGCAGTACATATTAGCTTACCGCTTCCGGTGTTGGTAATACCCACGTTGCCGTTCCCAGCTTTACCCAACTGTAAGCAACTGGTTATATAACACGTATGCGGCTCTTCAGCATATATGTGTGCGTATAAAATATATACAAATCTTTAGCATCATTTCGTAACGTTTCGCTCAGTAAAAAAAATTACGCCAAGTCACCTTCCCGCCGCATGCTTCGCATAACATCGACTTCCACGGTGCGTGGGATCTGCCGAATTGTTTTGAAACGCGGTCCTTCAAATGCTTGTGGTAAATTGATAAACCCTTGCTTAGCACCAAAAAAAAGTCGTCGGTGGCCGAGCGAGCTTATCGCTCACGTTCGGAGCGCGGCATCACCTCGCCGTCATCGGTTCGATTCCTGGCGTCGGATCAGCTGTTTTTTTTTTTTTTTCAGTCCGTGACTTAGTTCCACAGCTTTCCTCAAGATGTCGCCGCAGAAACAAAACAAAAGAGTTTTCCTTTCGGTTTCGGTTTTTTGACTGCAATCTTGAGCTGCCGTTTCTTTTTTCTCTTTATGACTTTTTTAGTGTATGTTTAAAAACTCCACGCGTATCAGATCGTTCAGATCTACATTTGTAATTCTTACTTTATCCTTTTATTAACATCCTAAGGAACACAACGAACGCTCAAGTTATGGTGAACGAAGCTCTTTCGAACTTTCGTACGCGTATTGTGGTGGAAACTTATTTCTCCGTTCTCATGATTTCGTTATGATATTTTGAGGTACCTACAATTCAGCAACGTAAAGGAAACGAAGCAAGCTGAGAAAAGCGAGGCATAGTAATCAAATGACAAAGTTAGACGTTTTTGCAGTTGCTTTTTACTTTAGGGCTAACGCAAGTGTCTGTCATAATCTTAACGAAAGAAGAGGAATTGTTCGAGGGATTCTCTTCCTTGTTAGACACAACTAATTAAACAAACAGATAATTAAGCCAAGCAATAGGAAACAATATTTGATTTTTTTTTTCAAAGAAATCAAAATCGTTATCTGTATAGGCATCAGCGGACGGCTCGTATATCCTACATGCTGCGCTCTCAACGCAAAGAGACTGTGCGAAATCCCCTTTCCTACCTGGAGTGACTGTCTTCTCTTAAACCACCATTTTCTAGAGTTACGCGAGGCTAGATCTAGAAGTGTTAGCTGCCAGCCTTACTTTGTTGCTATCGCACTCTTTGCATCGCCCTTGCGGTGAAACTGGGATTTTTATTCACCTCTCCTCATATCTATCGTCCTACGTCAACAGAAAAAGACCAGCATGCCTTCTCCTTGAACATCACAAAGCACTGCATCGGATAAGTCCGTGTGGATCAAATCTTTGTGGAAGTCCAGGGACTGGCGCTGCCAGTTACAAAACGAAAATCCTGTGATTCAGCCGCTTTTCTCACGCACTCGCAGTCGACCTCAACGTACCGCAGTAAGATACCATTTTAAACATCTATAAATAAAAATGTGCGCAGCTTGTACTAGTTGCGTAATGCTGGAACCGACAACGGAGCTAGCGTTCGATTTAGCTTCTTCTAAGGTTTTGCTAGTAATACCAAGCTTTTGCTAGATGTGCAAAGTTTTTGCTAGTAGTACCAGGATATCGTTAGGCTTGGATGTTCTATTCTTCTCAGCTTTCGGTCGGTTCCCCACACTACGCACTTGTTACGTGGTTCTGAAGGAGAAATGTCGCGTCACTAGTAGTTACGTGATGGGATTTTAGACACGTGAGAGAGAAAGTACAACTTTATTAGAGTCCAGTGCAGACGCTGAGGTTGCCCCGCGCCACCCGGTTGTTCCGTAGTTTTTGGCGGCAACATGTCACATCAATAGTTACGTGACGTTGTGGGATTTTAGTCGCGTGACTAATTACGTGATCTTACTTGATTTTCAGTCACGTGACTAGTTATTACGTGTTGTTACGTGATTGTAGTCACGTAAGGAGATGTGCGATGTTACGTGATTTTAGTCACGCGACAATTGCACGCCTGGTGTACAAAAAACTGTAGTCACAGGAGACAACAACCCATCATTGATATCACATATATTTCACGATCACAAAAAATTCACTTTCGTTGCTCAAAAGAGCAAGCGAAGCTGCACTCATGCACTTTTTATCACGTTTCAAAATTTCTTGGTCTTCTACGATATTTCTGGAATTTTTCCATGCTTCACTTGCTCTATTTTTTTTTTCTTTCCTGGTGAAAAGCGTATATATATTGCTGTAAGCTTGAAATATAGCCAGATGTAAGTTCAGCGCTGTGTGTGTTTTCCAATATCGTCCTCGTTCCTTACGGTGTGAAACATCGAATTAGGCTCTACAGCGCATTTTTGCAAACAGAAAGCAGCCGTTTTCCCTTTGCATTCCGTTCCGGCTCTTTGGAAGGTAGGCACACTAGCAAGAACCTTTTCAAGGAGCGTTTGACCGTAAGATCTTGATAATAGCTATCATATCACGTGCTAGCCGCCGCGCGCTGTGGCTGAATGGGTTGATCGTCCGTGCTGGCTGTTCGCGCGTAATCGCTGGGGCGCGGGTTCGAATCCCAATGCGGTTTTTTTCTTGTTCTCTTTTTTGTCTGTCTCAGAATTGCTTAAGTTTTCCGCGGTGGTACAGTGGTTACGGCGATCGGCTGCTGACTTAAAGGGCACAGGTTTGACGGCGGCTCCAGCATTTTCGAACGAGGCGAAAATGCTAGAGGCTCGTGTACTTGGTTTTAGATGCACGTTACGAACCTGAAGTGGTCGAAATTTCCGCAGCCCTCCTCTACGGCACGCCTCATAAAGATATTATGGTTTGGGCACGTAGAACTCCAGCAATTATTATTACAAGTGCAACGCTGCTGAATGTTTAGTTGCTTGTTTTTTCGCAGGACCATTTCACCCAAGATATTTGCTGCAGTTTCAGTTTCGCTTCTGTAAATGCAGCAAGTAAACTTGTCATGTTTCATTATTTATTACCACGCAACCCATTACTTAATAACGATGAAAAGGACCCAGATTTTAGTTAACCTCAGCCATAGCATCCATCCATCCAAAGGTCGATTAGGGGCGTACCCAGGAATGTTTTTCGGGGGGTGTTTGTGTGTAGAACAGCCAACTTTGGCAACTCGTGGTAGCTGTGAAGGCATGCAAATAATTGACTATAACCCGAAAAGTTAAAGAATAAAAAAATTTCGGGGGGTGTCAGAACCCCCTCAACCCCCCCTTAGTTACGGCCTTGGTACAAGCATACAAGTGCCCGCGATCCGCGGAAAGGTGAACACGATGATCTGCCCGATCCACCTAGATCTACCTAGAGTTACTGTATATGCTACCTTTAGGTAGCAGAGCTGCGCATAGGTCCGGCTAGCAACCATAGCTATGCGGTGAAGTCGCACTCACTTTCTGCAGGCGACATGCCTTCGGTGTCGCCGATTAACCTGTATGGCGTGTCGAAGACCGGCGATAAACATTGGCTGACGATGACTAGTGTTAATTCAGTTCGCTGCAGCGACGGCGTCGAGAAATACAAAAGTTGGCCCGAGCGTCAGCTTCTCCGCAATGCATGGTTGCTAGCGGCGTTTGGAAGACAGATGCGCAACTCTGCTACCTAAAGGTAGCATATACAGTAACTCTAGATCTACCGAAAACAGCTCCATCTGTAGTACGGCTCCGTAACTCGCTCCGTGTTCGCAGCGCACGCTAACCGAAGGAAGCAAAAGAAAAAATAAAAGCTGAAGGATAAGGTGGTGTAAATCGAAGGGCAGACGCGGCGTGCGGACTATGTACTTCGGCGCACACTGCCTTGCGAAGCTTGCAAAGCGATGGCTGTATGGATCTTTGCGATCGGGTCTGGAGTGGCGGCTCTGATTTACCGCGGACGCGCGCAGCAGCGTCTGTGGCACTGCCTACACACGTTTATATACGTAAATCATTGCTTTCGTCGATCTGCAACACCGATAAGTTAATGTTGGTCAATTATGCTCTCTCGCGTGCGTGCGATGTCGGCCGTCTGTTTTAAAATACATATATCGTAATATATTGTTCTGTAAGTGTAGGTTATGTTGCTGGCGAGCAACTAAATTGAACGGAGAAATAAGAACTGAGGTTGAAGAGCGCTTTTGCGTGCGCCGGTCATTTCCGAAATTAAACACAGTGCCGACCTTGTTGACGAAACAAGTTCGCGTCGGTATATCATTTTTCTTCAATCATTTATCTGATAAATTCCATTAAAATTAATGCTACCTTGTTCCTGGCATTGTCAGGGCTCCCTCGTTGCCGGAACAGCGCACGAAGCATTGGGAAGTCATCGCAGAACGCAGATAAATAATCAGCAACAAGCACCTGAACGGCTGCGATACGCGACTGGTTTCGTTTTCGCGCCCAACAAAACATGGCGGATCGAGCTTACTGGAGCGTGGACAGATGGCGCCGTACATTTTGAATATCCCCTATTACTAGCGGGTAAGGTTGATGTCAGCTGATACCCCGGTTTCGCTACGGGGATGCAGTGTGCTGCTCTTTCTTTTGCAGTCAAAGAAATAAATAGGAACAATAAAGGGACTGTCTGCCGTCCTCCATCGCTTTTCTGTTTTGTACCGCAATCGAAAGCATACAGCTTGAAGTGTCCAACCAGGCTGCAGCGGTTTCTCGGGAAAGTAAGCAGAAATTTTTAAAACAGAATTTTTCCATCTGCGTTCGCTCTTCTTCCATTGGCGTGAAACATGCCCACAACACTGGTTGGTGGACGCGATGACGATTGTAGTGCCGGTGAAAATTAAAACCGAAAGCACATGTGATTTCTGTTGGATTAAATTATTTTCGATGAAAACTAATGTAATGAATGTAACAGTCGTTTTCAGCGCGCTAGCGGTTAAATGAAGCCTTAATATACGATTACAGAACACTTCTTTTGCTGTAATCGCAGTCTATGCGCTTATTTTAGCACTGCTGCTGCAATCCAAGCCAAGTTGATTCATCAAAAGAAGACTATAAATGCACGCCTTCACAGCGCAGCACACGTGAAACATCCTAACAGCAATACAGCGGCACGGTACGACCAGCGCGGAGGGTCGCATATGGCACAGCGCATGAGTTGAAGCAGACGAAATCGAAGGCGGCGCTGCAAACAGCGCCACCGGGCGCCTTTTTAGACGCGTGAGGAAAAAAAGGCAAAAAATTACTTAGAATAACAGAGAGCTGAGCTAGTTGGTAAGTAGTCACTCTAAAAAGACAGGGCGTGCAAACACGGACACAGGAAAGAAGTCAGGACACCACAAAAAAAAGACAGGGCTTGTTTGCACGCACTGTGTTTTTAGAATAAAAAGAAATACTCCCTGACGCAAACGAAAGCTGCCTGAAGTGCGTAAAATACAATTTTCAGTTATAATGTTTGTTTTTAAGCAAAATGAGTCTACCTGCGAGGATTTCTTTTCCTACCAGTAGATTGAACCACATCGCCGTTGGCTGACGCTAGCGGTCATTCTTTAACAATTTTGAACGTCAAATTAAAAATATCATTCCTTTTTTATGGGGCGAAAGCATGCTCGTTGCTGCCGATGTGAGGAACGATCTTCTCATTTTCACCACAATCAGAAAAAATTTTCCGAGCGGTAGACAGTCCCTTTAAAACAGCAAGTAATAAATCGTCTGTTTGTACCCACAAGCTTCAAGCACTGGTGAGGAGGGCATCATTTCAAATACGACTCCAAGCCATAGACTCAATATAAATGTCACTTCACGCTAAGGCGACCCGTGCCGTATGTTGAGCCTCAAGATGGAGTTCCAGGGAGCAAGAGCAGTGCGTAATGGGAGTCTAGCTTGCACCCACGCATGTTGAATTTCAGTCATTGAGGAGGAGACAGTCCAGCAATAGCCTAGGGCAGCAGACTTCTAAGGCATCCTTATGGCAGAATGAGATAAGATTGCAATCGAACACTAACTGGACACATAATACTTCAGTCACTGTGAAGTCGTTGCTGTGTTGCACGAAGTGACCTTGCTTGAGGTTCATATTAAGGCGTAGCTGTCTCGGTGTCGAGAGCGGATTCGCTGGGGAAGCACCGAGTTTACTTTAGCCACGCGGAATTCCTTAAATCTACGCAATACAGGGATTGGCACTGTTGTCCTCAGCACACCCACAGTGTACCCTGTTTCTGCGTGTGCAGTCGCAAAACACAAATGTTTACATGCGGCTTACTTCACAGTTCTTTAATGTGTTTTTCAATCTCACTTGTAGACCGTATCGGTCGCGCACCGCCAAATTAAGGTTTTCTTGACCCTTCACTAAGTGGTGTGTCCCCCCGAAAGGCTTCCGGAGCTGCATTTATGCTTTTATATTTGGTTGCGCGATTAGGTCACCCCATTTTCGCTGCATGCATAATGAACCAAAGTCATCGCAACCGGCCAAAACAATTCCGCCTCGTAGTTTCAGTGATCGACGTTGCGGAGTTTAGGAAGCGCTGGCTTGACGGCTTTGTTTGACATAGTAAATAGGTATGCGCGTGAAAGTTATATTGATTCGATTACGCCGTAGGCGCGTCTTCACAGCCTACAGGCCGTGTAGTAAAATGAAGGCCTGTGGAAGCACTTCTGCTGTCGGCTGATTTTTGCCAAATCTGAGATGCTCGAGTCGCGTCCACGGCGGAAAACCAGCGTCATCTTATTCGAGCGCGCTCAATTCATGCAAGGGCACCGTTGGCCCGAAGTGTGCTGATGACCAGACGCACGGAAGCCCTTCTATCTCTCAAGTGCACCATCACTGACCACAGCGAATGGCGCGCGTATGCTGTTGTAGCGCCCGTTTGCCGAAAGCAAGCACCACCGCCGGTGAAACGAAATTCGCCGGATGATTCTGGCCCTCTTGAAATGACAACAGCCTTGACCCTACCGATTTAAGCTGCGCAAATCAAAAGTATGCGAACAAAGTGGCCAACTCTGATGCTTCAAAAATTTCACTTCTTCGGAGGGTGCATAATTTCGCGCACTTTGCTTGTAGGGCTGAATGCCGTGAATCTCAACTTGTTCCCTTTGGTTTGTAGAACATTTGCCAGCAAAATACTGGCGTCAAAGGGCTGTGGTAGTCGACATGAAGTATTCTTAGCGTTTTCCCGATGTGCTTTTGTCTTTGCCATCTGAAATATTCGCTTTTTGCGGCCTTAATCAATGGTCCGTTCCATCGTGCTGCGCAGTGCAAATTGTGAATATGTCACTTTTGGAAGGTATTCCTATATCAGTCAAGATGCACATTTTCTGATAATAATAATAATAATAATAATTGTTGGGGTTATTTGATTACGATTGGGGTTATTTGATTAATGATTACGAGGCACGCCTGCACAATTTCTATTAACGCGAATTTCACAGAAATGCCAATGGTGGCGTGGACCTCGTTGGTTGCGAGCCAAAAAAATGATGTTGTTCGTGACTGAAAAAATTGCGATGGATGCAAAAAAAAAAGAAAGAAAGAGAGAGAGAAAGCAAAGAAAAATTCGGGAAGGGCGAAGCATGTAGTGAAGGGTGTTGCAGTTCCACTTACGTGATACCTGTGGAGGGGCGACGCATGCAGTGTGCGCCGCTGTTTCCCACAGGAAAATCACTGCTAATGGGCAATGAGGGACAGAAGAAAGATTAGACACAGAGAACCGCTGTCCGCTTTTAGTTAACGTGTACTCTGCGAATCTTTATTCAACTACGCACAAGAGAAATCACGCACCGGTACTACATTACAGGTCAAGATTCAGTGCCTATAGATATACGGGGTGGCCGCTGAGCGGTTGTGCAGCGCGAGCAGTCGATTTTTTTCAATCAAGAAGCTCGCTAGCAGACGCTGCCTGCGTCGGCGTCTTCTCTCGCGGGCGCGTTCCTTTCAAGCTGGTCGTTTAGCGTTCATCGCAGAAAGAGCGTCGCCATAGTCAACGCGCGCCGTTCGCTCTCTCGCCACACGGCGAGCGCTGAGGCGGTGGCGCCCTCTCTTTCGCTCAAGCAATTGGACAGGACGTGACGATGCACGCCGACATGCCGAGACCTTTAGGTGATTCGCCCCTAACATTAAAAATCAAGGACCCGGGCCTGATAGAGCAAAGACCTTCTGTGTTTCAAGCTATAGTTCCATCACGGAGCCGCGCCAGTGCTTGAAACTGCTGCGGAAAATAACCCTATAAAGGTGTTATATGGTGCGAGGAGTCCGCATTAACGCATGCAATATAGCGTGGCACAAGATTAGAATGCGTAACACCATGTGAATTGCACAGCAATAAATGCATAATCACAACAATAAATGCACAAGAAAAAAGTTACACCATCTCCCGCTAAAGGGAACCATGAGGCGATGCGAAGCCGGAGTACTTGCACGATCGCGTTCCGTTGGCGTTCGCTGGGCATGCTACCGACCTCGCGTCGTGGAACGCGAAGAGGAACACTACGCGCGTCGTGTCTTCCCTCTAGCCCGGCCGTTAATTCTCACAGGGCGTGTGGGGAACGTCGACAGGCGCGCGAGAGAGAGGCAGCATGGAGAGGAGAGAGAGGGGGAGGGGACGCGCAAGCGCTGGCCCTCATCGCGGCGCTGCGCAGGAGCCAACCGAGGCAAGAGCTGGACTGAACGCGCGCAGCGCTCTACCACATGAAGGAGAGGAGACTAGAGGAGGAGAGTAGCGTATTCTCCGTGAGAGCAGAAGCGAGAACGCAGGAGAAGCGCAAGCAGGTGCTGGTAGAGAAGTGGAGAGAGTAACGCGCAGCTGTTCGAGAGAGGGAAGGAAGAGAGTCGCGTATGCGTAGTGTGAATGCGGACTACGCCGCGTGCGGATCACCACGCCGCGTTACATACCCCCGAGCAAGAGATACTTCGCATCTAAAAATCGGCCACGTATCTGCGTGCTACGCTGCAAATGTCGTCGAAAGACGATAGTCTTTTGCCGGCCGTTTCTGCGCCGTTTCAGCGCAGCCTAAGAAACACTAGGGTCTTTAGAATTACGTATCTATGTATTTTCTAGTAAAGGAACACACCGCCTAATACTTACGTATTGATGTTGCGCCTCAGATATGCGCAATATTTGCTTTTTGATCGACAATGTTCACAAGTAGAACGTAGCTACCAGTTGAAGATGGCTGGGTGTTCATCAAGTGCTTAAACTTTGGCTGGGTGGCTGAATCGGCTGGATCGTGTGACAGACGGACAGACAGACCGAAATTTCTGCGTTTAAGTTCCCCAAGAAAGACTATCGTCCTTAAAACGCACATTCCTAGGCTTCGGGCAATCATTGACTGCACAGAGGTGCAGGTGGCAAGGCATGCCTTGGAAACTTCTTTTCTTGAATGATGCTTTCTACGTGATTCATAATTGAAATTGCTTGATGATGAAACACCAGCTAAAACATAATGGACACAGAAAAAGAAGGCAAGAATTGTGTTTTTAGCTGGCTTTTCACCTTCGATTGTGTACCTGCTGGCCCACTTCTCGACATTGTGGCAAAAATTAATTCTTTTTTACACGGCTTAATCTGGATGAGCAGCAAGCGGTATGGAGCACATACCAACAGAACACCACACTGAAATATCTGGTTGCCGGTAATGCACAAGGTGATGTAATGTTTGTGTCAAAAACTTCTGGAGGAGAATTTCTGTCAAAGAATTGCCATTGTCAAGTGGCGAGTTCCACACAGGCCCTCTTAGATGCATGCATTACATTTCTTCCACTAACCTGAGCGTGGGTTCCACTCTGTTCTCACTGTTAGCCTTGCTTCACGATATGGCTGTCTAATTGCCCACACTGCTGCCTTCATTAAAGGGTCACTAAAGAGCAGCACGAAAGTGATACGGGACGAATGGTGGGCATTCGAGAATGCGTGCAGGTTTTAGATGCGAAAGCATCTTATGCTCGGGGCAGTGTCCGTTCTGCGGCGTCCGCACCCATACTGCGATGCGCCAACTCTCCCCCTCTCCTCGCGTGAGTGCGAGGAGGTGGCGGGAGCGCTGCCTCCGCTTTGTTTCTCCTCTCCCGTTTCTCTATCTCCGCCACAGCTGTGCGCTCGTATATAATGCAGCGCGCACTCGCTCCCGTTGCACTCTCCTTCGGAACGGCGCTATGGACGCTCGCGAAGCTGAACGTAAACGGCAACGGCGGCAAGCGTTGCGCTCTCGTTCGCAACGGCGCTATGGACGCTCGCGAAGCTGAACGTAAACGGCAACGGCGGCAAGCGTTGCACTCTCGTTCGCAACGGCGCTATGGACGCTCGCGAAGCTGAACGTAAATGGCAACGCCGGCAAGCGAATCTCGAAGCTGCAAGGCTGCGAAAGAGCGAGTTCGCTATGCTTCCGTCATTCTTTCTCTGTGCAACGGTGTGCGAAACGCCATGAAGAACCTCGGCGCTAGTTGCAGCGGCAGCGCCACCACCGCGGAGCAGAGGAAGGCTCGGGAAGCCGAACGTAAACGTCAGCGTCGGCAAGCGGTAATTCAAACGCCTCGACAACCACCGTCTCATAAGTCACATAACAGAAACGGAAGCTCGATGCGCACCCCCCGCGATGCTTTCGCATCCCACCATGGTAGCCCGTAGGGGGAGATGATGTTTCTTCGGTGCAAAAAGAAGACTTATTAGTGGAGAAATTCGTCACCAAAACCAAATATCTCTTCCTCAATTTTCTAGCCTCAAATCTGACGCTGAAGCTGTGTCGTCATTGATTCCATTGCTCTCAGCGAATCAGAGGGCGCCATGATACGTCACCGCATGCGTAAGCGGCCGCCGCGGCTGGTTCATGGCTGCTTCCGTGTTTTCCGCAATCATGCCTGCGATGGATGGCGGTGCAGACGCCTAACCCACTGAACCTTGCAACGAATACCTCTAAAGGGAAATGGCTTTACATTTCAGCAACTTAAGCCAAGTGGAGCGCGATATGCTTCTTCGAGCTCACGCGACGGCGCACGCCGTCGGAGAGCGAAGCCTCGTTTTCGTTGACGGAAGGCGAGGCGGCCAGTCAGCCAAGCGGCGTCGTCAGTGAAGAGCTTCATTCACGACTTACCCGTACTGACTGGTAAGTGCTAACGCGTTTAACTACCCACGCATTTCTTCCGTTGAGGAAAGTGAAATGGTGCTTCTGCTAGGTGCCTCGGAAGTAGGATGGTGCGACGAAGCGAGGGTCATATGCAGCTTTTCTGGACACCAGCGGCCTAGTTCGCGTGAACGACACCACGTGGCGTATCGACCTTAAAGAATTCAAAAGTCCCGCCATGACGTATGCAGTGACGCGGCACTAAATAAAAGAGAATCAAAAGAAACAGTACACACGCCCCGAGACTGTCGCTTCACCTCGGTGCGCAGAAAAGAGAGCGCTGTTTGTCGGCGTTATCTCGACGGCGACGACTGGCAATGAATTGGCAGTTTTTCTAGACGTGCCATGCCAAATGTCTGGCCGTTATAGACGCGCCTACGATGCATGAAGAGAATCGTGTTTTTATTTCTTTGTTTGTTTGCTTAGTTTCTTGCGCTGCCGTACCGGTGGGATATTGGAGCAGCATGCTGCTTTCCGAGTTTCTTTTTGAGCTAGCGGTAACCATTATGTTTGTGTACGAACCGGATATTGTGGTTGCATAACAACCGAATTTCCTTTGGTGTACCATTTAGATGTTGCTCGTTTGCTCCTTGCGTTACCTCAAATTAGAGCTGGATATGTTTGAGAACGCTAGGAATGAGAGTGAAAAAAGGAAGTTAAAGATACGTTTTATTTGTTTTCATTTATTGAAATGTGGCTGCCACCGCAAGCTTGGCGCCGTCTAAGCGGGTGTGCAAAAAATGATACAGTCGTTGAAAGATGATCTTGTACACCGAAAAATGTGAACTTGGTTAGTTTTTTTTTGTTAGGAATGAACGTATAGTAGAACATATACGACTGACGTGTTGTGTAATAATCTTTAGATCTGCCGTCTATCCCGCTAAAAAAGGCACTTATCTATCCTAATTTCATTTCTTCAGAAGAGCGAATTTTGGCGTTTTTGCGCTGACAACAACGATTGTTAATGCAACATAATATAGTAACTATTCCTACAATCTCTCAAAATCACTTCTTTATTCTGTATCACTCCTTATGTAGAATACAAAATGCATTTGTCTTGCTCAACAACGGGTCACAAGACACATCAGACAAAAGCGAACCCTTTAATTCCCCCTTCTTTCGTTCACCCAGCATATGAAAATTTCTTCAGTTGTGAGTGGAGCTCCTTCTGTTGCCACGAAGATGTGCAGGCGTTCCAAAGGAAATCCTAAGCCTTTCTTTCCAGGAGGTTCCCTTAAGAGAACAATGGTGTTTATGCGCACAGGAAATTTGATTAGTAGCTTTTCGCTCGTAGCAATGACTGAAAAATACCAGTCTTCAGCCGAACAAGCACAGGTGATGTGCAGATGAATGGGCTTGACAAGTTTCAACCGCAACATTAACTTAGCACACAAGCGCAGGGGACGTGCAATGTAAACGCACTAGATGAGCCTTACCCACCAAAGTACTTAAGCGAACAAGCACAGGGGATGTGCAGGTCAATGGGCTAATTTTCACCCGCAGGACTAACTTAGCACACAAACGCAGGGGACGTGCAATGTAAGCGCACTAGGTGAGCCTTACCCACTACAGTAGTTAAGCGAACAAGCACAGGGGATGAGCAGGTCAATGGGATTGACAAGTTTCACCCGCAACATTAACTTAGCACACAAGCACAGCGGATGTGCAATGTAAAGGTAACTACGTGAGCCTTACCCGCTACAGTAGTTAAGCGAACAAGCACAGGGGATGTGCAGATGAATGGGATTGACAAGTTTCACCCGCAACATTAACTTAGCACACAAGCGCAGGGGATGTGCAATGTAAACGTAACTAGGTGAGCCTTACCCACTACAGTAGTTAAGCGAACAAGCACAGGGTATGTGCAGATGAATGGGATTGACAAGTTTCACCCGCAACATTAACTTAGCACACAAGCGCAGGGGATGTGCAATGTAAACGTAACTAGGTGAGCCTTACCCACTACAGTAGTTAAGCGAACAAGCACAGGGGATGTGCAGATGAATGTGATTGACAAGTTTCACCCGCAACATTAACTTAGCACACAAGCGCAGGGGACGTGCATGGTAAACACAGTGAACAAGCATCACCTCCTATAGTAGCGCGAAATGCAAGAACGCCCGTGTACGAAGATTTAGGTGAACATCAAAGAACCTCGGTGGTCTAAATTAATCCTGAGTCCCGTACTATGACATGCCTCGTAATCATGTTGGGCATGTAAAACACAGAAGTGAACGAACCTCACAGTGATTTCTAAAACATTACCTTTGATTGCAAAACGTAAACTTGATTGTATCCATGCATTTATACTTGCACTGCCTACTTTTCCATGCCAAAAACGCAAGGCATGTGCACGGTTGCGGAACCTCTTAAGGGGCCCCGCACATTTTATTATTGCGCTGCATGCAGTATGGATCTCGCAAATTCATGTCAAAAGCCAAGAAAAATTGCTTGCTCTCTTTGCAATGTTGTCACCAACACACTAAACTGGACCAACCCTTCTTTGCATTCTTCATCAGAAGAATAATCTGCCACTTCTGCCGCGCAATATTACATCTGTTAACGTGTCGTCTTAGCAGCATGGCACCTGTAGAGTCTTTTTCCGAAGAATTGTCAAGCACTGGCGTAGCTCTCTGCCCCCACGAAGAACCTGACTGCCACGTAGAATGCCTAGTTTCTATTCTGGCTCAAGCACTACCTTTTGTCTTCATTGTGGGCGACAGACAACAAAACAACCAACGTTGGCTGTTGGCCACAGCTCATAAGAACTTAACTTAGCTGTAAAGGTATGCATCAGGTGCGATAACTGCTTGAAAAGGGTTTTGAAAATGCATTGCACAGGCCCAGTGGTTGCGGTGCTCAGCTGCTGACTCGAAAGACAAAGGTTAGATCCTGGCCTCAACTGTCGCATTATGGACGTGGAAAATACTAGATGCCCATTATATCTGCTATAATGGGCATATATATATATATATATATATATATATATATATATATATATATATATATATATATATATATATATATATATATATATATATATATATATATATATTGTGCCCATTTATTACACACATCTTCGTCGTGTATCATCACCATCAGTGTGGGTTGAACGTGCCTGTTCGCTGCCGGCTCTTCGGGCCAAATAAACGTCTGCCCAACCAAGACCTCATACGTGGTGGAGGTTGCTTCTGGATCCCCCGTCCTCTACTCGTCCGCTCTATCTCCTGGAGCTTCGCTCAGGTCGCCGTTTGTGCCAGCTGTCCGGCAGTATGTCACAGGACGAGCAGGTCGGTGCTGCTACCGTCTCCACTCTGGCAGCGCAAGCCACGCCTTCTCATGTTGTAAACAGCCCTCAGCGCGAGCCTCGTCTCTTCGCTGGTCTGCGCGGAGATGTGGAGGACTGGCTGGACGATTTCGAGCATGTCAGTTCTGCTAATTGGTGGGACGACACCTACAAGCTAACTCACGTCTCCTTTTACCTTGCGGGTGTGGCGAAGACGTGGTTCTTCAACCACCTGATTGACATCCCCGACTGGGCTACCTTCAAAGAACAGCTGCGCCAAGTCTTTGGCACACCGGCTGTTCGGTCGGCTCTCGCCAAGAAAACCCTCGAGGCTCGGAAACAACATCTCGGCGAGTCGTACGCGTCCAACATCGAGGATGTTCTTGCGCTCTGTCGCCGTGTCACTGCATCAATGTCAGAGTCGGACAGGGCACGCCACATTCTCAAGGGTATTACAACTGTCGCATTCAATGCTCTTGCCATCAAGAATCCGGCTACCGTTGCTGAAGTTGTCACAACGTGTCAGTGCCTCGACGAACTCGAGTCTGTTCGCCTCCAGCCGGATAGTGACTAAACACGTTCTACGGCGGACCCAGACCTACGAGGCATGATAAGGGCACTCGTACGTGACGAATTACGATCAATGGAATTCTCACTGCCTAAACTGTGTCCCAGTCAGCCTGCTGGCACGGCCTTGCGTGATGTCATCAGGGAGGAGCTAGCGTCCTTGACCCACTCGGTGCACATTCAACCCACTGCCTCTCGCCTCTTACCAACATTCGCGCCAGTTGCTGCCACACCTTTAGGGAACGCCAACTCGACGTTGCAGCCATCAACGTACGCGTCGGTTGCTGACGCGCCCCCCACGAGCCTCCCATCACCACTGCCCGAGCCCTCATCTGCCCATCTGACTGCGCTATCATCCAGTACATAAAACCCTGCCTACTACCCGCCTTGGCGATCATCTCGCCCTACCTGCTAATATTGTGGTTATCGCGGCCACATCTCGCCCTTTTGCCGCAAGCGCCAGCAAGACGAGCGTCGTCCAGGGTACATGTGCGAGCGTGACTTCCCCGGAGGAGCCTTTTACCAAGGCCGCCGTTATTCGTCACCTCCGCGTCGGTTCCCATCTCCGCCCGCATCGAGTGAAGTGCGCAATAGTTATCGGTCAACCAGACGCCGTTCACCTTCGCCCTTCCGTCACTCCTCGTCTCCGCTTCCGCCTGCCTCCCTCACCTCTGACCACCGTCCGGAAAACTAAGTGATGCAGTTTTTGGAGGAAAAATTGCATTCACATACAGGACTGAAATTCCTCCAGCACGCCCTTGCATTATGATTTCGTTAATAGTTGAAGGAGTGCACGTCGATGCCTTGGTGGACACTGGTGCTACGTTTTCTGTTCTTCGTGCAGATTTGTGTGCCTGTCTCAGGAAAGTGGTGACGCCTTACGATGGACCTACACTGGTTGCAGCCCAGGGGAACACAATTCGCCCTTCCGCTCTCTGTACTGCCCGCGTGCTAATCGATGACATTCTTCACCGCATAGAGTTCTCTGTGCTGTACGCATGCTCTCACCAACTCATTTTAGGATGGGATTTTCTGTCGTCTGCTTCCGCAGCTATTTGTCGTGGCCAACGTGTCGCCCACATTACCGACACAGACTACTTGCTCGGCAACGGCATCAACAAGCCACTTTGGCTCGTCACTGCTATAGATACCGAGCTACCACAATGTGAACAGCAAATCGTAACAGTTGTGTCCAACGACGTCGCCTCTGGTGACGTATTGGTCACCCCTTCACCCCGTTGCGTTAGTAAAGGCATAGCTCTTGCATCGGGTGTCGTTCGCTTCCACAATAGTTCAGCTCTCGTCGCCGCCACGAACGCAACATCAGATAAGATTTTACTTCCGCGGGGAACCACGGTGGCTTGCGTTGCCGATCCGGAGCCTGTATGTGTCGTGCCCCTTACGCCTGTCTGCTCCAAAGGCCTTTCTACTGCTGATCGTACTTCTTCTCCGCCCTTACAGCAGTCATCAGCAGTGACTGGACAGATTCGCAGAAGCAGCAGCTGCTTGCTTTGTTGAACAAGCACGCAACCTCTTTTGATTCCTATTCGTCCACCTTGGGTCAAACTACCGCTGCAGCACATCGCATTCAGACCGACGGACCATCCGTTGTGCACCACTGCCCGTACCGCGTGTCCTTAGCCGAGCGAAAAATCATCGAAGAGAACGTTGCCAACATGCTACAACCGGAAATAATCCGCCCTTCAGCCAGCCCTTGGTCGTCTCCGTGCTGTGTAGCCTGAAATGGAAGACTTGGCTGTGCTACCTAGATGACATTGTTGTCTTTTCATCAACGTTTCCTCAACACCTGCAACGCTTGGATGAAGTACTGACGTGCCTTGCGGCGCTGGTCTTCAAATTAACACCAAGAAATGCCATTTCGCCAGCAAATTCATCAAAGTCCTCGGCCACCTCGTGAGCAAGGACGGAATACGTCCTGACCCCGACAAAATCGCTGCGGTGCTTCGCTTTCCTCGCCCTGAGAAGCCTAAAGACTTGCGAAGTTTCCTTGGTGTCGCCTCTTACTTTCGTCGATTTATACGAAACTGCCTCCATAGCTGCGCCACTACACCAGCTAGTTGCCTTCGGTATGCCCTTTGAGTGGTCTCAAGAATGTGAATCGGCTTTTGACCTGTTGAAAGGTGCCCTCACGATCGACCCTGTACTTTCCCATTTTGCCGAGGCCGCTCCGACTCTCGTGCACACAGACGCTAGCGGCCGCGGTTTAGGCGCCGTTCTTCTGCTGCGCGACAACTCTTCGCGAGAGCGAGTCGTTGCATACGCCGGCTGCGTACTCTCTGCAGCCGAGAGGAACTACACGATCACCGAGCAGGAATGCCTGGCCGTCATCTGGTCGGTGCAGAAGTTTCGTCCCTATCTCCACGGCCATCATTTTACCATTGTTACGGACCACCACGCGTTATGCTGGCTTTCCACACTCAAGAAATTGTCGGGACGCCTCTGTCGCTGGATTCTGCGTCTTCAGGAGTATGAGTTTGATATCATCTACAAGTGTGGCAAAAAACATCAAGACGCCGCCTCTCTTTCTCGCTGCCCGCTACCTATACGGCCCCGCTCGGCGCCTCCGCAACCGCTTCGCATAACAAACACTGGGAGCCCACTTTCACATCGGCTCCCTCTCTGGCCTCTATAGACCACCTGCCTCCAGACAACGACCAAGAATTTGCCTCTCGCCAGCTGGCTGACCCGTACTGTCGACGGATCATGGGCCATCTATCTGGAACTTCCTGTCCACTTAACGCGAGGCTGCGTCGCCAACTCTCGCAATTTAAGCTCGACAACTCCGTGCTGTACCGCCGGTTTTACCATCCTGACGGTCAGCGCTGGGTGACCATTCTACCACGCTCTCTCCGCTCTCACGTACTTACAGCCTTTCATGATGATCCGAGTGCCGGTCATCTCGGTTTTCATAAAACCTACGATCGCCTCCGAAGTCGTTTTTATTGGCCTGGCATTACTACTAGCGTAGCCAGGTACGTCGGGTCCTGCACTATCTGTCAAAGTCGAAAACATCTTCTCCTGCCGGTAAACTACAGCCTCTTCCGTGTCCCGCGACACCATTTGAAGTTGTAGGTGTCGATCTTTTTGGCCCCCTTCCAGTCACTGCCGCCGGCAAACGATAGATCGTGACTATAGGCGTGCGCAGAGTGGGGGGGGGGGGGGGGCAGGGAGCCGGCCGCCCCCTCTAGTCACCTAAGAAGAGGGGGGCGCAAAGTCTGCCCCATACATTGACTTAATAGGGAGGGGGGCGCCGCGATGAACCTCCCCCCCCCTGAAAGGGAACCCTGCGCACGCCTATGATCGTGACAGCCGTAGACCATTTGACCCGCTACGCTGAGAGATCTGTGACTACTCTGTGGCTTACATACTGACTTACATCTGTGACTTACATACTGGCACGGTGAAGTGCGCACGTCAGTGTGCATCATGATGCGATTTTACACCCTACTTTCGTGTTGCTTTACAGCTGTGAATTATGTATAGTGCTTAGGCTGTACTGTATATGTTCCACGTGTTCAGTTTTGGGAGCAGGTTCTGTGCGCGACGATGGAAATATATACCTATTTCCTTACACTGGCATGAGAATTGCTACTGTTTTGATCCCAATAAGATATTGGAACCACTGGTTCTTGTATCAATATAAGTATGACTACTTGCCGTGCATGCAAATTGAAGAAATGAACTTGTGCTTGCAAAACGAATTTCTGAAACACTGCCTGCTCAATGTAACTGCTTGTGTTTTATTACCAAACACATTGAACATATGATTGACAGATTATGACACATTGTAGAAGAGAGATAGGCAACAGAAAGTTAGACAGAAAGTCATCACTGTGTTCTAACGTAGATTAGATGATCTTTCATCAATAGTAGCATAATTGAAGGTGGCTGTTGTATAAATAAAATTTAACATAGTGTGCAGGTGATCGCGGGAGTGCACATATGATAGCTTTTCTAGTTTTCTGCATATTTGCTACAGTCCTCGTCTTTCTGTGTTACGATTGTGAAATTCTGAATTGCAAGCACGCCAACCTCTCTACTACTGTGATTAATTCAACGGAACCACATTTTCTCAAGAACAGCTGTTCCATTGAGGAAGAGGGTAATGTTTTTTTTTTTTAATGGTTACTGCATCATCTGTGCAAGGGGAGGGCCAATACACATGGACGTTCACAAGAGAGAAGTGCAAGTACATTAACTTTTTTGTTTTGTGGGAGACCTGTCACTGGTAAACTGGGGAGGTTGTCCTTGACCTTGGGGCGCGCGTTAGGCATTCGCTTTAACGCGGTGGTGTGATGCTTAACAATGAAAGCCAATTAGTAAGAAATGTAGGTAGTATCGAAATATGAAAACAAATAAATACAGAATATGCGTTATAGAGAATCATTGAATGCCGCGCTAAAGCGTGCATTGCGAATAAGCGCCTTGCGGGAATAGATAAGCGTTCAGCTGCTCAGAAGGCGCTGCTGCCCCTGCGTGCAGCTCGCGGCTGTACGGGCCATTAAACGCACTTTATGCAGGCGCGTTACAATGTCCTTGTAAATCTGGAATTTTCTGCGTGTGTAATTTTCATATGCGAACGCAGGCGGTCTTCGAACAGCTCAGAACACGCTGCCACTTCTAGACGCGTTCAGCTCGCGTCGGCAGAAATAACGAGAATTGCTCCACAGCATGCGCTCATGAAATGCACATACGTTCGGTCATCTGAAGATACCTTTGTCGCGCTGGTATTGACAAACTTCGGGCGAGCGAAGCATTGTCGGTATATGCAGAAGCACTCGCGAGGGCACACGTTTATCATTTTTCTAGGGGCACGACACGACGGACCGACGAATTCGGAGCCGAAGGTGTTTACGTCGGCCTGCATGACGCCCCACAAATTAGGTATCGACGTTACTCAAGCGCAAACACACGCCGATGGTACAAGATGTGTACCAATGTATGTACACAGCGGCTTGTAATCCGTCCGCGGAGTTCCGCGGCCGGATTACCAGCCGCTGTGTACATACATTGGTACATATACAAGTATAAGCCCACGAAAAAAGCACGCGAGCAAGTGGTGGCGGTGTAGTGTAATGGTTATGGTGTTTGCTTGCAGAGCGTGTGGCCGCGAGTTCGATTCCTGTGTTGTGCGTACTTGTATGTAAATGTCATAACTGTGCATAAATACATTGATGTCCATTTTCTAATATGTCCTAGTGATAAATAATAGCAGAACTTCTCCGTGAAAGTCTAATATAGTGCTTAAATTCTTTTTTTCTCGCGACCGCTCTGGGTCCGCCTATAAAAGGAGGTTTTCAAAGCTCTTAAAAGAAGCAGAAAAACCTCTCGTAGCAAAGATACGAGAGGTTAATGAGGAAGCAGAAGAGCGATCGGCTATAAATCAAGCTAAATCTGCAGTCCATTACAATCTAAGAGCTACGCATAAGGAGTTCCAAGAGGAGGACCAAGTTCTTATGCAGGAGCCTAGCAACACAGGAAAACTAGCTCCGAAATGGACAGGACCGGCACGGGTGGTTTGCCGCGAGAGGCCGTACACATACTGAATCGACGGCAGCCGTCGAAGTGTTCATGCGAACAAGTTTCGTGAGTACGTAACTAGGGTAAGCTCCGTGGGAGTTATATTTTAAACCGATGAGGAGGTCGGGGATGTGCCAGCGCTGCCGAGGAGCACGCAGGGAAGCAACAACTGCTACGCGGGAACAGAGGTTCAGAAGAAAGAGCTAAGCGAGTTAGTAAGTGTTTCAAGACACACCGGGCAGATGTAATGCAGGAGTGCACAGCATCCGCCTAAAGACAGGGAGTGAACCCAAACGAGCCTACAACTACCGGGTGCCTCTTGCCCTAAGAGGAGCGGTGAAACGTCAGGTTTAGGAGCTCTTGCATCTGGGGCTGATATACCCCACAGAGAGTAACTTCGCGCACCCAGTGGTATGCGTAGCGAAAAAGGAAGGGGGCACACGCCTGTGCGTTGATTACAGACAGCTGAACGCGATCACTGAGCCCGATGCGTTTCCCATGGGCCGAGCAAACGAGCTGCTTTACGAAGTAGCGGTAGCCAATTACATCACGGTAATCGACATGCTACGCGGGTATTGGCAGGTACCTCTAGACGAGGAGGCAAAGAAGTACACGGCTTTCGTCACTCACGAAGGGCAATATGCCTGGCAGGTGATGCCGTACGGTCTGCGTAACTCAGCTGCCACTGTTCAGCGCATCGTGAATCCTGTTCTGGAGCCGCATAGCGAATATGCCTGCTCGTACATTGATGATGTGGCAGTCTACTCAAACATATGGGAGGACCACATGAGTCACTTAAGGCAGGTGCTACAGACGATAGCTCAGGTGGGACTAACCGCTAATGCTGAAAAATGCAAGTTTGCCCGACAGGAAGTCAGGTACCTTGGCCACATTATAGGTTCAGGTAAACACGCACCCGATCCAGAAAGGGTTTTGGCGGTTCAAAACATTTCTCGGCCGCAGAACAAACGCGATCTGCGGAGCTTTCTCGGGCTGTGTAATTATTACCGCAACTACGTGCCCGGGTACTCTACGTTAGTGTTACCGCTAACCGATATGACAGGGCGATGGGTCCCACAGCAAATACCGTGGAGCGACGCCGCACAAAAGGCCTTTGAAGCCATTAAGGAACAGTTATCAAGTGCGCCGACACTTCAAGCAGCTGACGTAAGCAAGGGCTACATTCTGGTAACAGATGCATCCGATATAGCTTTAGGAGCATGCCTTGCTCAAATCGATGAAAAAGGCAGGGAAATGCCGGTGGCTTTCCTCAGCAAGAAGCTAACACCGGCCGAAACTCGTTCGGCCACGATTGAGCTACAGGCTTATGCTGTTATATGGGCATTACAACGTCTTGAGACATGGCGTTTTGGTGCAAGTGTCACGGTGGTGACTGACCATAGTCCTCTAAAGCTCCTCACTTTGACGTCCCCTCAGAGTGCAGGGCTCATGCGCTGGGTGCTGGCACTGCAGAAGTTTAATGTTACGGTCATGCACAAAAAAGGTAAACGTAACGCGAACGCGGACGCGTTGTGTCGGCGGGCAAGCCCGCGCTCGCTGGGGTAGGATATGAATGCATGCAAATGCCGGGGGTCGGCACGTATATCAGCTGGCTTCGGCGGTGTTTTCCTGGAAGCGCGCCTTCAGAAACGCCCCAGTAAACCACGAATGTCCATGGTACGTAGCGGTATAATCCAAACATCTAGGACGAAAGAAGATGTCTTATTTGCGTCTGAAAGATGTCCAATTTTCGCTTTGCGCAATGTGGACGTCTAAAAGATATACAAAGGCTTATTGTAACGGACGTACAATGCACATGTACGCTGTGTGAACGATGGACGCATTTTGGACGTCAGTGACAGACGGTGCACATTTGTGCTTATTTTTCACAAAACACCGACCTTCAAGGGATTAGAAATAATCAACGAATGTTTCAACGACACTAAATCGGCGCATCCACTGAAGTCTGGCATTGATTCCTCGCGTTAGCTCGCAGAAACGGATGCAACAAAAGAGAAAGAAAAAGAACGGAATAAATTGGGCGTTTGCTGACGAAAACACCGCTGTCGTCTGCTCCTCAACGCTGCCAAAGGCGCGCGCTGCGTGTTCCCCCACCTCTAAGCGGCTCGCGGTTTTTTTTTCCCCCGTCCCTTTTTGGTTTTCCTTTCTGCGTGGCCTCCGACATTAACCGGCGGTGCACGCGCCTGCCAATCTCGGAGGCCATGCTCCCTGCACCGCGGTTGCGGCTCTGCGCCGCAAGGCGCCGTGTCTGTCGGTACGGTATGAGTTGTGCACACTGTACCATCGGTGCATTTTATTTGTGTTATTTTTGTGATGTTATCTGGCCATCCACGCACGCCCGTTCTAACGGGAGAGTGATATTTGTTGATCCCGGCCCACATCTTGAAGCCTACATTTTATGTCTCAAAGGCTATGCTTACTTCCGTTTGCAACGCAAAATACGTCATAGCCGCCATGATTTGTACAAAAAAATCATTACGTTTGTAAAAACTTAGTACAGTTACTTCTAAATTACAATGAGCGGCAATATAAAGCATGAATTTGTACATAATCTTTCCCTAAGTTGTGACCATGGTTGTGACACGCGTCGACGTCGTCCCCATCACCGCCATCGCCATCACGTTTTCTTTCGCACATGTACGCACATTGCGCACATGTTTGTTTGGACCAGTCGTGGTTGGGTCTTGAGGTTTGGTCCTGCCAGGGCCAACGCTGCCAGCAGCGACATTTGTCCGCCGCTTTTTATCTGACGTATGTGCACTTACGTTGACCGCTGTTGGGTGTTGTGTGGTGGATATTCTCTGGCTGTGTCGCGTGCAACAAGAACAGTAGAAGAGTTTCTGAACTCCGGTCGCCTCGGCAGTGGGCCATTGGCCAGCAAAGGTACGTACTACTTACGCTCTCTTATGCTTTCCTTTAGTGAATAAGGCCGTTGTGTAATGCGTGAATGGAGGTTTTTGTTTCTTTTCGCAGTTGCGTGTTCCTAAACCCATAGTTCATACCGTGTCGTCTGGCATGGACGTAGACCACTGTTGGGTACTGTGTCGCGTACAGCAAGAACCCTGTCCGCCCCGGCAGTGGGCCATTGGCCAGCAAAGGTACGTTCTCTTATGGTTTCCTTTAGTGAATAAGGCCGTTGTGTAATGCGTGAATAAAGGTTTTTGTTTATTTTCGCAGTCGCGTTTTCCCAAACGCACAGTTCTGTATCGCCGTGCATGCCTCGGTGATATCGACATCATTACTTCTGCTTCGTTTCCTTGATGTAATGGTTTGTAGCTGCCAGAGTAGCCATGATAAGCTTAGTTTAGCCTGTCCTTTTGTAGTACTGTGCATTTGTTAGCGTTGTTTTTCGTGGTATGTCGCAGCTGTAGTTCTGTTTTTATTTGTTTAGCTGTGTGCGCTTGCTTGTTGTCTCTTTCCCTAGCATGCCAAAGCTTAGTTGGAATAAGCGCCATGCTCAAATCAGCCAATGGCGGAACTGTGCACATACACGCTATGATTTGTGGACTAACACATCATTTGTCGAGAGAAGAGGGAGCAATGTTTAGGTGACTGAGAATTTATTGTACAATCCAGGGCTCGTGCTGCGATATAATATTTGGCTTGTGTGTTCTCGGGAGTCTCGACTACCTATTGGCAGCGCTTTCTGACCATGCTCAAAAAGTGTTGCGGGTCACCTGCAAGGTAGCGATACCGGCTAGGTGAACTGATTAGCTCCTATATTGAAAATTAGAAAATGGGAAAAGTACAGTTTGCCTTCATAGAATGGGGAAATTCTCTTGCAGTTCATTGCAGTCAGTGATCCAGTTCCTTAATTCGCTCCTGAATACTGCTTGATCGCGTGCTTATTCAAAGGCTGTTACCTAAACAATCTACACGGACCTCATCGAGGTTGTGTGAAAGCTAGTATATAAATCTATATATATATATATATATATATATATATATATATATATATATATATATATATATATATATATATATATATATATATAGTCTCGCAGAGAAAACGAGCCCTAAAAGTAATCGTCTGTCCTATATATATATAATACAGCGTTTGTAGCCGTATTTAGTGCATAACACACCTTTCCTTTCATGTTAGCACTTTTAATAAAAGCAGCGCTTCATTGTTTGCACCTGATTGGGAACTAATGCATCACACACAAGGCTTAGTCGTGTGCAGTATGAATGTTCTCAAGCTTGCAAGAAATGTTCTCCGTCACCATTTAATGATGATGACACCATACTTGACACCCTTGATGGAAGGCCGTTTGTAGCAGGTTTCAGCTTTGTACTTGACTCTTCACTGCAGTTAATGCCCTGACTCATTTTATCCTGGAGAAAAGACATATTACATTGGATAATAATTAACTTTCACCTCCTCCAGTTAATTACTTAGGTGTCATGTTTTTTTAAAGAATTTAATCTACTTTTCTTGAAGCAGTGCGCCTTCATGTCACATTTTTTGGGGGAAAGACCGACAGTCTCTGCGTATCTTAATACTTTTTCAATTTACGATAGTTTTGGGTGCCCTCTCAAAGTCATAGAATTGGGGCTCCATTGATGTGTTTTGCAAGATAGCCATTTTAAGGCATAAAATAGAAAGAGCAATGCGACAAGTTTCTCTGGTTCAAGCAGTTTCATGAACTCTCGATTCCTTTACTGTACCGGCTTTATTTTTTTTTACCTTCCTTTCTACTTGAATCCATGCACACAGCGATCGGACTGAGCATATCAAGTAGCCCCTCCTGTGACCCACAAGACCACACTAATTCGGCCGACGAGCCTGTCTGGACTTATGTTGGGACTGCTGGCCGACAGTTTGTTTTTTCTGGACTTATGTTGGGACTGCTGGTGGACAGTTTCGGTTTTAGTCTTCAGCTGGTGCACAGTTCACTTTTATCACACCGCCTCATTTCTTTTGAGTGTATCTGCGTTCTCTAGACATTTAGCCTGTGTTCTTACACGTTGAGAGTACTCCTATGGTTTACAGCATTGCTTTGCTCATATAAACTTTTGTGATACTGCCTTGTTGCTTTCGACTCACTTCATTCTCTTGTCATTTCGCCAGTATTGAAACACTCTTATGATTGTATGTGCAGTAATCTTTCAGGGCAATGCATTGTACTCATTGTGTGTAACAAAACATTGCAATAGCCTGAGAAGAGTATTGCACATTTGATGTGTTATCAGATGTGTTATATACCTAAAAGGAACAATGTGAGGTATGCAGCGCGCTCTCCATAGAAGGCAGTACAATACACGAGGGTAGCGATGCGGGCTTGTTGGTCTGTCATGGCTCTTGGATGTGGGCGCGAAAAGACAAGGACGAAGGGAGGAAGACACACACACTGGCGCTACTGACAAAAAACGTGTCTTCCTCCCTTCGTCCTTGTCTTTTCGCGCCCACATCCAAGAACCAGTACAATACAACTGCTCTTTTATGCCGAGACACCTACACCTACTTCCAAAATCATAAATACTAAAATTTACAAAATAGTGATTCGCAACAGTTACTTTCAGGTTACAACAGTACATATAGCGAGCACTCAAGTGAGCGAAAAGTATTGTGGCCTACAGTCTGTCGAGCGTTCGTTTTTGAGAGCCATAATTAGTGCACCTCACAAGCCGCTAGAGGTCATGTGGATGCGAGTTTAAGGAATGAACATCTTTTAATATGTACTGATGGGCTAGTTGGTGAGCCATGATTTTCGAATAGGCAGCGCACAAAAGGGCAACAAATACGCACACATAAGACTCAAACACAAGCGCTGTCAGCGCTTGTGTTTGCGTCTTTTATGTGTGCATATTTGTTGCCCTTTTGTGTGCTGCCTATTCGGAAAACATCTTTTAAATGTACAGAACATCCAGCCTTAATATCCATACAACGTACTGAGAGCGTGATCTGGGTGCATTTTAGATGATCTATAGTACATCCGTGAAATGTCATGTGGAGAAATGTAGATATCCAGAAGATGTACTGAATATCCCGAGACTAGCATTCTATGGATATCTAATGGACATTCGTGGTTTACTGGGGCGTGGTGGCGTTGGCCGGAACATCTACGTCAGCGCCTCGTACGACCGCGCGGTGGGCGCAAGCCATTGCGGGGGACTCGGAGAGCGACGGCAGTGAGCGTCTGCTAAACGATCTCGGGGCTCCGATTTACGACATGAAGTGCTCGCCACGGACTGCGACTCTGCCGAGCTAAATGACCCGACGACTATGGTGTTGCACATCTCAGTGGCTGGAGGCATCCGAGCACCGTGCTCTAACCGTGGGAACGTGACCTCCGCTCGAGAGCGCCGTGCATGAACTTGTCAAGAACCCGTGCAGCAGTGTTCTTAATAGACCTGATGGGAGGGTCCGGGAGAGACGGATTTCGGGACGCGCCGAGTGCGCATCGGAATAAACGAAAGTTCTGCATTTACCCAGTCTAAGTCTCCTCTCATCAGCGACATACGAGAGCCGGCTTTCTCGGTTCACACCAGAGAAAGGGGCACACGAACTCCACTGTAGCCTCAAGGGGGTGGGAAAGGGAAGTGAGGAGGAGGGAAAGGAGGAGGTAAGCGAGAGTAAAGCGTAGCATAGAAAGTGTGGGATGCGGAGTCGGTGAAGGACGGATCCCAACATAAAACGATGTTTATTAACGTAGTAGCAGCAGCAGGGCAAGCATGCCGATGCTGCGCTTCGGAAGGTTAGAGAAACAAAACATGAAACCAAGCTTGGTAGCTTGGGTTATATAGCCAGCGGTGGTGACGTAAGCCTCCGGTGAAACTGCGTGGCGTTGTCTTTTATCGGAAGCGTGTTGCAGCAGGTAGCTGTGTCACGCCGGGCTAATCAGCGACGACACGGAGGCCGCGTAGGTCTGTGCGCAGTGGTCGCCACATCCCCCCCCCCCCCGCGCGGAGTGCAGAGCCCTCAGGGTCTGTTGAAATCTGGGAGGCGTACCAGACGTCCAGAGCGTGTCGTGAAAGAAGCGGGCTGCGACGTCGGTGGCTGTGGACGGACGCCAGTTGAAAGAGTGGCGCTGCCAGGTTCGTTCGCCGCGATGTACGCGGGCTTGAGTCGGTCCTGTCCTAGTCGGTAACACGGAGTGGCGAACGGGTGCTCAATTTTTTCCTGGGGGTCGGGGC
This sequence comes from Rhipicephalus sanguineus, assembly GCF_013339695.2. Taxonomy (NCBI): domain Eukaryota; kingdom Metazoa; phylum Arthropoda; class Arachnida; order Ixodida; family Ixodidae; genus Rhipicephalus; species Rhipicephalus sanguineus. The sequence goes on from NC_051176.1 coordinate 319,971,233, forward strand.
TGAGAGTGGCGTAGAGGACGGGTGTAGAAACCTAGGGCCGTATTCCGAAACGCTCCTTACCTCAGACCATTTCCTTACCTTACGTGAGGAGCCCTTCATGCCTCCTTATCTTAAGGAGCTCCTTGAGGGAGCCAGCGTATTCTGAAAGCTTCCTTCAACCTTCCTTTCCTAAGGCCCGCCTCAGTAAGGTAAGGTGCGTGTTTCACAAGTCTGGGATCGAGAGTACGTGTGAAATACGGACTAAACGTCCGTTCTCAAAGGAAGAGTACGGAACATTTTTTTGTGCATTACGGTGAATAATAACGTATACACTGCTTTACGTGTGAAATACTGACTAAACGCCCGTTTTCAAGCAAGAATAACAAATATTTTTTAGCATAACGATGAATAATAACGCGTACACTGCTTTTTTTTGCGATATTGGCGCACAGCATTTCCCGTTTAACTTTCGCATTTTGCAGCAGTAAAAAGAGTATGGTCGAGCAAGCTTGGAGCTCATTCCTTTCATTGATGCATTTGAACAAACCACTCTCTCCTACGCGCAGTAAACGTGTCCAAAGGGCTATTGTTCCGGCTTGCTTCTCGAACGCGTTGAACAAGTCCCGCTGCCTCAAAGTCCGCAGAAAACTGGAAGCGGACGGCACCCCACAGAAGCATTGCGGTTTATCAAGAAGCAGCATGCCTACAAAGAATCCCTTTGCGACGTGAACCCCCGTAACCGATTTTTGGTATGTACGATGGGCGTCATGCTGTTGGCCTGTGTATTGATGTTGGAACGATAGAATATGCCAACAATGTTAGGAACGAAAAAGAGGGTTCCCTGCACAGCTCGGTTTGCTCAAACCACGGCGATTTTTTCCCATGTAGACGACAGCCCCTGCATCATTGTGGAAGCAGCTCGAAAGGAAGCTATCGTTAGCTTTATGCGAACGATGGCTGTCATTGCTGTGGGACGCCCGCACGAATCTCTCTTCCTTCTTTTTTTCTCTCTTTCTGTAAAAATGCCTGCAGAAGAAAATAAAAAAAAAGCTTGAGGTGGCAGTAACCACTCCGTCTTCGTGTCTCTGCGTACCTTGCCCTTTTCGCGCTGCACCTTCTGAACGAAGAACCTTGACAGCCGTTCGACCGCACGTTGTAAAACATGCCTGGGAAGCAATTCTTCACCGACGACGAGAAAGATATAGTTACGGAGCTCGTGCAGAAATACAAATCATCAATAGAAAATAAGAAATCGGACTCAGTGTCGCTGACAAGAAAGCAAAAGGCATGGGAGGCCTTGGCCGCCGATTTCAACAGCGTCGAAAATGTGCGGCCACGCACTGTTCCCCAGCTGCGGAAGTTGTGGGACAATCTCAAGCAGCGCTGGAAGAAGGAGAAAGCTCGGCAAATAAGGGATGCCATGGCTACAGGTGAGATTGTCCTATATTAGAGTTTGTTCTTGTGTTCAAAGGTGTCTAACGCAGGAGGTGGGCCGCCGTCAGAACCGATGGACGAGAAGCTGTCCCAAATCGAGGCTGCGGTTCCACACCTTTCCGAGCGAGTAAACAACCCCTACGACAGCGACCGTCAACTGCCATCACCACCGGGTGATCGCGTTGACGATATCATCACCAGAATGACGCAGAACAACGCGGAAGACAGCGACGACGGTCAGTGCACTATACGCACTACTACAATTTGTGTTTTTGTGGGACACTGCGAGGTTTCATTATAGTCTTGCATTGCCAACGGTGTATTGGCGTCTTGAGGCAGCTACAACGCTTCTACACAGAATACCAAAGAAGCGTGCATTCAATTCGGACGTACGGCCGCGCTGTAACGGTGTTTTGTGTTGCAAGATGTTCGTGGTCGAGGCGACGCCTGCTTGCAAGCAGGGTCGTTGCCAGAAATGTTTTTTGAGGTGGGTTGAACCACCGTTTATGTAGGTTCGTGCGTTTGTTTGTATGTGTGCGTGTTTATATACACATGCAAAATTGAAAAATTTCGGGGGGTTTGAGCATCCCTATCGCGTTTGATGCACGACTTCGATTCCAGTAATTAATTTCAGCCTTTTTGGCCCCTACCGAATTCTCCATGGCCTATCTTCAGCTGTAAGCGTGTGAGCTTGTCACATGATGTACAAACAGCAGGCATTGATGTTCGGAAGATTTTTATTTTACTGTGTCATAGAGCGGCATATAGCATCACACTAGACAGGCATTCTTGTTGAAATCTTTTCATTTTGTATAAACACATTTTTATTTTTGCAGATCGCACCATCGAACTTAGCGGCACGGATTGGCATACGGATACCGTGAACCCGACATCCCCGTTGCCTGCAGGCCTTACTGAGGGCTCGTCCGAGTCCACACAGGCTACAACAAACTCGCAGCAACGAACCTCTCAGCAAACTCGGGGTACCACGACAGAGACAGGACATGAGACAGTAGCCAGCCGGCGGGCGCTTCTGCAGCAGACGTTATCAACAGAGCTTGATTCTCGGCTGCAAGTGCTGCAGGAAGAGAGGCTCCAGAGACTCGCTGAGCATAACGTAAGAATGAAGATGATGGAGGAGGAGCATAACTGGAAAAGGCTGCAGTATGCTGATGAGGAGAAAAAGAGGAGGTCACAACACAGGATGAAGCTGCGTGTCCTTAAAGCCAAGCTGAAGGTATTTTCAATGAGAGTGGATGTGCTTGCCAAGCAGCTGGCTGGTCACGAAGTAGAGTAACCCCAAATAAACAAGGTGTTGCACGGTCAGTCTGTGTCTCCATTGTTCTGAGCTACAATGCTCGAAAAGCGTCTGTCAATCAGGCGCCTTCGCAGCTGGTTGCCACGAGCTGTGTCAGGTGGTGCAGGCCCTGGATCACTTGCGTCTTCTTCTTCGTCGCCATTATGCCAGAGATCACGCAATTTCGACGCCACGTTATGAAGTGCTGCACATGCTGTTATTATTGCACAAGTCCTCTCCTTCTTTGTTTGAATCTTTGTCTTGAGGCAGGCAAACCGTCTTTTCCAAACCCCAAACGTTCTTTCGACTGTGTTTCTTGTTTTGATTTGGCTCTTGTTGTACCTGCGCAAAAATACACAATGTTACAGCCTTATTTATTAGTCAGTGAAATCAGCCGGCCTGCACTGCCATAACGCACTACATTTCATAAAAGCCGCATCTGCTCATTGTCAAGAAGTCGCAAAGGCCCGATTTTCTTGAACAAATCATTGTTTACAACTTTATATTGTTTAATTGAAGCCCTGCATGCTGTCTGTGGTACTCACCACAGAAAGCATGCAGGGCTTCAATACAACGCACATATGCACAGAATCGAGAGACGTGATGAAGTGAAAAAAATAAGTGCATCGTGCCTTTTTTCTGCAGCTGTCTTGGGGTTTCTCAGAGGTGGCATGAGGTACGGCAGACAGGCGTATCCCTGGTCGCCCAGAAGCACGCCAGATGCAGCTCCGCGCTCGTACAACGTCATGGCGCGACTGTTGGCAAAAATGCGGCTGTCGTGAACAGACCCAGGCCAACCTACAACAATGTCAAAAAACTGCAGCTCGGGACCCGTCACAGCCTGGAACAGAAATTTTTTTTTTCCATTTCAGAAATTTTGCTCACCTCTACGCACAGCAAAACTTCCACAGAAAACGAAGAAAACATATGTGAAACAGCAATTGATCTATAAAAGAGACCATGCAGAACTTACCTGCACATTTTGGAGAATACGCCTTTTCGGTTTCTATAAACTTCCGCGTTGTCTCCTCCGGGACTGATTATTTGCACGTGCGTGCAGTCAATGCAGCCAGTCACGCCCGGAAAGCCACCAATATCGTGAAATCTTCTCTTCACGGATTTCACTTCTGTAGTGCTAGGTAGGCGCACGTATTTCGGGAAGAGTCTCACGCAAATTTCTTGCGTCACCTCCCAGATGCTTCTGCTCACCGACGGCTGTGACACGTTGACAAGGTCCCCAACAACACACTGCATCGCGCCGGTTGCGTAGAATCGCAGAGTGATTAGCAGCTTTAGCAAAGGCGGGAGAGGCTCTCCTCTGTTATCATCACTCCTGTTGAGGTGCAGCTCTTCCAGTATGTGCACCACAGACTGCTTCATGAAACGATACCTCATCCGGAATTCTTCCTCGTTGTATAGTTCTAGAGGGTTCAACCGCTCCCTCAGGTTTCGGACTGATGGTGCCGCATAGCGATACAGGTCACCGTACAAGAAATCACTCGCTCGTAGCGCGAAGTCAGCCAACGACGCGTCGCGCGCCATTCCGTTTTTTCAACTGACCGGCAACTGCGGCAGAGCGCTGCGCTGCCTCCTTTCCCCCCTGTCGGCAGACGAAAAGTACTGCAGAGAAGCACCCTTTCAGTGCAAGGAGCGAGGTAAGGAGACACGAAGGTTGCCTCTGCGCTACCTTAACCTGAGGGAGCACCAAGGAAGGCCTCAGTGAGGGAACCTTGGTAAGGAGCGTTCCAGAATACGCGGTAAGGCGTCCTCAAGCAGTTGAGGCCTCCTCACTGAGGTAAGGAGCGTTTCAGAATACGGGCCCTAGTGGATTTTGCGAGCCGTTCCGCTGACGGGCGGCGCTGCGGAGAGACGCTTCAGGAGGGCCGAGTGGATCCGCGAAAGAGCAGTCGCACCGGGCGCGCTTGTGTACGTGGGCGCTTTCACGGGCTTCTCCGCGGCTGGTGGCGCCGTTGTAGTAGGCGCCTGTGGCTGGTGGTGTATCGTCGCCGACGTCATGGGCGCCGAGACATACACGGGGAGATGTTGCGGCGGCGCCGGATGCAACACCGTCGTGGTGGTCATGACGGGATGGAGGTGGTCCTGCGCCAATATCTGCGGCTGGGTGAACGTCGGTATCTACACCAGGGACTGGCGCTGGTCTGTCTGGAACGCACCCAGCGTGGGCTGCGCCAGCATGGTCTGCACGTGCAGCATGGCCTGTAGCTGTTGTAGTGTCAGGGGCTGTCCTGGGACTATGGCAAACGAGGGGGGCGGCATCATGCGCGGCGGCGCCAGAATGATGTTGGGCCTTGGCCCCAGATTCTGCGGGATGACCAGGGTTGGGGTGCCAGGTGTGGCCTTGTGCTGGTCCGTCCGGGGAGACTGGGACCGGGTGGTCGCGGTCGGTGCGGGCGTCATCTTGTTTGCGCTGCCGCTCGACAGCCTGAGCAGGATCTGCGGTCGGGACAGTCTGATGTTCGAAACCAACCAGCGTGGTCGGGACAGTCTGAGGTGGCTCGGTTAGGGTGACATCCGTGGTGCCAGCGAAAACGTGACAGGCAGCGCTGGTTTGGGTGTCGCACCCAGGATCAGTAGGCGCCGATGCCGTCATGCTCACCGAGGTGTCCACAGGCGTTGACCACTCTACCAAAGGCTGTTCGTCGGCGATGGCAGGAGTGGCAGGCAAAACAGTTGGCGGCAGGCGATACTCAGTCGTGGCACGTGACGTGCACTGTGTCGTCCTGTGCGCCGCGTCGAAAGCGATGTCTTGCAATGGCTCTGTGGTTACGTGTAGCGCGGCAGGGAGTATGTGACGTGGCGCTGCCGGTTGCGGTGGGGCTTGCACGAACCCTCGAAGTTGGTCGTATGCCTGCGGCCCAGGAGGAGGCACAACGCGTCGCAGAGCAGGAGGAAGCATAGCTACCGTGATGGCGTACTTGTCCTGCTGCGAGACGATGTCCTGCTGCGATACCTCTCAATGAGAAGCGCACGTGAAAAATAAATATCCACTCTCTTCTCTATTGCGTCCGTGTTTGCACTTTCTGTCTGTTTAACATGAATAACAATTAGCTCAGCTATCTGGTTGTTTGTTTTCCCCACGTTTGAAGCGCATTCGTGACGGCAAAATGACGTTGCAGAAGAAAATCGGAAACAGAGGGCGCGCTGCTAGCGGAGCACCGGCCAGTCAGCGTCGGCTGAAATGGACAGTCCGTTACATAGACACATCTAGAAGAGTTCCCCCGGTGAAGTGATGCATTTTATGCCTGGACTGCCCGTTCGATTTGAAAGAAAAGACTACCGGCGGCGCGGCGCAATTGCATGGCGGCGGCGGCGCAAGAGCATGAGCAGAAACAGGCGGCGGCGCACAGGTCTACTTTGGCTTTGGTGAGTAATAATCTTTAGTGAGTAATAATCTGGTGAGCTTGAGTACGAGCGACTCCGGTTGAGAAACCTTTTAGTGAGTCTGAGTCCCAGTGATCCCGGTAGAGGGAAATTTTCGTGAGTCTTGAGTCCGACTGAGCCCTAAGCGCAAAATATATTCCTTGAGTGAGTCTGAGTGAGCTCCACACTTCTTTGCCGACCTATGGACCAAGCCCACTGCCTTTGCACTACGTGTGTGGTGCACTAACGGTTGCGCTATGGCGGGGGCCATTGTCCAGTCCACTTCCTCGGGTATTCATTTATGTGCAATCCTGGCATTGTGAGCCAGCGCTACTCGTTGCCACAGACACAAATGTTAACATTTGTCACTGCATTTGTCAAGTTTTTTTATTGCGATAGCAATTATATGGACACTGTCGGCTGATTTTTGCCGTCACCGTCATGCCCTGATATGTATATGTACGTATATATATACATAAAAAAGGCACAAAGAAAAAAAAACCCGCATTTCCCCGAAGGGGAGTATGAGGAAGTGCGAAGCACGGGCTGATGCTATGAGGCGGCGCGCACGACTAAACTGCAGAGCCGAGCGAAGGAGACGGCAGCGAGAGAGCACGCGCCAGCCGACCCACGGAGGTCTGGCCGTTTTTAAGTGCAAAGCACTTTCACTGATGATGATGATCTGTCTTCCGAACTCGTTCCAAAGAACCCGCAACGCGTTCAACTTGTTGGCGGCGTTGCGCACGCCCGAGATGGGGCTCAGGTTGTTGTCGAACCACAGTCGATCGCACACCGCGCAGCTATATCCGAAGCTGCGGTCCAGGAAGTCTCGCTTGAAGCGCGCGTCCGGCCAATCGAATTCGAGGGCCCGTGCTCGCTCGCGCATCGCGCGTCCCCGCGCCAGATCGGCTTCGGGGTGCTCGGCTCGCTTCGCACGCTTTCGTTCGGCGTCTCGCCGCCGGCCTGCATCACCACAGGCAATGCGCGGGGCGCGCGCAGCCACGGAGCGGAGGGCGGAGCGCGCGCAGTCACGTGGGGCGTGACGTCGCTGCGCCGTTGCTACAGACGCTCCTCTCCTCTGCTCGCGCCGTTGCTATGGGACGGCGGACACAGGGTCGCTTATAAAGTGCATTCGCACTTAAAATAAAGCAGAAGAAAAAGATTTTGAAGTACCCAACCGCGGCTTCGAACCAGCAACCCCTCGCTCCCCAGAGCGCTGCGTTAGACAACTCAACCACACGCCATGTATGCGCTGGTGATATAACGGCGAGCTATTTATATACACCATGTACCGCTGGTGGTAAGCAAATCTCGGAGGAGCGTGAGCGTGTTTTCTATCACGCAACGCTCCTAATTTTCTTTCACTTTGAAAACTGCACTTAAGACGTGCACGACAAAGTGGCCATTTTCTGTACCCATTCGTGATGTTGAAGGAAAAAAAAGACAAAGGACAAAGGACACCGACCACACCATTCATCAGACGCCCTCTGTGGCAGAAGACGCAGAGGGTCACTCCACGCGCCGCCGTTTAAAAGAAGAAGAAATATCTAAGAGCATCTAAATTCTAAATTTCCCCACTTATATTCACCGCCGGTTTCATGGCCAATCCCCCGTAGTGGGTAAGAGCCACAAGGGGCGTCTGATCAAGGTGTGCTCTTTGTCTTTTTTTTCCTTCCACATCACGAGTGGGTACAGAAAACGGCAACTTTGTCGTACGCGTGTCAAGGGCAGTTTTCAAGTTTAAAGAAAATTAGGAGCGTTTCGTCTGCAAGTGTCGACAATGGAGAATCAGAAGCTCCTGTTTTACCCAGGCGACGTGTAAGTAAAAGAGTGTGTGGAGAGTACTCGTTGAGTGCGGACGTTTCTTCTGCTTCAGCGCTTCGCGCCAAACCGCGTGTTCGGGCTGGCTGGCGTCCCCGCCGGTCGCGTTGGTCACCGCCGGTCTTCGCCTGCTGCTGCGCCGGGACTACCAGTCCGCAACACAGCGCTCATGTTTCCCGACGTATTGCCAGGTGGCGTCCATATCTCATGCAGCGCCTCTTCTATCGTTTTTAGACAACATTTGCAGCAATTTTGTCGTACGCGTGTCAAGGGCAGTTTTCAAGTTTAAAGAAAATCAGGAGCTTTTCGTCTGCAAGTGTCGACAATGGAGAATCAGAAGCTTTTAGATATTTCTTTTTCTTTTAAACTGCGGCGCGTGGAGTGAACCCCTACGTTTCCTGCCACGCGGGGGCGTCTGATGCAAGGTGGACCCGGTGTTTTAGATGCGAAGGCATCTGTTGCTCGGGGGTATGTCCCGCAGCGTGCTAGTCCGCACTCACACTATGCATGCGCAACTCTCCTCCTTCCTTCTCTCCAACAGCTGCGCGTTACTCTCTCCACTTCTCTACCAGCACCTGCTTGTGGTTCTCCTGCGTTCTCGCTTCTGCTCTCGCGGCGCATGCGCTACTCTCCTCCTCTAGTCTCTTCTCCTTCAAGTGGTAGAGCGCTGCGCGCGTTCAGTCCAGCGCTTGCTTCGGTTGACTCCTCTGAAATGCGGGCTCGACATGCCGAAATTCTCTCCTGCGCAGCGCCGCGATGAGCGCCAGCGTATGTGCGTCCTCTCCCCCTCTCTCTCCTCTCCTACGCTGCTCCCCTCTCGCGCGCCTGTAGACCGCGTTTCCCGCTCGCCCTGTGAGAATTACCGGCCAGGCTAGAGGGAAGACACGACGTGCGTAGTATTCAGGGGCGTAGCCAGAAATTTTTTTCGGGGGGGGGGGGGTGTTCAACCATACTTTATGTTCGTGCGTGCGTTTGTATGTGTGCGTGTATATATACGCAAGCAAAACTGAAAAATTTCGGGGGGGGGGTTTGAACCCCCCAACCCCCCCCCCCCCCTTGGCTACGCCCGTGGTAGTATTCCTCCTCACGTTCCACGACGCGAGGTCGGTAGTATGTCCGAGGTCGGTAGCATGCCCAACGAACGCCAACGGAACACGATCGTGCAAGTTCTCCGGCTTCGCATCGCCTCATGGTCCCCTTTAGCGGGAGATGGTGTAATTTTAAAGACGATAGTATTTCTTGGGATACTTAAACGGAGAAATTTTGGTCTGTCTGTCTTTCTGTTTGTCGGCACGTCACTCGATTCAGCCACTCGGCCAAAGTTGAACCACTTGGCCAAGGGCCAGCCATCCTGAACGGGTGACTAGGTTCATACTTCTGTACATTGTCGATCAAAAAGCAAACATTACGCATATCTGAGGCGCAACATCACTAGGTAAGTATTAGGTGGTGTGTTCCTTTAATAGAAAATGCATACGTACGTAATTCTAAAGACCCTAGTTTCTTAAGCTGCGCTGAAAATGTGACTGTGCTGAAACTTGCCTTCCTCCGTGCCCTCTGCACGAGCTCATTGTTGAATTTCGGTTTCGGTTCTGTATTACACTGTACGAATGCCATGGGGCGCCGCTATGGCATTCCTGTTTTACCCAGGCGACGTGTAAATAAAAGAGTGTGTAGAGAGTACTCGTTGAGTGCGGACGTTTCTTCTGCTGCAGCGCTTCGCGTCAAACAGCGTGTTCGGGCTGGCTGGCGTCCCCGCCGGTCGCGTTGGTCACCGCCGGTCTTCGCCTGCTGCTGCGCTGGGACTACCAGCCCGCAACACAGCACTCATGTTTCCCGACGTATTGCGAGATGGCGTCCATATCTCACGCAGCGCCTCTTCTATCGTCTTTAGACGACATTTGCAGCGAAGCACGCAGATACGCGGCCAATTTTTGTTCTTTTTTTCCTTCCACATCATGAGTGGGTACAGAAAAGGGTAACTTTGTCATGCGCGTGTCAAGGGCAGTTTTCAAGTTGAAAGAAAATTAGGAGCGTTGCGTCTGCAAGTGTCGACAATGGAGAACCAGAAGCTCTTAAATATTTCTTTTTCTTTTAAACTGCGGCCCCGCCGCGGTAGTCTAGTGGTTACGGCGCTCGACTGCAGACCCGTAGGTCGCGGGATCGAATCCCGGCCGCGGCGGCTGCATTTTCGATGGAGGCGAAAATGTTCGAGGCCAGTGTACTTGGATTTAGGTGCACGTTAAAGAACCCCAGTTGGTAAAAATTTCCGGAGCCCTCCACTATGGAGTCTCTCATAATCATATCGTGGTTTTGGGAAGTTTAAATTGCCGTTTTTACGAGGTGGAAGAAATATTTTTGACGGATAGATAGTAATGCCTTATCTATGTTGTGTGGTGGTTTTGGGACGTTATCGTGGTTTTGGGACGTTAAACCCCAGATATTATTATTCTTATTTTAAATTGCGGCGTGTGGAGTGACCCCCTGCGTTTCCTGCCATGTAAGGTGTGCCCGGTGTTCTTTGCTTTTTTTTCCCTTCCACATCAAGAGTGGGTACAGAAAAGGGCAACTTTGTCGTGCGCGTCTCAAGGGCAGTTTTCAAATTCAAAAAAAACATATAGGAGCATTCCGTGATAGAAAACACGCTCAAGCTCCTCCTAGATTTGCTTACCACCAGCGGTAAATGGTGTATATAAATAGCTCGCCGTTATTTAGCCGGCGCATGCATGGGGCATGGTTAAGGAGGGTTAAGGAGGGAGGGCTGGGTTTAGTTCATTTATATCTATGGCAAATTGTTTCACGGTTCTACTTTTTTCGCGACAGTTCCCATCCAATTATTCGATCATTCTTTCAGATTACGTTTGTTAATGCTTTACCTGATGTCACGAGCGATAGCAGACGACGCTCGGTTTGTGTCTCGCGCATTCGCGCGAAGAAAACGAAGAAGATCGACGCCGAGCTCGGGCAGCTTCGAAGAATAAAGAAAAGTGTCTGGCAGTCCCTTCCTGGTCTCCGATGTGTTCGGTCGTCTCTCATACGCCGCCTCGGAACCCATAGATTCCGACGGCCACAACGACACATCACATTTGGCGCCCAACGGCTCGGGGTGAGCTAAGAAGACGTTCATATTTTCTATGTGGGGACGTCGCTCTCTACGTGCTCCTTTGGCTGAACCACTGACTTCAGGACAACGTCAGCTCCGTGAACCCAAGATGGCGACCGCCGCGTGTTCCATCGACATGTTCGAACAGCTGGATGACGCCGCCCGGGTGGATGCCTACAGGTCAGCTGTGTCCGAAGCCGGTGCCCTAAATACCGAGGTGGATCAGCTCCGGCGCGAATTGGAGGGACTCAAAACCATGATTTCGAAGAACCGCGACGCCGCTAAAGCCGACGACGCACCACAGCCGCCTCTTGACCCGCAGCTGCAGGCAAGTCACGACTTCTTTTGCAACCTACTTTCTCCACTTGTAGAACGCATCGAGCGCTTGGAGCCGAGAACGCATGAGGATTCTGACGCCGCATCATGCACGAGTGCAGAGGAGAGCAATGCGTCGATGAATTTTAAGCGCCGCTCGCGAAATCAACAAAGCAAAGCCAGAAGCGGCAAAGCCCTATGCGTGTCTAACGGTGAAGACGCTAGCGACCGACTTTCGAGTTTCGCGGCGAGCTCCTTACAGCATCTCGGGAAAGATCTTAAAGGGGCCCTCTAACACTCTTCAACCCCCCATTCTTTACTCGTGGATTGCGTAGACTGAAGTACGGACGAACTAGTGCAGCAAGAACGGTAGCGATAGCGGCACGCAGTACGAAGTTATTCAATTTAGAAAATTCAAAATACAAGAAAAAAAAATGCCTACCCTCAACTCGATTTTCGCGGGGTCACGTGATCACATTTCACTCTCTGCTGTGACGTCGGATGGCGCTCCAATGAAATGGGCTGAAAGCTCTTACGTAGGGGAAGCTCGCACACCATTGTTGCTTCTCCTTTCTGGCGTATTGCTGACGTCGTTGCCATAGTAACAAATGTGGCTCCTGACACCTCTGACTTGTCAGAACTTGAGCGGGCGCTACTGCTTCGAAGCGCGGCTGGCAAGGCTTTGTCTGCTGTTCCTTACAACGACATGCCATGTCATTCCCTCCTCTCATTCTGAGAAGGGAATTTGTGGAGCGGCATGGGGAGTTAAACACGGTCGCCCCTGCGCGGGTTGTTCGGTGAGCAGCCCGACTGTGCAGCGACAACAATTCAACGAAGAGGATTACTTGCACCGTTTCAACAACGATCATGAGCCTACCGACATGCGGAAAGAGGCAGCTCGCAAACGTACAGACGTAAAAAGAAGGAAGAGGGACAAGCGTTTCATATGGACATCCGACCGGCGCAGGCAAAAAGAAACCAGAGGCGAAATGGCAGCCAGCGCCTCTGTCGTACTTTGTGGTTGCAGTGATATTTTTGTTGGGACGGCGGCTATTTGGAGTTCATTGAAAAAGCACAAAAAAGAAAAACGAAACACGACAGTAATCTCAACTTTGATGCTACGCCACGATCACTTCTAACGTTACATTTATCCAATCATAGGCTGGCGCTCATCGTAGTTTCGTAGTCATATCCGCCCGCAATAGTTCTGGCAAGCGCCACTACGCGCTGATGCGGTCAGCAGCGATGTAGCGACTTCAGCGCATGATTAAAATACTAAATCATTTGATATTGGTGCTTAGACCTATGCTGAAGTTATCCCCAGCCATCAGTCTACGCAACCCGCAAGTAAAAAATGGGGGGTTGAATAGTGTTGGAGGGCCCCTTTAACGCCTGGTTTCACCAAGTCGACTATTGGTTCAGAACCTTCAGCGTTCCTGACGAGGTCGCCATACCGTTCATTATTTCGAGGCTCCCAGTTAAAGACTTTACATGGATGCGTCACCACACAAAGGTGGCTGATATCACTACTTGGGCTGATATGAAAGCAGCGTTCCGCCGACGTTATAGCATGGATTGCGATGTAACGTCTAAGCAGCGAATGTTCGGAGCAACACAACGCGCTGGAGAGTCTTGTACAGACTTCGCATACCGAAAGTTGGACCTCATGGAACAGTGCAATTATCGTGTACTTCAACCAGAAAAGTGTCAAGTCATCATGGCTACGCGGTCACTTAAGGCAAAGAAGCACTTTTTTGACAAGACATTAAGGCAGTTAGACGATATGATAAGTTCCTTTCTGCGCTTCGATCAGATCAGCACTTCTGAAGAAAGCGTTCAGACTGCGGATCCAGAAGAACGCGAGAGTCCATCCACAACGCCATCCTCTGAACGCCGCGTTAAAGGGACCCTGAAGCGGTTTTTTGAAGTTTTGTCAGCGTTTAGGCAGAGGCATCCCCAAATCATTCGCACCAGAAATTAAGCGACGCACTGTCTACCAAGGCCGCTACGGAATTTATATCTATACCCTCCTCCTCACCACTGCCTTGCACCCTCAACTCACAGACACCGTGACTAGCCGTGACATCGCCGGCGATCGCAGCGCTCTCGTGAGCTAACTTTTGAGCTTCGCCCAGTCATGGCCTCAGATAGTGTGCGCCGACGGGTTGCTCGCAATCTCGGAGGCCCAACAAAGACGAAGCTCGCGGAGTGGTTGATATCTGCTCCGACAGGTGCCGCCACACTACCAGCAGACCTTATTTTATTCTCCTGTACGGCGACAATCTGCAAAAGCATGCGGACAAACGAAAATAATTCGAGAACGATCACCGATAAGCATAAACTCAGGCAATGTGGTTGTGTCTTCAGGGGTGAAGTTACAGCCACAAAAACGTGGATCGTGGCGTTGAACGGATAGCGAGAGCGCGACGCTCATTGCGGCGACGAGCTGAAGGGATTCCGCTCGCCAGATGCCTCACGCGAACATTGCACGATGTCGCAGATTCACAAGTCACCAATTGCTAGAAATTGCTAGATACGTGGTGCACAACACGGCTAGGGCAATTCATTTCGTCCAAGAAACCTCGGGATAAACACTGTCGCTCAGCTCACGTCAACACGGAGTACGTTGCAACGCAGGCAGACGACGCTCGCTGCCCACAGGAGGTTCAGTGACGTGTACTGGACATATCCAATCAGATCAGCCGCCTGCGTGACGTCGCGCTTCCAATACGACGCGCACTGGAAGTGGGCGGTTTGAAAACGCGTTTGGCTGAGCCGCTGTGATCGGTGGCGATTCGCAGCTTCAAAGCCTTGTAATAAATTACACAGTTTACGCACAGAGCTTAAATCGGTCTGTAAATGATCCTTAGGACTTGCTCTACCGGCTCAATGTGTTCGTACAAAATCGTCAAAACCGTTTCAGGGTCCCTTTAACTCAAAGCGATCGCCTCGGAAACCTATGCGCCATCGTCAGCGCACGGATAGTATAGAGTCGAGCGATTCCTCAGATGATCAAGCAGCACAAAGAAACGCGCCTAAAAAAGATGACACAAATGGGAAGCCGTCTCCGTTTCGGCATTCGACTCATTCCGGGACGCGTGTTTTTGAAAGATCCCAAGGAAACGCCCCAAGAATTCGTAAACTGTGCTTGAACTGCTCCAGAAGTGGTCACTTTGTCACGCAGTGTCGTCTACCGCTAACGGAAGAGTTTTTGAAGTGGCAGGAAGAATTTTAATCTTCCAGTTCAACACAGCGGGGAAACGCACAGCTGGTGACGCCAATGCCCGCCAGCAGTCGCCAGTAATTGAGCAGGTGTCGTGTGCCTCAGAAGCGGGTACTCTTTCCGTTCTTGTCACCATCAACGGACAAACAATTAAAGGCATCCTAGACTCTGGAGCTGTGAAAAGTTAGATTACGACACCACTAGTTCAAAAACTCAAACTAAGCATTGGCCCTTCGTCCCTACGTCCGGTAGGAGCAAGCGGCCATCACCTGCAAAACTTGGGTCAAGTCAGAGCCGTACTAGTAATATTGGATGACTAAGCACTGCAGCATGCCTTTGTCATTGTTCCCGGTTGCCTCACGAAAGAATCCTTCTAGGCGACGACTTCTTGCGGGCCTCAAGAGCCGTCGTCGACAGGGGCTCGGAGAGCTTTCCGGTATCTGTTCCTCAAAGGCTACGCAAGGTCTACCTGGTTAGGGAGCAAGCACTGCCAATTTCATCACAGGAGTTAGTTCTCGTGGCCTGGCATCGCATATCTGAAGAGGAACATTTTGTAATGGTCATCAGAGGGACGAAGCTCTTGTGCGACCACATATCACCCCGCCGCAAACGGCTTGTGCGAAATGGCCAATACGACAATCAGCCAGATTATTGCCATGACTGCCGCCGGGGGAGAAAAGTGAGCCGGTATCGTCCTATATGTTATATTCGGCTACAACACCGGGTACCAAGACACGGTTCGTCAAACCCCATTCTTCTTGGTGAACGGTAGGGATCCAGTGCTGCCACTAGACGTTGTTTACAGCCGCCGGAAACCTCAATAGCTCAAAGAAGAATCAAGCTGTTTTGCGGTACTGCGTGAATGACTGCAAAAGGCCAGAAAGCTCGCTGCCACGTTCATCAGACTGACTTCAGAAAAACAAAAGAGCACTTCAACAAGCACCACAGAGACGTTGTGTCTGAGAGAGGGTAACTGATGCTCCTCAAGGACCCTATCTGAGCCTCATTGCTCAGATGGATCAACCTCATGGTTCGGTCCAAACTGTGCATGTGTTCGATTCAGTGTTAATTATTGCTAGTGTTTGCGTATACTTTTGCGTGCGTGAACGTGGAAATACTTTGACTGACTTTTGTAAATATTCATAAATTGGACTGTTTAGGTTAGTTTAGTTATGTTTCATCAATCACTTTGACTGACTTTTGTAAATATTTATAAACTGGACTGTTTAGGTTAGTTTAGTTCTGTTTCACCAATCTTCTGTTTGTGTTACGTGATGTATTACGTCGGGACGACTAGTTTCAAAACCCGGGCATGTCACGAGCGATAGCAGACGACGCTCGGTATGTGTCTCGCGCGAAGAAAACGAAGAAGATCGACGCAGAGCTCGGGCAGCTTCGAAGAATAAAGAAAAGGGTCTGGCAGTCCCTTCCTGGTCTCCGATGTGTTCGGTCGTCTCTCTTACGCCGCCTCGGAACCCATATTAACCGACGGCCACAACGGCACGTCACACCTGACTTGATTGTTTCCTCAGATTTCTCTGTACGCCCGTGTTTGTGGGGATTTATGCAGGAAGTTTTCATCGCTGTTCGGTTTCTCAAGGTCTGGTTTTCCATATAATATCTATACACAATATCACGCAAGAGACTCTACAAGGATTTGTTATCCATGCTTTTTCCACCTCCACTTTGCCGCTCATTATATTCTGACCTTCCAGGACATGATGTACTAAAACGAGTTGGGAAAATCTTTCTCCTGATACAAAAACCTTCTTTTACAAACTGCATACTGATACACTGCCGGTGAAATCATGGCTGCAGAGGAAGGGTATTTTTGTTTCTTCAGTTAACTGTCGTCTCTGCGATGTACCAGAGACAGTAGAACACTGTTTTATTAGCTGCAAAGATGCCATTCTGTTTTGGGACATCCTTCAACGAACTGTTCAAAAATATTTTAACATTAACTCACATACTATACGTTACCTTCTCCCAACGTCTCTCGATGAAGTGCCCTTTGACATGTTTTTCCTTGTGGAACTGCACAGTCTGTGGAAAACGCGCATGCAAGACCGTAATGCAGAACTAACCACTGCTTCAAGTATGCATTTCATGCGTATGGCTCTCCATGTAAAGGACATTTACGAAGAACTTGACATGGACCAGACTGGCACCCCATCTTGATGAGGTGTTCATCCTTACCAGCCTCCACGTGTAGCAAGCTTTGAAGAACTTTTCCTGTTTCTCTGGACTTGCACAGTATACATGCATGTAAGCCTTTGAATGCTTGTGCAGTGCTTGTGCGATTATTGTCGCTAAGTGAATGCATCACTGCGTCATAGCGTATGTGATAATTTCAAAAATGTATTATAATAAACTATGAAAAAAAAAGCATGGGGCATGGTTGAGGTGTCTAATGCAACCGGCTAGAGAGCGAGGGGTAGATGGTTCGAATCTCAGGTTTTTTCTTCTGCTTTATTTTTCTTTGTGCCTTTATATATATATATATATATATATATATATATATATATATATATATACATTCTGGGACATGACGGTGACGGCAAAAATCAGCCAAGAGTGTCCATATAATTGCTGTTGCAATAAAAGTGGTTAACCGCGACTGAACGAAACCATTAGAGTATGGTTTACCGTCATGTGACGCTCATTATAACACGTTTTATATTGCGCTTAATTGGTTGATTAACTGAGGTCAATTATGCAGCATTTTTAATATTCATTTATGACCAAGTGGGTGCCATGACGTCGTAGACGGCATTCCAAAACGACCGGTCCAATTTTCGGTGGTGACATACATGCTGCCTGGTGATTTCTTTTTTCGATTTTAAAAGGAAACGCACAAAATATCAAATGAAACCACGTGACTGCACCGCTCGTGCGCTACCGTACTGCAGCGCTCTCAAATGTGCTTCGAACAGAACAACAGGCGCGCGAACTGTCAGGATATCGAGGACGACGACGTTTCCTTGCCGTGTGCGGTCGTCAGAAATGTTGACGCACTGTGAAGCCGATGCACGAAGCCGCGGCCGGTCATTTCGCCATGGTCCACGCGCTGGTTGTTTCACTCGAAGCGCGTTTGAGAGCGCTGCAGTAGGGCAGCCCACGATGGCAGTCACGCGGTCACGTTTCGCAGGCTTTCTTTAAACGGGATGCAAACGGAGGACAGCAAACAAAGCACTCGTGCTGACAATCAAATTATGACCAAAATAACCCCTTGAATAATTGAGCAAGAAAAACAAAGAGTACGCCAAGATATCTCATGTTACGTAAGTGCTTGTTCTACGGCATCTATAGCATCAGCACCGGTGGAGCGAGTTTTTAGTATCTCATTTGCATATAAGTCAATGCATATCGTATTTGCATATCGTATGTAAGTCAAACTTACATCCACGACCTCTTCTAAATCGTTGTGTGAAAGCCGCGAGGCGCCAAAAAACACCATTATTTCATTCTTCAGACTTCGTAACGAAGCACCACTCAAGGCTTAGTGCGCTGCAGCTTTGACTGAACAAGTGGTGCCGCCCGCGGCGCGCTCCTAATCAGTCGTGGCTGAGAGCGAGTGCGTACGGGCGGAACTACAGCAGCTCGAAAGAACGAAGCTAATTCACGGTTAAACACAGTGTAGCTATGCTATTGCTGCGTGTATGGCTGTCACAACAGCTGCAGAAACGCTTCCGGTAAGCTGTCGAAAATAAAATTCTATGGATTTGCGTGGAAAGCTCACGACAATGAGCGATGAGAGCGTTGGATGAAGGCGGTGCGAGATAAACAGACGCTCTTTATTTTCTTGCGATTACTTACTCGTCGTGGTCATATACTCTGGCTTTTTTTAGCTCCGATGGAGGGCTTCGGCAGCTTGTGAAGCACCGAAACCACATATATGCAGTGCCCACTTCTTAGGCGATAGTCCTGCGCTCTGCCCATAATGTTTCGACATTTTTTTTTTCTTGCGTGCTATGGGAAAGGCGACAACGTGACGATGAAGCGTTAAAGATCTCCATATACGGAAGGGGACGCGGCGATTGCCAGAGCCAGGCGCATGGTAGGTCTGTGCAGGATGTCTGCTCGCACTTGTTGACAAACATAGCCAAGGTGGCGGCGTGCTCACACCATCCTCGGCGTCTAGCCTTGCATGGGCACCTTGCTCTCACAATGTGCAATTGGTTCTACAGACAACTGGTAAAATGTGCAGATATCATCGAACAGCCCTAAGGAACGAGCGAGTGCAAAAAACTCACAGGGTCCCTTATGCATTCAGTTAAGACGAAGGCGAAAGCCATCTTCTTTTTCCTCTGAGCCGGTGTATTGATGCTGCCCCGCCACCCTTCGAAAGCTTTCTGCACCTAACGTGGTTTTGCACTGCCTCCAAAATCGGAGGCACCTCACCTGGTTTTGCATTGTTTCCATGATCGCATCACCTTTGACCGAGCTACGGTGAGTTGTGATGACGTCATCACGTGAAGTTACGTCACTTTGACGTCATAATTACCACAAGTTTTGGCGATCTGTGACGTCATAGTGACGTTATATGAAGACGTCATCTCGTGATGAGGATTTTTTGCATCACTCGTCCCCGACGCGTGTTAATTTAAAAAGTTAATTTAACTTTCTTAACTAACTACTGTTCCAAATGATCTCTTTAACCATCCTAAGATGCCTGCCACTACAGAAAAAGCAACTGCGAAGGCAGCGAGCAAGTATCGCATTTTCCTGATTTTTGTGGATTCGAGACACATTTCTTGAAACACCCGGTATATGTGTTTGTGCGTTCAAA
Source organism: Rhipicephalus sanguineus (assembly GCF_013339695.2). Classification (NCBI taxonomy): domain Eukaryota; kingdom Metazoa; phylum Arthropoda; class Arachnida; order Ixodida; family Ixodidae; genus Rhipicephalus; species Rhipicephalus sanguineus. The sequence continues at coordinate 319,990,575 of NC_051176.1, forward strand.
CCTTCCAGACAACTAAAATACGCTTCGCGTTTCCAAATGTTTTCGTGCTCAGATACAATATTGTCTAAGATATTGGAGTATTGAGAATTATGCAAAAATAAACTGCGAATTTTGGAGAATTGGGGATTGACGAAAAATAAACTCCGATAAACGCCGAATTTCCACGAAAATATAAACTCCGAAAAGCGTCCTCCGAATTTCAGGAAAAATTAACTCTTGTATCTCAAAATACACGATACTTCGTACGATATATCGGAAATGCAGATATTGATGCACTATTTGCCTGAAGGCATCAGAATGCAGTTACAGGATTTCCAAAGATTATCTAAAATAGTACCTAAGATACATGTATCTTCGATACCGCCCAGCCCTAGTTCAATCTGAGCGAAGGAACACATCATGTTGAGTGAGTTGGTATCTGGAAAAACAGTGCTCAAACGCATTGAACATGGAAATATGAGGACAGCACATCGGTGGACTCGATCTGCGAGCCCACCCGAAGTTTTGCCTTTTCATGTTCTGTTTGTGCGCTGTTTCGATCGTGTACGTATTCTGCATTAAAACCGAATACAAGTTGCTGAGCACAAGAACTTGCGCAGGAACATTTGCGAATATGGCAATGCGTGGACACATCGCATAGTGAGGAACACGGCGTTCTTCCCTAGCCTGACATTGGTGTAACAGCCCGTTTAGCTCCACCGCAAGAAAGTCTAAATGATCACGCAATAAATTTTCCATTAAGGAATTTCACTAGCAACAAGTTTTACTTTGGCTGGAGTGCGGGTACTATATACTGTTACACTTGGCAGATAAGTGTTAAGAAAAGCATGCGCCGGTGCCATTGATCTGTTAGCAGCGAGAAGTTCCTACCGAGCTCAGTGTGCTACGGAGGCACTGAATGAGAATGGCGATGTGGGCGAACGTATATATTTTGCATAATCTGCAGCACGTAAGTGCTGAAAGCGAGGTCACAAGCGAAGGAATGAAGGACGTCCATATTTGCTTTCCTTCACTGCCTTACCCTTATTTCGCGTGATGGCGCTGCAGATTCTGCAAAATGTGGGATTTGCGGAACAGCCAGACAAGTGAGCCCCTTGGAGGAAGCCGATGGAAGGGTTCCAACCGCTTCGGGTCTAGGCTTCGCGCGAATAGGAACGAATGCTTTCTTCACACAGCTACCGTGGACAAAGACGTCCTCCGAGTCCGACAAGTAGCCTACCGAACTCATCAACGCAGTCTGATGGCGGGGTAGTCGCTCTCAAGGCTTTCGCGGAACTGCTTCGCCGAAGCGTCGGACAATACGGATTCATTGTCTCGTGTGCCTGTATGCCTCATTGGGCATCCGCTCTCCACTCACTGTTGGATGTGCCGAATGTGTCTCAATAGACCTTTTTCAAGCACACGAGCGCCGCCAACAGGCGCGCAAGCGCTCATGGGAAAAGTGTGTACGCCGCAGCAGTCGCCGCGACGAGCGCGCGGGCCTCACGCTTTAGCTTTCCGCCTGCGCCGTGCCAGCGCTTCTCAAATCAAGTGAATTTGGCAAGGTGCAACATATTACTGCGTAATTCATTCGTGAACTTCAGTATGTAGCTGCGACGGCCTCTGCACGATTTCCATCTGCCGCACTATTTAACCAGTTGAGCGGCTCAGAAGCTTCACGTTTTATCATTTTTTTCACCAGTACACCTTACGGTAAAATGACATAAATAAGGGTACAACTCGATTGTTAAGGAGTGCGGGAGCGTTCTATATATCGTGGATGCATTTGGAATTAACGTCCATCGACACTGTCGAGGAGGGGAATGTGAAGTTCTGTTATTTAAAGAGTATATGCGCTAGAAAACATAGACGGCATTTAGAAAAAAAGATAGAAGCATTAGACAGCATACGCGTCGCTCGCATTATAGGTAACAATCGATAAGCGCCTGCCAAACTTCGTTAGCCTAATAATTACAGGTTGGAATAGAAATACACACACCACAAGCGCTCACTGACAAGACAAAATTTATTGCACGTGCGAAAAAACATACATACAAAAATGTGGGTGCCTCGCGCATGTCATAAACAAGCGCAAAAAGGCAAACAACCAAGGCGCGTGTTTACAGTCGAATAATAAAGTTGAATTCCTTGTCCTGTAACGAGACCTCCACAAAGTGCGGCATTCTTTATGATATGATATGCCCCCGAGATTTTTCGCATGGGGTGAGTATATATCACACTAAACATTTTACACCCTTAAGGGTGTAAAATGGTGTTAATGACATTAATACTTTTTTTTTCATTGCACAACACCCTTTTTGCTTTATATACACCCTAAGAGAAGGGTGTGCGCGGAAAAAGGGGTGTTAATGTCTTTCGTAAGGGTGTTAATGGAAGAAGGGAATGGTGCACATTGAAGCACTAAGCTGCATCCATGCATGCATATTAAAATCGCGTGCATTGCGCAATGCGTCTGTTGTACTGCCTTTTCTAAGGTTACGATGTCAGTGACATTACAGAAACAAGGAAATGGTGGAGCCATTGGCACAATGTTAATTCTCGTGATATTTTATTTTCACATACGGTCCCTACGTGGGAGCTGCCCGCTGCGTGTTGAAACACGCCCTGCAGGACATCAATAAAGTTTACCATACCATACCATGGACAAATGACGAAGTATCATTGCTTCACAAAATACTACAAGACTCGAGAAAATGTACAAGAAAATCAGCAAACACTTTTTTTGCACAGGCTCGAGGTGTGCCCAACCGTTTCATATTTTCCACTATACATATCAACCGCATGAACATTTATACGAGCTATTGCCAGCACATATACAAATGTAGAAGCAATTCAGAACAAAACTTGAATTCATTACAAAACCTTTCTGGGTATAAAGCTGTAAGTGGGACAGAAAACATCCCGCCGGCATGAACACTTTTTACAAGTTTCGGTATGAACACTTTTAATTGTTCACTTAGCCAATAAGACAGACAAAAAAAGAATTACTTTGAACAGACCAAGATATAGGCTAATATAGTACAATTGTACATGTGGAATGTATACAACATAGAGCACGCAATCCTGACATACATAAATATACATACATTACACACTAATGCATAAAGTTTCACGACCCACTTGTTTACGCGCGTGCATTGGAAAATGTATCTGTGATATGAATTTTTCGTCCACAAACATTAGAGTAAGCCGAGGCCTCACTGAGGTTCATTAAATAAGATGAGACACAATGACACTTGCCTTGTGGTACTAATTAGCCAGCTAATGTAAACATTACGGAAGCTAACTCTTCGACACCCGAATTTGTACCACTCATCCATGCAAGGGAACCTGCAGGGAAATCATTATTGGTTCCACATACCATGCCAAGAACTGGCCGCAAAATTTCTCCACGTTAATGATTTCCGCACAGAAGCACTTGGAAAAGAAAAGCAAGGATTCGGGGGGAAATCAATGTCACCTTAAGGGGACACACATGAGTAACAATAGCGTTAGCACCTTGCTACCGAACGAGGAAAGTGAGAACATAGGCGTGCTCAGAGTTCTCCATCAGGGGAGGAGGGGAAAGTCTCACAGCACCCCCCCCCCCCTTTGCACTTTGTCGAGTCCGAAAGGAACAAAACTAGCTCAACCATGGATGCAAAAATGAAAATGAAGCGATGGTGTGCTTCTCCCGACGGCCACCGGGGGTAAATGTAGGAAGTAAATTGTGCTTCGAATTCAACATCGAAGGTCCTCGGTTGACTTTAGTGTCGAAGAGCATGCGCAGCCATAACCCTGCGCATAAAGATGACGTGAGAGGTTCGATAGAGTAAATGTATGGGGGAGAATTGGCGCCTCCTTACACATTTGAAAGGCTTTTGGTATAGCGCGAAATGAAACACGGACACGAGAAGGCACACAGGAACACTACACCTCACGTAACACAAAAGAAGCTATTTGCCGTCTAAAAGACGTCTTGAACGGCTACAAAAAGGGCTAATAGACGTCTTGGTCAAGACATTCCCGTAACCGTAAACGTCTTTTCGACGTCTGATAGCCATGCTAATGTCCCGCTAGTTGATGTCTTTAAAAGACGTTTTGAAAAGACAAAGATAAGACGTTTTATAGACGTTCTTGTTTTTTCGCCGTTTTCGAAATTTTGGACTTTCGAAATATAAAATAAACTAATAGAAATGTCTTTGCAGAATGTTTGGTCGGCAGCCTGACGGCTACCATAGGAAGACAGAGATTGAAGGGACCGAAAGAGCTCCCGCAAGAGCACTTTCCTGTTTTTCTCCCACTTCCTGTCAGTCGTCGAGCAAGTGACCAAACAATCAAGCAAGATCACTAACATACGTACATACCTGTTCACCCACGCATGTCCTCACTGTTGCATATATAAATTTTCGACGCTGAGTTTACTCGCGTTTATTGCGGACCGAATCAAGTTGTTGCGGTCGCTCATATATGCCGCGTGAATTATTGGCTACTTCAGCACACCATGCATATCCAATTTTCATATAAAAGACATCGGTTTATAATAAATTTGAACACGTACGCAGGGGATCAACACGTATACTGTACTACATAAATGATGTTTAGCGGATGGCGCGCAAATAAATAATCGCGCTTCTCAGCAACAATAAATTATCCCATGATGTTGTCAAATTGGCTTTATTAATGAATAAAGCACAACCAAATGTGGCACAAAACACGTCGGAAGGTGACTGCACAAGGTGAAGCTGAGTGGCACGGCAGCAACGTAAATAAAATTCTGCATGAATGCACTCCAAGTCTTGTCAAAGAAACTGCACTGGCTTCCGCATTAGCTGGCGTTGTCTCAGGCCCAATATCTTGCACAAACAGCAGTGAAGAAAAGCTGCATACAGAGAAAGCAAGTAAGCTACGCAGGATTTACAACAAATAACAGATCATCAAGTCACTCTAAAGAAACATTTCCAATTACAGATATGATAAAATGCTGTCATGTATTAAGAAACGACAATCAATCATAACCGCACCTACAGGCGAGGCGCCTACGGTAGAAGATTTGCACTTAGTCAGCGACAGGCCGGCGTAGTTGTAAGCATGCTTGCTTAAACTATGTCGGCCTGTCACTAGCGTGCGTGCGTGGAGCCACGAGCTGTAACGCGCAAAACATAATTACTCAAAATAGGGCGAGTCAGTCTGGCTTACGATTCGCACCGGCGCGTATACTATAGTTTCGCGTTCGACCACGCGGTTCAACCTAGCAAAGAACTGTTCACATTTTAATCACAATTCTAAAACCTTTCAGTAAACACGACGAAAAGTCAGGTGCACTTACCGAAAAAAGCACTCTATCCGAACGTGCATATGTTCTTAGCTCTTTGTCTGGCTGCAACGAAGGTGGTGAGCAGAACAATCGCTTCTTGAAACGAACGTACCGACGAACGTACCGTCGCAAAAAGCACAGTAAAGCTTGTTTCACCAAACACTGATGGAAAATATGCGACAGACAGCATGATCACCGTTACTTGATGCCAAAGAGCCCGTAATCCGTTCACAAACAAAAGCTGACAACGCTACACAAAACGCAAATGACCGCCGTCCGTCGCCTAGCTCTGCTGCCGATCGAGCCGCCGCATGGCCGCCGCGAACTGTCGGCTTGCGCGAACTAGTGGAGGAAGAGGGGGAAAGAAGGAGGAAGGAACAAGTATTCTGAAACAAGCCTCACCCTTCTCTTGACCGAGCTGAGCACAGCGTCACCATTCAACAGAAAAGACACAATGGTTCTCACAAAATGATCCCGCCTATTGCTCAATATTTAGTGAGCATTCCTGCCAATAGGTGTATCTAGCTGCCATCGACATTGAGTCAAGGTGGAGCGCAGAGTGAAAAGATGTTCTTGAATGCAGGGGTAAACATGCGCGCTTCAACACCCGCTTCGAGCCTCCGACTGCGTAGCATCAGTAGCATGCTTGCCTGGCTTGCCTGCGTTTGCTTCTGTTGTCGTTCGCTGTTCCGCGAGCGTTGCGCGGCCTTAGCCGCCTTGGCTTGAAAAGAATATACTTACCAAACTGTTGATAGAAACCCGCATTGCGGAGCGAAACCAATTATTTTGAGGGCTTTGTTTTCTGCGTCTCTTCTTTCACTAAAGCGACAGTCACCGCTCTTTAGACATGCCGTTTTGGCGTCTTTGCGCTCGTGGACAAAACATTTGAAGAATCATTTAGATAGTCGTTGCGCGCGCACTTCCCCCACCCACGAAACACGAAATCTCTATAAAACGTTTTATAGAGGTTTATAGAGGTTTTAAACGTTTTAAAGACATTTTATAGAGGTTTTGTGTTTCATGGGAAGAATGTCTAAAAATGTCTCAAAGTAGACGTTGTGGACTTCTTTGGCAGAATACACTCTGGCTATGTCGTAGCTGTTGAAAACGGTAATAAACAGTACGCAGGCATATTTGAGAGGCACGTGCTTTATTTTGCAAAAATGTCTATTCTTGATCTTCTCGTAAACCAAGACGTTTATAGCCGTCCGTAGCCGTTTCGAGACGTCTTTTAGAGGTTTTGTGTTACATGGGACAGCGCTGTGTGGTGTTCCAAAAGCCTTTCAAATGAGTAACCAACAAGCCTACGTTGCAAGCCTCCTTACAGATTACTTCCCCCCTCCCTGCGCTCCCCTTGTGCGCTCACCTTTGCATGAGAGAGTTCCTAGGACACCGCGAACTCCATGCATGTATACATGTCGCCTCACATGCTGCGCCCATTTAGCGCAGCGCGTACATGACCGCGCATGCTCGTAAAACTTACGCCATGACAATAGGTGCAAGTCATATGCTGTAAACCCAATGATGGTGAATGCACGGCACGGCGCACGCACTGCCAACTCCTATCCCACTGGTCAAGGGTGAGAAAAGACGAAGACTACGGCAACTGCGGGAGGGAGCGAGAACTACGCACGCTATGACATCGCATTTGAAGTATAAGGTACACACAGAGCGCCACTTTCAACAATGTTTACTTCGAAAACAGCACAGTTTATATGCCCATCACGCGCTGTCACAAGCGTGTGCGTACTGTCCGTAGTGAGAATGGCAGACTGGGCTTGTTGGTTACACATATTTGAAGTTTTAAGGCGCGAATAAGACACGGACGAAGAATAGGAACACACACACGGAGCGCCACTTCCAACATAGATTTATTTCGAAAGAGCACAGAACATATATATCCACCACGCGCGCCGTCAACGTGCCTCAATGCGCAGTCGCATTCAAGAAGCGTAACTCTTTTGGTGATAATGAAATGGAGGCAACGCTGACGCATAGGTCACCTGATTCGATTATTTTCTTGGCTTCAATAATTAGTCGCACTGATTTATCTGGACTTCGGCCGACTACCGCGCAAGCGCTAAAGTTCGGAACGCAATGACAATCCCGGCAGTGTATCGCGAGGTGGCCCTCTCTGCCATTTCTGACGTTATTATTATGCTGTCTTAGCCTGTCATTCAGGCACTGTTCGGTCTGGCCAACGTAAGTTCTACCACACGACAAGGGGATCTCGTAGACCACGCCCTTCTGACAGCTTACATACTTGTTCTTGTGGTTGATAATGCAGGCCGGAGCTTTCCTGGGGAAAGGGTTAGTCATCTTGCAGAGCCTGGAGAGTTTTAACGGGGCAGAGAAGACCACCTTTACATCAACATGATCGGCAATCTTTTTCAAATTGTGGGATACGCGGTGTACGTAGGGAATCACAGCAAGTTTGACATTGCTCTGGGGCGGCTCCTCACTTTCGTGGCGGTTCCGCGACTTCCTCAACATCTTCTCCGCCACAGACACCAGAATGTGCTGTGGGTAGCCTGCCTCCTCAAGACGGTCAACCTGCTTGAGGAAACTGTCAGCTGCTCTGTGTGGGCAGGATTTCTTGAAAGCATTCAGCAGGCACATGTTGGCGATGCTACGTTTAACAAGCTTAGAATGGGACGAGCTAAAAGGCAGCAGTGGTTTGTTTGCACGAGGCTCATATTGCCAACATGCATGGTCAGTTGCTAAAAACAGTCTTAGGTCTAAAAATCTTATAGTCGAATCTACCGAAAGTTCGTGTGTCACTATTAAGGGAGATAAAACATGTCTAAAAGTTGTCAAGGTGTTAGTGACGACTTGGTCGGTGTCCGTCAACGTTTTGTCAAAACGTTGACGGACACCGACCAAGTCGTCCCTAACACCTTGACAACTTTTAGACATGTTTTATCTCCCTTATTAGTGACACAGGAACTTTCGGTAGATTCGACTATAAGATTTTTAGACCTAAGACTGTTTTTAGCAACTGACCATGCATGTTGGCAATATGAGCCTCGTGCAAACAAACCACTGCTGCCTTTTAGCTCGTCCCATTCTAAGCTTGTTAAACGTAGCATCGCCAACATGTGCCTGCTGAATGCTTTCAAGAAATCCTGCCCACACAGAGCAGCTGACAGTTTCCTCAAGCAGGTTGACCGTCTTGAGGAGGCAGGCTACCCACAGCACATTCTGGTGTCTGTGGCGGAGAAGATGTTGAGGAAGTCGCGGAACCGCCACGAAAGTGAGGAGCCGCCCCAGAGCAATGTCAAACTTGCTGTGATTCCCTACGTACACCGCGTATCCCACAATTTGAAAAAGATTGCCGATCATGTTGATGTAAAGGTGGTCTTCTCTGCCCCGTTAAAACTCTCCAGGCTCTGCAAGATGACTAACCCTTTCCCCAGGAAAGCTCCGGCCTGCATTATCAACCACAAGAACAAGTATGTAAGCTGTCAGAAGGGCGTGGTCTACGAGATCCCCTTGTCGTGTGGTAGAACTTACGTTGGCCAGACCGAACAGTGCCTGAATGACAGGCTAAGACAGCATAATAATAACGTCAGAAATGGCAGAGAGGGCCACCTCGCGATACACTGCCGGGATTGTCATTGCGTTCCGAACTTTAGCGCTTGCGCGGTAGTCGGCCGAAGTCCAGATAAATCAGTGCGACTAATTATTGAAGCCAAGAAAATAATCGAATCAGGTGACCTATGCGTCAGCGTTGCCTCCATTTCATTATCACCAAAAGAGTTACGCTACTTGAATGCGACTGCGCATTGAGGCACGTTGACGGCGCGCGTGGTGGATATATATGTTCTGTGCTCTTTCGAAATAAATCTATGTTGGAAGTGGCGCTCCGTGTGTGTGTTCCTATTCTTCGTCCGTGTCTTATTCGCGCCTTAAAACTTCAAATACTGTCCGTAGTCGTTACCGCGCCATACCCTTATGAAAATGACTGTTGATTTTCCATTGCCGGAGTATGATCGAATTATTGATTTTATTGATTATCAATGATTCCGCAATACTCATTGACTTGCTTCAATACTTCGTCAACAACATTTCTGTTGAGCAGGTCGCAATAAAAATATCATTGACTCATTTCTATTGAAATACCGTTGAGGGAATATTTCGTCGACAATAATTCTGTTGAGCACTTGGCAATAAATATTTCATTGACTCATTTCAATCGAAATACCATTGAGGGAATATTTCCTCAACAATAATTTTGTTGACCATTTTGCAATAAAAATTTCATTGACTCATTTTTATCGAAATACCATTGAGGACATGATTCGTAAACAATATTTCTGTTGACCACTTTGCAATAAAAATTTTATTGACTCATTTCTATCGAAATACTATTGAGGACATAATTCGTAAACAATATTTCTGTTGAACACTTTGCAATAAAAATTTCGTTGACGCAATTATTTTGAAATACAATTCAGGAAATATTTCACCAACAGTATTTCTGTTGAGTATAGTTTGGAATAAAAATGTCATTGACGCAATTATGTCGATATACCATCGAGGCATCATTCACTGCCAGTGGAATTTGGTGCAATCAATGCCTCATAAATTTTGGTACTGTAGGTCAGTCCAAAACACACACACACACACACACACACACACACACACACACACACACACACACACACACACACACACACACACACACACACACACACACACACACACACACACACACACACACACACACACACACACACACAAACGCGCGTGCGCGCTGGTCGAAGTCTTCACGAAGGCTGTGCCACGGCCAAAACGTTCACAAACCAGTATAATGCACGCAGTTTTCGTAAGTATACGCCCTTTCATTTCTCCAACCATATGTGCACCGGACCTACAGAACTTCCTCGCAACCTTACCTTTGAAACTCCACGTTTTTTTTGTGAACATTCGTCGCAGTCCGCTCGTCTCGACCGATCCTTTATTGTAAAACCACGGCCGGTCTGGAGGCGCGCGCTCGCTCCGCCCCCCCCCCCCCCGCCCCGCCCCTCCCCCCTGGTTTCGCCGGTCGTTCTCATCGTTATTTACCACTAATGTCTTATTTAACCATCTGAGAACAGTTTTTGTGTATGCACGGGTTCTTTGACTCTAACCCTCCTGGGATCAATGATGCTATAGAAACGCATCGAAACTTGTAAATTGTGTGTTGTATTTATAGATCGCACTTTTAACGAACACAGTAACTCACAAAAGAAACTAATATAACTGCAAGGACCGTATGGTCTTTCCGCCTTCGTTTGTCCATTGCCAAGGACAACGTATTTCATGGAATACTCCAAAGCGCAATGTCGAAGCGGGATAACGGTCACGCTGAACACAGGAAAACAGCCTCTTTAAAGACATAAATAGCAGAATTCAGTGCAGTATTGCTGTTTCTGTTACTATTCAGTATACACAGTACGTGGGCTTTCTTTTCGAATATAAACGAACTTGCCCAGAAACGAAGTTTGTTAAACTACTATTTTGTCGATTAGCTGTCGCCTTTCAACAAATAAGTATTTTCTCCTGCTTTTATTACGACGACGTGCAATGTACTTTTGAATAGTGTTTAAATGGGCAATTTCAAATTGATAGTAACTTGCTTACATGCCCAACTTAGAATATATCAATTAAGGCTAACAAAGTACATCAATAAGAAAGAAGCTGCAGCTGAATCACACTAAGGGCGAGGCATTGATGGTGCCATTGGTTCGTTGCTCAATACGAAGAGGCAGGCACGTAGAAACGAGTTTTTTTTTTTTCGGGGGGGGGGGGGGTGCTTGCCTACGTGCCTGCGAAGAGGTATTAAGGAGCACAGTGAACACTTGTTGTCAAAAGGCCCCGGTTTTCGACGTGCTTTTGTTTTGCACACGCACGGACGTGCACACTTAGCCAGCCGTAAAGACAGCAGCTGTTACTTTCAGCAGTAATTAAAACGTACCACTCGTGTACAGATGCTGTATATTTTTAAACAGCAAAAGCGCAGTAGTAGTAGTAGTATTAAGAACCGATCAGACGCGGTTGACGCGTTGCGGCCGCCCGATTGTACACTACAGTACAGGCGCGCGTCCGAGAAAGAAGTGGTGAACAAGCTATGGCCTCCAAGATTGCGCGCCGGCGTATCAGAGGCCATGAACAGGGAGATGCAGTCGACGGAAGGGAGAGAGAGTTGCCGCAACTCAGTTCGAGGATTCAAATCGCCCGCTGAGCGAGAGAGCCAATCAGTTCAAACCGAAGAACGCGCACGCGCAGAGACGTCAGTGAACACGTGACGTTTTCAAACGGGTTCCGTTGAAAGGCTCCCTGCGCTCGCTGCGAACGAAGTGGTGTTTCGAGCATCTATTTTTACCGTGTGTATCAATATTACGTGCGGTTATCGTTGTTGAATGAACACGTACTACTTACATCGCGTGTCGGGACGTTCGGGTCGTTGTTTGACATGGAATCGACGGCGGCGATGCGTCGTCGTGGCACCAACCAACGGACGCGAGCTTTGAACAAGAGCGCAAGCGCGGGCCGTTTGACGAGACAGTCGCCGCAGCGGATACGACACCTCGGTGAGTTCAAGAATGTTACCAAATTGCGTTACTGAGTTACCTTAGTGCATGCAAACTTTTATGCAGGTAAGAGTGCCTGGGCGGGCGGCCAGTTACCACAGAAGGGATGCTGCGCAAGAGCAAGGGCCTGCTAAAAAAGTATGCATTGTGCTAGTATCGCTGCTTTCTGTGCTTTCTGTGGAGCGGTTGCCGTGTGCGTTGATTACAGCTGAAAACAAGCTGAAGAATGCGCGTTCCATTACGGGATGCTGTGCTCCTGCTACGCACGCCTTGTGTTGTTGAGCCGTTATAACTTGGCTGCACGAGATCGTCGCTTGGAGCGACTTGCACATTGCCTTGTCGCCGTAAAAGTGGGTCCGCTTTTAAACATACTGGTCGTTCCACACCCTTTCTGTGGTGTAAATGCAAGTGAAGTTATAGTTCCATAAGCATAGGTATAATGAATTAACTTGCAAAGGTAGACGGGGACGCAGGTAGGAAGACACAATGCTGTCATGTACACGCTATACTGCTCAGAGCATATGTCTCTGGTTGCGTCGGCGTCTACCGTGCTGCGTCGTTTTTGCAAGTAATCAGCACAGTTGCCTTCTGGCTACGCAAGGTCGCGGCTCGTAGCACCTATATGTGTGCTGGATGCCCATTGAAGCAATGCATTTGTCTGAATCACGCTATGGATACTGGTAGTAACAGGAAGTACACACATCAAGTCGCACAGCATGCATGTAGTGTGTGTGTTTTCTTTTTGGACATTACATATTTTTTATAAACGTTGTGTGACAGCCAGGCTCCTGTCATTTTCGCTCATGATCTTGAAGTCGAGGCGGAAATACTTTGCCGCAAGCAAAATTACATTTACGCTGTTAATTAACAACTCGTTCATCCACTTTTTAATTATTGAGGGAGGTAGTTTATATTAAAAAGATATAGTGTGTGCCAAATTGTGGCATGCCGTTTTTTTTTTTTTTTTTTTTTGAAATCGCGTGAGTTGCACGTTATCGGAGATATTCAACTTCCAATTTTAAGGTTGATATCGAAACTGGGCGCGGGACACGCAGCGTGTCTGAACTGCACGTGACAAGGAAGGGACGACATTTCAAGCAAAACTTGGTATGCGCTAAATTGTCATGCACCACAACTTTCTACTATAAACAACTGCACTCAAGTCAGCAATTAAAAAGTAGGTAATGAGTGCTTGATATTTAGTGTCAGTTCAATTAAGCTTATTAAGCAAGTACATGCTCTTTTTATTGCTGTGTTTGTGTGATAAAAATTGGGTCAGATATCTGACATGCCATTTCATATTTTCTTTGATGAACCATACACGTTCTACTACAAATTCTTGTAACAGGGAATGGCACCATTGCAAAAGCTTCTTATCCCAAATGGTAAATGGTTTAGGCTGTGCTGGTGCATTGAAACACTACTTGATTGTGTTGTACTGTATAGTCCTTGTTTTCCTTGGTGCTTTGCTAAAGAAAGAGGAAATTGAAAGGGGGTTCTTATTTGCAGGATGTACAACTAAGATCTAGCATTCAGTGAAACTGGTGACAATGCTGCTTTAGTTTATGAAGTAGTTAATTAGAGAATGCAATTTCTGATATCTGTATATGTGTTTGCAGATCACAGTGAGGTTACTGGTTCTCAGGCGTGATTACAGCACTGAGAAATTGAACAAACTAAAAAAGAATGGAATAGATCAAGGGGCTCAGTCTTTTTGTTCGACAAAACCTGATGAAGCCAAGGGAGGTATAGGGGAGATTATTCGTAGTTTTTAAAAGTAGTGTAGTAATTATGACATAAAGAGGAATTAATGTAGACAAAAATACAAACATTCTGCTGCCAGGGCCTGAACCTACAACAAAGTGTTGCATCTCATACTCCACCACTCTAGCTACGACATAGTCGTTCTCTCATCCACCCCACTGGGCACTTCTGTGTGTGTACGCCCGGCAGTGCCACACCAGCATTCGTAGTCATGCTGGTGTCGCATAGCCCGTGAAATCTACGAGCTGGTAGCTGATCAATAAACCGTCATGAGCTACCTGAGGGCATAAAGTTTGCTGGCACGAGGCCCTCGCTATTAAAGAACAAAAGAACGGGAGTGGATCAAGGGCTCATTAAATTGAACAGGCACTTCTAGTGTAAAGGACCAGGTCTGCACATGAATGGACTTTAGTACAGCAAGGATAGTTGTTTCAGAGAGAGGAAAATTGGGCATGTTGCTAAAGCATGCCCAAGATTTAATGAAAGTAAGAACAGCAGAGGGACAGAAAAACTGACACAGTGCTCAATCTTTTCTGTCCCGTCTGGCATTCTTGCTCTTTTACTGAATCTTAAGCTTTTTTGAAATCTCCACATTCATGATGTCATACAATAAATGGGCTCATTGTCATCCATTCTGCAAATTGAGCACACATATATTTATTTAATATTTTGATGGGAGTGCTCCTGGAGTTTTCTTGTGTTCAAATTACCTAATGGCAAGCTGTATATCTCACCCTTTTGTAATACACAATTGTAGCAAAATTCGACAACTAATGCAAATTACAATTATTTGCAGTGACCCACTGCTACTCTAATACTTGTTCTTAATGCATCCTGGGCCTATTTTCGAGGACAATTTTGGTATATAATGATATGCCTGTGTTAAGCCATCATGCTTAATATTACTACTTGTGTACTGTAAGGACTCTTTGTGCACAAGTTGACAGAACTTTTTGTGGTATCTGTTATGCATGTATCCAGCAGCTCAAGAGACTGAAGTGGTGGACAGCTTGCTGTGAAAGATGGAAGCGTTCTTCCTGCAAGTCTGGACAAGGCCATATTAAATGGTATTTATTTGTTTCCATCAATACAAATCGACCGTTTAGACCCTTTCAATTGAGAGACCTATTGCTCCTATATTGTGAACAACTCCAAGACAGGAAACAATATGTAATAGCAAGTGCATGTCATATACATGTTCCACTTGGCCATTCATGCTTATGGCCACCTGCTTCTGGTAGGATGTGCTGAAAAAATATGTTGTCAGCTACCTCCACAGCGCCATAGCAGGATATCTCACTGTTTGAGGAAACTTGGGACATCTATGCGAGGCAGAATTAACAAATTGATTTTCAGAGTTTCATGATAAAGTAAAACTTGGTAAAACAAGTTGTAAGGTATGCATGCTTGTGTGTTAGAGTGCCGTCTTTGGCATTGTGTTTGCCCTAACCAAGTTGTGCCAATGAACTGGCAGCGGACTATGGCATTCAAGTATTAATTATTCTTTACCTTTATTTGCAAAACAGCAATAACGAAGAGCAAGACTGGTAGAGCACAGCCAGAGTGCTGACTACGAACTGAATGTTATTAGTAAAATCCAGCCATATATTGCAGTTTCAAAAAGTAATTTTCACAGAGGAAAGGAAGAAAGGGACACATCAGGTGTCTTATCATTGAGTGATGTTAATTCCGCTGCCATATCTATTAATGGCGTGCGGACTATCTTGTCACCAGATGAAGCAAATTTTTGCATGCACGCTCCTTGTACTGTAATGCTCAGTGACTTCCATATTCTTTTTTACATTGTTTGGCCCCTGCCACGGTGGTCTAGTGGTTATGGCGCCCGAAGTTTGCGGGATCGAATCCCGGTCGCGGCGGCTGCATTTTTGATGGAGGCGAAAATGTTTGAGGCCCGTGTACTTAGATTTAGGTGCACGTTAAAGAACCCCAGGTGTTCGAAATTTCCGTAGTCCTCCACTATGGCATCTCTCATAATCATATCGTGGTTTTGGGTCATAAAACCCCTGATATTATTACATTGTCTGCGCATTCCATAGCTTGGTCGTTAACATTGTCCCGTCTGCTGTTTAAAACTTCACTACAAGCTAATAGGATATTGTATTCCAGATGAGTTATTCGATGTCTTGTGTGATTGGTGGTCCCCTTATATTTGCATGTGATGTTTGGTGCTTGTTTGCCGGTAAGCACCTAGCCCATTTATAACACGCCGTCAATCAACTTCGCCGCTAAGTTAGGGAAAACGTGTCTAACTTTTTTCATCATGCTGACTAAATCAA
The DNA here is from genome assembly GCF_013339695.2 of Rhipicephalus sanguineus. Classification (NCBI taxonomy): domain Eukaryota; kingdom Metazoa; phylum Arthropoda; class Arachnida; order Ixodida; family Ixodidae; genus Rhipicephalus; species Rhipicephalus sanguineus. Next base: position 320,006,507 of record NC_051176.1, read on the forward strand.
ACAGCTCTGAACAGGCGTTTGATGTCTGCTATTTTTCGCTTCTTACAAACTGTGACATGTACCTTGGAATACCACTGTGAAACTGTTCAACTCTTTCGTGATTTCTTACTTCAAAAGGAGCATTTGGTTGTTGTAGACTGCTTGTCAGTAAGTGTGGGTTTATAGTTATAAAAAAAATATTCTTACAAGTATATCCCACAGTGAGTATGCCACTTTTGAAACAGAACATTTCTTATAGCTGTTGTGTTCTGCAGGCTTTAGTCTAACCAGCTTGCATAACTGCAGTAAAGCCAAAGTAAAATGGTGTTCTGAAGTTTGAAAACACACTTCATTGTCAGCCGTGTTATTAGGTTTGTTTGTAGAGAAGCCTATGAAGAGTAATTATGACATACAAAATGCACTTAACAGCATATCAGCTTGTACGATGCAAATTAAATTGAAGCTACTCTTAATTCTTGTGGCGTGGTGGAATTTTGTTTAGGAGCAATGAAAATATGCTACACGATACGAACTTCCAAAAGCTGTTTGCATCTCACTTGGGTAAACAGACAAAATTACTTCAAAATGTCTCGTAGTTTTTGTAAGTTTTCTTAGTAAACATATTGTTACTCAGTAGGCAAAGTTAAATAAGAGTTGGGCTAGTTTGTGTGATTGCTTTAGCTGTGACATATCTCCTAACGCCTATGCTGAACAGGAAAATGAAGAGTGAAGGGGCAGAGGCAGCTCAATCTTTTTGGCAGCTCAACTGCCAGAGAGTGCTAGGCTTCAGCTGACGAAATTGAAACAATCAGACATGCAAGGAAGTCACTTTACGTGCAAGCAAATTCACTGAGCAATGCACTCTATTTATTTGACTGTTAAAACTAAAAACGTAACTCGTGTTTTTAACTAGATAAGTGGGCTCTGACTGCTCTCTAGACAGACAGGCAGTAAGACTGCTGCATTTTCATGGCTGGTGATAAATATGTAAGCGTGCCATTTTTGAACTCGCTGGGCAAGAAGTGGCATATCTTAAGAAGCTTAGCAACAGTGACTTCTGTCGCCAGTGAAACTTTTTTTGCTGGCCTGCTTAAATGATATTCTGGCACACTTGTTGGATCATTTGTTTGTCCATTGGGTATACTCTGGGTTTGCGAATGAATTTAAGCAGTTGAAGGCAAGAGCTCTGCCCTGTCTCTCCTCTTATGTTTGTTATATGTCTAGCTGAAAATTATGTTGCAGCCAAAGTGGTAAAGTATGGTTCACACCTTTGACATAGAAGGTATTTATTCATAAAGCTCTGGCACAGCGTGCTTTTCGTTCTTGCCCTCTTTTGCATTTTTACTGGGGAACGCAATGTGCTGGTCGTGCACTGCAGTTATACCCATACAGAACTAATCAAATAATTTCATCGTGACGTGTGCAAAGTTTGTTATATTTTTCTCGTGGAACTTTTAGTTATAAGTGTCCTGTCCTTCTGTCGCAGGCTTCATCTGTCACAAATCGCTGGCCACGAATGTAAAGAACACCTTGGCCCCACTTCTGTCGAGGGAACCGAAGTTGCCTGAACAGATGAAGAGGGGTGGTGCTACCAATAGTGAACGACTGTGATTTTATAATGTGCAAGTGTATGAAAAATCTCGTTACACTAATTTAACGTTAATTGCATTCACTAGTCAAGTGTCAATATTGTAATGTGTAAGTTTATGCACAGTTGCATTAAGTGAGCGCTCATTCAAGCTTCAAGTTCGCAATCATATATTTTGGTGGTATTCATAGGGCACACATTCCACTTTAAATTGTGATCTGCTCCTTTACTGAGGGTGCATGCAGGTCCTTGAAACGATTGAAAACCCTTGAAAAAGTAAAAGTACATTTTTAAAGCCCTGAAACCCTTGGAATTTCTTAGCATATAGTGTCCAATATTGACAATACTAATTTTTTTTCGGTGTTCTGTAAACATTTGTCTAGCAAACTGAGGGAACATGTCATGCTCAGTGATGATTCGGCTACTGTGTTTACCTTGCTTGCATCACTGCTTTACCGATCATTCATTTCGTTTCCGCAACTGTCGGTCCGCCTTCTCCCCCTTTCTCTTGATTTGGCTTCTTGGGACTCGACTTCACTTCCAGCGCTTATGCTAGTTTCTCTTCTTCTATAGCAAGCTCACTACTTGTGATAGATCTTCTAGCTCAACAAACATCCACTGTCCTATAATGCAGGCAAAATGTGAAAAAAAAGTTGATGCTTTGTGCTAGAAACCAAGTACTTCTGACTAAAGCTGATGGCACTGCTGCTCAGGCTTAGTGATTGACTCCCATGTAGTGATTGTTATTGATCTTTTGTGTAGGCAAGAACCTTGACTTTGTATGTAGAGGATATTTGCTAAGTTGATTGCTCTACTGGCATAAATCCAATTCGCACTTGACTAAATTGTTATCAAAGCCCAAAAACAGGAGAAGCATGATGACTGCATGGAGTCAAAAATGTATTCAACGATCGAATTGTAAAAGTTGGGGATAAAATTTTGAAGCGGTCATTACTATTTTGTTGTTTAGCAGGTCAGTACTCGGAAAAAGTAGAAGCGTCGTACATCACCGTTATAAAACTAAACAGTTTCTCAATGCCTGAAAAAGTGAGGCGGGGGAACTGAACAAGATTACTTATCTAATATAAAATATGTCCCAGCAGCTTCATTAATGCTGTGAATTTTGTGCACAGTAGGAAGCTAATATGATCAGGTAGAGTATCCGACGCATTATCTCAAGGTTGTAGATTTGGTCCCTATCAGCAGCAAGTTGATTTTTCATCCTGTTTAATTCCTTGCCATTTATGTCATAATTACTACTCTACAGTTAAAACCTACAAATTATGTCCTTTATACTTTCCTTGGCTTCATTGTCTCTCGGTTCTGACTTGGCTAAATCCCATTTTTTACTTCAAATGCGTAAAGCTCCCCGTATTGTTTTGGAAACTTTGTTAGAGCAGAAAATTGATACTTGTGATGCTGCCTTCCATCCTCCAAGAACCTTCTATAGGAATCCTTGAAGATCCTTGAATTTGGGCTTTGAAACCAGTGTGAGCCCTGTTCACGCCTTCTGCACATTTCTTCCCGTAGTGTGTGTGCCTTGCCAGTAGTGTTTATGCGCTTTTTTACCATCTGATACTTGTAGTTGTCTAAAATTTATTTATTAAAGTGGTGCTTTACATAGTGTTTAACTTATTTTGTCAACTTGGATGCGGTTTGCACATTACAGTGGGAAGTTCTTGCTATGTCAAACCACAAATACTTAGAAACTTGAACAAAGTTGTTGCTTAAAAATAAATATTTTACTTAGAAAACTGTTCTCTTCTTTTTTCCCAAGTTACACAGAAACTCGGCTAGTGTCCATTAAAACAAGGTAATAGAGAAGAATAGAAGTTCATGGCAGTGTTAATGTGTTGCTGCTTGGCATGTGCCTTGGTGTCGCCAATCTCGGGTGCAAGTATAAGTGTCGTTTACTCACAGGTGTTTGCACCCTGCAAACACTACCTGAATGGACAAAGGGAGCCATGTATACCGCTAAAATATGACCTGTGTGAATATCTGTTGGTAGAGGAGACTGGTATATAGCTTTGACTGTGAGAGACTTCGAGATATAATACGGATTTGAGTAAGTTTTAAACATTACCTCCTTTGCTGCACCTTACAGCGTGTGAAAAACAAGCAGTGTATTCATAAACGATGATGCTAAAGGTTTTATTCCAGCTGGCAGCAATCTGAATGTATGTTGCGTAATTGAGATTATTGTTGTTTTGAAAGAATGGGCAAATGAAAATGTAGGCACTTATGTACTGCAGGCCAAAGGTGACCTAGCTAGGCCTGCAGTACACATGTACTTACATATACATTTGGCCGTTTTCCCAAATCAAGAATGATCTCAGTCAGGCTATGAGCGTCACCCATGTTTCATTGACCTTTCAGTGTTGAATGTGAAAACCCTATCAACAATGCTTCAATTTGACGTTCACCGTTTTTTCAACGATAAATCAATATTGATTTCCTTAATGGTCATTCAATTGAAAGTCGTGGGCCAATTTTCAATACTGCTCAACAGCTAGCGCAACGAAATTTCACTTGAACCACAACGTATTTTCAATTGACATTTCTTTTCCTCTCAATGATAAATCAATGTTGATTTGCGTAATGGTCTTTCAATTGAAAGTCGCGGGCCAATTTTCAATACTGGTCAACAGCTACCGCAACGAAATTTCACTTGAACCACAACGTATTTTCAATTGACGTTTCTTTTCCTCTCAATGATAAATCAATGTTGATTTGCGTAATGGTCTTTCAATTGAAAGTCGCGGGCCAATTTTCAATACTGGTCAATAGCTTGCTCAACGGTTTTTCTATTGATCCACAATGCATCTTCATTTGACGTTTCTTTTCCTCTCAACGATATATCGATGTTGATTTACAACATGGTCTTTCAATTGAAAGTCGCGGGCCAATTTTCAATACTGGTCAACAGTTTTCTCAACAGTTTTTCTATTGATCCACAATGTATTTTCAGTGCCATCTGTTGACATTGCTCAATAACTTCTCAATGGTTTTTCAATGAGAATTTTTGTAAGGGTACACTTCAAATATGCTAAACCAACACGCCCAGTCTGCCATTCTTGCATACTATGCCATCGCCTCCGAGGTAGCGCACCTTCCATCTCGGAAGCCAAGGCTGTGCGCTCCCTCCTTTGCTCCTAGCGCTCCTGGCGATGAAAACAGTCGGTGGTCACGTGATAGCGCGTAGAATCACGTGGGGTGCTCTTAGCCTGGAAGCTAGGGGAAGCCGCGCCGGCCGCGCTGTGCTTCGTTCGCGCTTCGCTGTGGTTGTGCGTCGTCGTGCGGTATAGTTTGGTTTTTGTTCGCGTACAGCGATGTGTTAACTTATATGTTGTGCAGCTGTGATTGATATGCGCGTGGTGTGATCTACGATGTCGCCCCTACGTTGTGCGTTAGCCATGCGTCTTCTCAGGGAAAGTGGCTGTACGCTGTCGAAAATGGATACGTCGAGATTCAGCCGTGCCATCGTGACGCCATTGTTGGCCGTATGGGATCTTGTCAGCACGAACGTTCCAGGCGAGTGTCTGTTTTTGTAGCGTTAGCTACACTTGCCCAGCTGGAGCCGGTTCCGCGTGGGTCATCATGAGCCGTGCTGCGCATGCGCGAGGATGAGTGCGGAGCCGGCCACGGCTGGTGGCGGAGAGCGGGAGGAGTGGCGCCGTATCCGGGCAGACAGATTGGTGCCGGCGCGCGCGAGTCGCCGCTGCTGCTCTGCGCATTCGAGAGGGGTGACGTCGTAGCCATGGCGGCGCGCAGCTATTCGCCTTCGCTGTGCAGTCGCCGTCTGACAGTGCGCTGGTGCCGCTTGATAGCGCCTCTGACTGGCGTTTGCAGGTGAATAACGCCATCGAGAAGGAGAGCGCAAATGCTGCTCAACGGCGCAGAAGAGCCGAGAAGCTTATGTCATCGGATCCCGAAGTAGTTGCTTGGCAATTAGCGGTTCAGCGTACGAAGAATGAACAGAGGAAGGCAAAACGTGCTGCGGAGACACTGGAGGAAATGGAGGAACGTCTAGCAAAGCGGCACGCCAGGATGCTGAGCGATGTGCCCGACCACCTCTGCAGCAGTAACAACAAGACGCCGTCGATGATGTCAAGGCTCGTCGATCGACTGCCTATACTGTGAATCTTAGCGAAAGCGCCAGTGCGACTCGGACCTTCGAGACGGACTTCGTAAACAATCCGTTTGGATACGTGTGCGACGTGTGTGAAAGACTATGGCACATGAAAGACTTGACGCCGCTAAGTAGTGCCATGCGTGAAACGTTGAGTTTAGCGGCGGCGCCTGAGTGGCGTGAAACCGTGGCGCGGGTTTGTACAACGTGCAAGAACTTTCTCGTTAAGCAGAACATTCCGCTCTTTAGCGTTACCAATGAGTATCGTTACCCAGCCATGCCGCCAGGTCTACTGGTTCTGAACGATGTGGCGAATGTGTGTCATTGGAGCAGCAGTAAGCATGACAATCAAGCTGATCCTAGACAATCTGGAAAGCTCAGAATAATCAGCTGAACCTTTGCTAACGCTACGTATATCCTGGCATAGCCGAGCTAAGCCACTGCAAATTCTTTTCTTTTATGTTGTGGTTAGCGTTTGTGTCTTGTGTCATTGTATGTACGGAGCGGTTCACTGCCAAATGGAACAGAGAAGCTTGGCGGCCGCCTGCGACGAACGGCACGCGTTGTTCTGAACCCTTTCGTAGTTTGCTGTCGCGCCGGCCGCGCTTCGAATCCGCGCCTTGTTCTCTGCCTTCGTGAAGCTACCCGTTTCAGCGTCGAAAGTGCGCCGTCCGCGGTGTCGGGCAGCGGCTGTAACGCGCTTCATGTTACATTTGGCTGTGGACCGCTGCGCACAGCCATTTTGTCACTATACCTCAAAGCGCATTTGTAATACTCGGATGTAAGTGAATAGGCAGTTTTAGAATAGCGTACGCAAAGCTTTGCGTTGGCTTTTCGCGCAACTGCGCATGCGTCGTACGCTAACCGCTTGCGGGCTCCCGTTAAGTGACAGAAATAGCGGGCCGCTAACGCTAACTTAGCGTACGCTAATCTAAAACTGCCTAATGTCTGCCTGAGCTCGCGCAGTGCGGCGGGACACCTACCTAGGTTATATAATGCAACAGGGTCGACAGTTGGACTACTTGGGGGTACGGATGGTAAAATCGATGAATGATTAATCGATTAAAGGTCCACAATTATTCGATTAATCGTCATCGATTTCCGGCTTTCGATTAATCGAATTAATCGATTAAAACTATTCGATTAATCGATTACGGCACTCCCCACTGCCACCCCCAACCTCGCCTCTTGGCCGGAGCGCATCACTGCGAGGCGCGCTATCCTGAGACGCAGATGTCGTGCACATCCCCTCTCTTTCACTACAGGGCATATTTCTGCGCTAGCAGAACGAGCCCGGAGCTGGCGGTGGTCATACCCCATAGAGAAAGATATGAACTCGCCCTGATGTCCGTCGCGTACGGGTACGGTACTGCCTCATACGTGCCACCGCATCGTCTTGTTGATTATTGTGTTCGTGTTCGTTTTTTGCCGCGCTGTTTGATTGTGTTGCCGTATAAACGCATCTCTCCTTACATTTGATAAACGAGTAGTTTTCGTCGCCTGTAGTGTCAATCACAACTTTCTCTGTATTTTATTCAACCCTCAGATTTTACTCGTTTCTTGTGTAAGTGCTGCATTGTAATATGCGCTGCTTATTTCCTGACTGGTTCTTCGTGCCGTTCTGTTTTACTCTTTAGCAAATACAATATTGTTTACCAATGAGAGAGAGAGAGAGGCCGAAAGGGTGGCCTGAGCTAGCCTACGGCCCTGCCTGCTACTCTGAACCGGGGAAAACGCAATGGGGGAAAAAGAGTGATGAAGTACGATTATGGGGAGAGGATTAGGTAATCCGTATATACATAATAAGACACGTTTGCTAGCGTAAAGCTGACAAGGACGCTAGTAACCATCTTTTATTACGCTGTATACCAACTAGCCCAACTGTCCGTCTTATAGGGTATATACCATTTTCATAACTTCATCTAGCTTTCCTGTGATGCAGTTAGCTCAATTAATGACAGCTAGTCACTTCTTCAAACAGAGTGTTCCAGCGCGGCTTGCTTGCGCTGGGACGCGGAAAATGTAGACTCGGCTCCCTTGACTCGAACAGGCATAATAGAGAGCCTGCGTGCAACTACGACCTCGTCCCCACTTGGAGCTCGAAAGTTGCTGCCATTAGTTGAGAGAAAAGGTAGCGCAGGAATGGGCACTCGCGAATTGTGAGAAGGGTCTCATAGACCCTTTATGTAATCCGCAACTTTACGCGTCGGTTTACCGAACGTCTAGCATCCAGTGCATTATTATTGAAGAAGTGACCTTGTAGCATTTAGTAACACTGTATGGTCACATATTTAGGGAGAAATACCACTTTCAGCTAGAGGCCCCCGTCTTCTGCTGTGACAAGAAAGAAGGACAGTCGCGAAATTTATGTTGTAATGTCTAATACGCTCGATAGCGCTCACAGTTCAGGTTGTACGCACGATTGAAAAGGTGCCAGTGGCGCCAGCAACGATCAGATGAAACCTGTGGAGTATACTGGCGCAGCTGCTGTTTATTCTAGCCGAGAGGCAGAAACTTATATCACTGCCGCAGTTGCCTGTACCGATGGTCTTTTTGAGGCCAGTATGTTTCCGTGTAATCCCTGCATGGGTGACCCCAAAAAAAATGATCGCGTCAGTCCGCAATTATAGTATTATGTAGGGTTTCCACAATATCTAACCGACAAACCGAGAAAAGACGCCGTGCTTACGAGAGCGAGCGTGTTATTTAATTCCTCTTCCTCCTCGTCTCTCTTTTACCTTTCTCGGGATGTCCTCACCCTCCGCCACACTGCATGTTTCAGCTGCGACTTTCCAATCAGTGTGGTCCCCGAACGCGCCTCCGGTTTCGATGAGCTCGAGTAGGCAGGCTTCGAGAAAATACGACCTGCTGCCGAATAGTCCAGGGATGATGGCCACAGATGCTTAAATCCGCGACATCAACCAACGACGACGGGCCCGTCATTGACAATTGGTCGATTCCACGAAAGATCGAAAAAGGGTGTATATTTGATGTTTCCGATTTTCCTGATAATTTTGTATGTTGTGCATATATGACTGCACAGCACGAAATCGCAGTTCGTTTTCAAATAAAAATTTTTTTCAACACAGGAAAATTCGACAAGTGTCGCCGGTTGACGAGGACCATTTTACGAAGAGTGCGTTTTCGTAAATTCGGAACCATGCTGGCAGCTACTCAAGCTATATATTACAAATATCTTTCTTTTTGGCGGAAGTAGAAGTAAAGAGGAAATAGGTCTTATCATTTCATGGAATTCTGAGTAAATTATGTATTTTTAAAAATTCACGAAAAAGGCTACGTTTTTGAAAATCAGTCAAATTTGGGACGCTATGGCTACTTCTGTGAACACCTTAGCTTGTTCATATTTGCAGTATGAATAGGCCTTTATGTGAATAATGAACCTCTGCATTTGTATTTCTCTAATACTTTTCAAAGTAGTAAATTTTCATGCTCGAAACACCAAAAAGAGAGAAGTGCTCCTCCATTCAAAAATCTATAATAAAAAAAACCCAATCTCAATTTTGTTCAAAGTCCCCCAAAATGTTCTCAAAGGATTGCAGAATGATATTATGAAAAAACATGTTGCATCATTTTTATTACAACAAAAGCAGAAAATGTCAAACATTGTGTTTCCAGAGCGTGGTGGCTACTGCGCAAAGGACACCTCTAGTAACAAGAAAATACAGTAACACGTCTTTTTTCTTTTCTGAGCTTCGCTAAACAACAGTAACGATCTATGGTCGGAAATTGGGAACTGTTTTGTAAAGAAAAAGACCGTTCCAATTAAATGCATTCGCGTGCTTTGCGACTTCACGCCAGTGTTAGACGTCCCTCAGTCCACAGTATTCACTTTCAGTTGTAGCCACCTTTTCTTTCATCTATTTCAGTTGAGTATAATTCATATCTTGAGTGCTAAAGAACACATTCCCTCCATGCGTCTCTTATGATGATGTGCTGTGCCAGAATTGAGAGATTGGTATAAAAGCCAAGGTCTCTTCATGAATGGAAATGAATTTCTGGAGAGCGGTCGCCAAGAGGTGTGGTTTTTGTTGGCCCAAATGTGTACGTTGTCAAACCTTACGTGATCAATGCAGAGTTTAAAAAGAATTGATTACGTGAAGATTGGTGGCAGCAGTTCTGGCCACGGACAAAACACGTTTTGTTTGCATTGCATCTGCTTTGTTTTGCATATCCTTCTTTCTCTTGAAGGAGTGCTGGCAGATCTGGTTTCCCTCTTGAATTGAGCGCGCATCCTGCTTCATGACCCTCCGCAAAAGAGTCTCGATCCGATATCTTCTACGTAACGAAAATTCTGCTGCAGCGGAATTTTCTTTTTGTGCACCATGAGGCAGTCCGTACAAAATCTCGGCCATGGCTATAACGCCTACCCATAGCCACCTTCAGAGCGTAGGATAGTGATCGCATCAAAGTGAAGCACAATTTGGATGCTTAACTTCGATCTCAGGTGGTGTTTGGCTGACTGGCACAGTCAGGCGGGCGTCTATCGTCGTCTGCTCAGGCGGGCGTCCATCGCGCCGCCCTTTGCAGCTGTCCGCCTAACGCATGCTACTCCGTTTACACGAGTGCTTGTAGCGCGGGCCACACGATCCGCACGGTGCGGATCCAGAGACCGGGCGGGAGAGCGACGAGCGGTGAAAAATGTATTGTGTAACCAACGCAATTCACACCCCAGCTTTTTCTCGTGCATAGCGACAAAGCCTGGCAAACGTGTGGCTGCTGTGCTTAGGTTGCACTACGGTACTCGCCGTTCACCACTGCCGCCATTTGCGATTTCTCACATTCTTACAATGCATGATCGACTCAGCTAGACATATTTCGCGTTTAGCTTCGTTACTTTTATATAAGCGCATTTACTAAAAAAAAAAAAATTATCCAGAGGAATGAAAATGTCCGAGCTGCCCGTCGACGAGGAATATAAGTGGTGTCGCAAATGCGTTTAATTGGAACGATCTTTTTTTCTTTACAAAACATTTCCCACTTTCCGACAATAGATCATTACTGTTGTTTAGCGAAGCACAGAGAAGAAAAAAGACGTGTTACTGTATTTTCTTGTTACTAGAGATGTCCTTTACACAGTGGCCACCACGCTCTGGAAACACAATGTTTGACATTTTCTGCTTTTGTTCTAACAAAAATGATGCAACATGTTTTTTTCATAATATCATTCTGCAATCCTTTGAGAACATTTTGGGGGACTTTGAACAAAATTGAGATTGGGTTTTTTTTATTATAGATTTTTGAATGGAGGAGCACTTTTCACTTTTTGGTGTTTCGAGCACGAAAATTTACTACTTTGAAAATTATTAGAGAAATACAAATGCAGAGGTTCATTATTCACATAAAGGCCTATTCACACTGCAAATATGAACAAGCTAAGATGTTCACAGAAGTAGCCATAGCGTCCCGAATTTGACTGATTTTCAAAAACGCAGCGTTTTTCGTGAATTTTTAAAAATAGATAATTTACTCAGAATTCCATGAAATGATAAGAGCTATTTCCTCTTTACTTCTACTTCCACCAAAAAGAAAGATATTTGTAATAAATAGCTTGAGTAGCTGCCAGCATGGTTCCGAAGTTACGAAAACGCATTCTTCGTAAAATGGTCGTCGTCAACCGGCGACACTTGTCGAATTTTGCTGTGTTGAAAAAAAATTTTATTTGAAAACGAACTGCGATTTCGGGCTGTGCAATCATATGTGCACAACATACAAAATTATCAGGAAAATCGGAAACATCAAATATACACCCTTTTTCGATCTTTCGTGGAATCGACCAATTTCGAAAGTGGGAATTTTCGATCGTCAGCGCGTCTCATAAAAAGATTTGGGTCCATATCAAACACGAATGATGCCTCTCAAAGAAAGAGATATCGGTTTTAAAGCACCCCAAAAAAATGCCGATTAATCGATTAAAACATTCCACCGAAAGCAATTAATCGATTAACGATTAATCGATTAAAATTTTTAATCGACCATCCCTACTTGGGGGCTCATAACGCCCGTGTTAAAGCTGCACGCGAAACAAGAAAAATCTGAAAAAAACTTAAGTAAACGAAACACTCGCTGCCGCTGCTTGTTCGTGTTTTCTCTGCATTGTGCTGTTTCGGGTGTCGCTTCCCCCCCTCCCCCCCCCCCCCCACACACACACACATCATGATCTTTGACACGTGCAGTTTCACGTTTTCCAACCGGTTGATCCTCCCTTTTCGGCCTCTATCGCGCGCGGCGCAACTTATTTTGACGGCCCATGTACTCAGCGTTATGGGCGGTTTGCATCAAAGCGAAGGAATTCGAATAACGTGCAAAACTAGAATAGAAATCACGTTTGTGTTTAGCACGCATCTCCTAAGGTTGCAATTTACAAAAAATCGTTGTAATGCCAACTAATTTTTGTTTTTGTCTAACCCCATTTGAGGTCAGAATTGCCATGTCGGCCTTCAGATAGGTAGTGAAAAGAGGAGGGGGGAAGAGGTGCTGACGTTGTGTCGGGGGCCACATAATACTGCCCCGCAGGCCTCAGGTTGCCGACCCCCTGTTGTAGAATATTCTTCGTATACTTTCCACACCCGGTGCCGCGGGTGTGGAAAGTATCTTGTTGGGTCGACGCCGCGAGGGCCAGCTGTTTTAGTTTCCGCGACGGACGCGCGCTCCGCGGTTCATCACGAGGAACGAAGGTGGCCGCCAATGGCGGTCAGGCGCGTTTGGCTCGTCACCTATTTAGGCCGTGCAGCACGCATACAACAGCGCTGTGGCAAATGGCTTCACTTTCTTATGGTTATAGGGCTGTGCCGTACTGGCAAGTTCATAGATGGCCGTAATCGCGTTTTTCGTGCATTCCGGTGTTTACCTGTAACGGCGTTGCCGCATGCATTGGCGTTAAAGTCAGACTTATTGATAGTCCTTTCGCTTTCCCAAAGGACGAAAGACCTTTTGCGTGGCGTCGGCCATATCACGAGTTGAGGGACGCGGTTAATCTTTCCGCGACAAATCGTGATCGCGGCATGCACCAACCGGTATGCATATGGCCAGCCACTACGACAGGGTATAGTCTTGGTTGGCGATTCGTCGCAATTACGTTTTAACCTTCGCAGGCTTAGAACGATTACGTGTTAGTGATATCTTACTTGAAAAACATGAATGCGTAGCACTCAAAAGTCTTCATTTGTTCGAATTTGTCCGAATATTCCAAAAAGCGCGATTTCGCATTTTTTAGCCCTATATGCTAATAATTAATATATTATCGAAATATTCGATTCGTATTCGAAGTTCTGAATACATGCACACACCTGTGTACTACCGATCAAGTACACAACTATAATTGTTATTAAAGGAAAGTAGTTGTTCGAGGGCTAGTTTCTTTGTTAGACAGAGCCAAATGAAATTAACAGCCAATTAAATCAACCTTCCTTCGCTTAATAAAGAAGTTATTACTTATTTTTATTATTGTCTGTTGGTTTCATTTGTTGCGTATATGACAGTTATTACAGCACAATAGTTCGCCTAGGTTGATCACAGAGCTAGTAGGTGCTCCATATATAAACAATTTTTTTTTCCAGCTCGTCAAACAGAAGCAGCTGTAGAAAAAGTTCACCACTGCGTGCGCCTTCTTTTTTTAATGCACAGGGAGACCAGTAGCGCCCATAGCGTCAGCTTTCTTCCCTTTGCCGTTTGTTCCTGTGCAACTAATTATGCATGGAGGGAAAACAGCGCGAATGTTTGGACGAACACAAAAGGGAGACAGACGACGACAGGCGCTGTCTCCCAAGAGAAATAATTGAAGCAGTCGAAATAGTGCGCCTTAAAGATAAATGTGTTAGTCTGCCATCTGTAACCTTACCTGAAAAAGAAATTGACTTTTTATCATTGAGATGATTCACGCTTGTTTGTGACACAGAGTGGTGATGCGGTGATGTCGATATCAGAGGGATGTTAGCACATTATCGGCAGTCACGTGTGTGTAGACTGACATGGTATAAATGTGCCTTCTTCACAGAAATAAAGATCAGTTGTAAGTCAGCGCCTATCTTCGTCTGTCTCCCTTTTGGGTTCGTTCAAACATTTGCGCTGTTTTCCCTCCTTACAGAATAAATCAACTTGCTCAAGCCTTAACCCTAGTAATCATGCATGCCATTACACTGACAATAAATTTTCTGCAGTGTACAGGACATTAATGAACAATATACTGTAGCGAACGGGTCTGGGGAAGTAGGTGTGTATTCACGTTGTATTGGTGCTGGAACACACAAGCACACAATAAATAGCGGGAACGTGTTTACGATTGTGTTTGCTCGGTAGTACAAGGTGCATATGCAGTACACACAATGCATTTTATTTTTCAATGCAGGGTGACATTCTTGCAATCCCTTGTGCTCCATCTACTGACAGCGGTATTTCAGAGGTTCCATATGATGCATCAACTAGACGGTGTTGTTCCAGTGGTTCCAAGTGCATCTACTTGCGGTTTTGCGGATTTCCCCTACCTCGAGGTCGAACATGAATATTTTCTGTTAAGGACGATGAAACGGCTTGCTGTATGAAAACGCCTGTTTTAGTTTTATAATTTTTAGTACAACGGGCGATTTTCGGCATCTGTTTCCTTGAAATATATTTTTAGTGTTCATATAATGCAAAGGTTTGTTGTTAGTTTTTTAGCACAGTAAGAATGCTTTAGATTTTTTTTACTAATGAAGACACCTTAATATGGAATTCATTATTTTAATTGCTCGGTAAATTTTGTGCTGGTGAACTTTTGGAGTTTCGCCACAGAGTGCAAGCTGATGTTCAGCTTGCACTCTGTGGCGAAACTGTTTCTCTTGCAAATTATGTGCAACATTCACGACAAGTTCTGCTTTAAGAACCGTAATGGTGCTGCATTACTATCACTGCAAATGAGAGCACAGAATATAATATATGCATTGATACACATATGGACAGAGCAGCAGAGCGCTGTTTTGTCTTTCTGTGCTTCTGTGTATACGTTTTCATTAAAAGCAGCCCAGTACCAAGCAGCCAAAGCTTCAACTCCTGCCACCTCTAGTAATATTTGCCGAATAACTTCAGTATTTTTTACCAGTTGAAAGAGGCGTTAAACTTGCATTACTGCAACTTTATGCAAGCAATGTAAAATTTGGTGATTTATTTTCACTCGGGCTATAGTGCAGTTGTGGTGTTGATTGATTATGGGTTGATTTTTTATTTCATCAAGAGCAGAATAGAGGGTGTTCAAAAGTCAGCTTTATTGTTTTTTTTTTTCAAATTCAGGACCGGGAGGTACGTTACAACCGCCTTTGCTGATACGTTACGAATCCATGGAGTCACAGTGAAACAATAATTATCGCTGTCAGCCGCCCAATTAACTAAGATTGGATGAGTAACTTCTTAGTGACTGCCGTAAGCGGGCATTTTTGTACTGAAAAGTTAGACGCGGTCGCTTTTCTACGCAGTTCCACTTGGAAGAATTCTAGCATGGCTGTGCTCTGTGATATCGTGCTGCAAAATTTAATTGCCGTTTGCATTATTACGCATACAAGACAGTGGGCGCTGGCGCAAAGCCCCCTCCCCACTCCATGTCCTCAGTGGGAAGAGGTAACGTTTATGCGTTTACTAGCGGCTGGCGATAGCAAGCAATGACTGCTCGTCACATCAATGAGGAAGATTGCGTCAGTCCACAATGCCCTGCATGCGTAATCATTCAATCCGCAATTAAAATTTGTAGCGGGATATCTCGTAGCACAGACATGCTAGAATTCTTCCTAGTGAAACTGTGTAGAAACGAGACTGCCTCCAACTTTTCAGTATAAACGTGCCCGCTTGCTGCAGCCGCTGAAATGTTCATTCAGTTTCAGTTAATTTGGTGCCTGACAGGGATTATAATTGTCTCACTTTGTGTGCCCGCAGGTACATGTCTGCAAAGGTGGTTCTCACATTCTTTAAAGTGTCGAATTTTAAAAAAACCATAAAGCATAACTTTGAACACTGGTATGGTAACGTAAAGTTGTCGTTTTACTATGCAACTCGCCATAGTTGAAGTGTTTTTTTTTTATGTTGTAGTTGTGCGTTGATGTTAGAAGAAATTTTAGAAGTGATAATGGGTTGAAAATGCTGGTGCAGAGATCTCAGTTGAGGGGTCCATCTACTTATACAAAATATTTGGAATGAAATGGAGCTACTGGCTCGAAACTATTCTGAAACGAAGTTGTGCTAGGAACACTATTTCTTCATCTCGATTATATTCAGTATCGAAGCATCACATATCCGTTTCACAAGGCTTATAGCCAGGGGGCAGGGGACCAAAGAAACCCACCCTCCGACCTCCCGAAATTCTGATGGGGGGGGGGGGATGTTTTACCGAAAAAATTATGAAAATAGGTGTTTTCAGGGCTTTCAGCAAGTGCCCCGCCCCCTCGAAAAAAAATTCCTGGCTACGGGCCTGCTTTTCACAATGGCTTTTTAATACAATGCTGGGCCATTCCACGCCAACTGTCGCAATCAGGGCGCTCGACAAAAGTAAATTCTCAAAAGAAATCTGAGAAAAGTACACACACATAGACATTAGTTCTACAGTAGTTTCATAAAATAATTCGAGCGGCAAAATATTTTTGGGCACGTGAGCGCCACTAGAACTTCACAAAATGTTGGAAAACCAGGTACGAAAAAAGAAACTTCACTGTAAATTAGGGGTGTGCGAATATCAAATTTTTCGAATGCAAATCGAATACGAATATCCACCTTCGAATATCGAATCGAATATCAAAGGAAAAATGCCTCCACAGTAACAATATTTTATTTAACATGTAGCTATTTCAAAAAAAAAACTAACAGTCTGACTGGCAACACAACATACACTGCTATCTCCAGAACACAATGTCCAGGCTAGCACAATGCACATCACAACACAATCAAATATCACGGCACAATGAAAGTAATGACTATAGATGTTATCATGAAGAAATATGAGCTGCTCCACATGATCAGGCAGCAGGCGCTCTCTTCTAACAGAGACTAAAGTCACTGGAACGGGAAAAGTACCGCGACCGTCGTGCGCGCCGCCATATTTGGTCCAGCGCCGCCGAAGCTGCGGCGGTGCGGTGTTGATTTCACGTGGAGTAACGCATGTTTTACGCATTGCGTGCGTTTTTGCAGCCCCGAATGAAGCATACCGTTGTTCTCTGACTGATTAGGAAGGAAATAGCGGCAATTTTCACTTGCCTACATGCGCACGCACGCGTACTAACGCGATAAAGAAATGCGAACTGCGCGGCATTTACGCGCTCGGCTGTCTGCATTTATTAAATGCGAAGCATTTCTTAGCGAATTTCTGTGACTATGTACGTATCTATCTATCTATCTATCTATCTATCTATCTATCTATCTATCTATCTATCTATCTATCCGCCCCCGACTTTGTGCTGTCCTGGCCGCTTCGTTAATGGGAAGTACATCAAATTTGGTATGACATAGCATGACTGTATGACAAATTTAAATTAAGGTGATAACATGAAAATAATGACATGTATGCCATGTACGGCATGATTTACATGCCACGCTCCTGGTGCGCTCGCGACCGCTTCGATAGCTTGACACACAACAAAATTAGTATGGCGTGACAAAAGTGTATGACGAACATAAGTGACTGGTTATAACGTGCAAATCACGACAGACATGCCATGTAAAACATGATTTACATGACATGGTTTCGGGGCGCTCGCGGTCGTTTAATGAAATGCATATATACCAAAATTTTTATGACGAGCTATTTCTGTATGACTAACGTTAGTGATAGGTGGTAGCATGAAAATCATGACTTCCATGTCATGTACGGCATGACTTACTTGCCACGCTCATACTGCGATGGCGGGTGGTTCGCTAGTTTGAAACGCACCCAAATTGGTATTGCGTGAGGTGACTGTATGACGGACACGAATGACAAGTGGTAACGTGAAAATCATGACGGTATTTATGTTGGTCATACAGTCGCGTCACGCAATAGCGATTTTGGTGCATATCAAACAAGCGAACCGGCCGCGAGAGCATCATGGGCATGGCATGTAAATCATGCCATACATGACATGCGTGCCATTATTTTCATGTTACCATCTGTTATTAACGTTCGCATTACAATCACGTCATGCAATACCGATTTTGGTGCATATCAAGCAAGCGAACCGGCCGCGAGAGCATCATGAGCATGGCATGTAGATCCTGCCTAACATGACATGCATACCATTATTTTCATGTTACCGCACGGTATTTATGTTGGTCATACAGTCACGTCACGCAATACCGATTTTGGTGCATATCAAACAAGCGAACCGGCCTCGAGAGCATCATGAGCATGGCATGTAAATCATGCTTTACATGACATGCGTACCATTATTATCATGTTACCGCACGGTATATATGTTGGTCATACAGTCACGTCACGAAATACCGATTTTGGTGCATATCAAACAAGCGAACCGACCGCGAGTGCATCATGAGCATGGCATGTAAATCATGCCTTACATGACATGCGTACCAATATTTTCATGTTACCGCACGGTATTTATGTTCATCATACAGTCACGTCACGCAATACCGACTTCGGGGCATATCAAGCAAGCGAACCGGCCGCGACAGCATCAGCCATTATTTTCATGCTACCATCTGTTATTTGTGTTCGTCATACAGTCACGTCAGGCAGTACCAATCTGTAGCAGTCAGTTTTCATGGCGCGCTGATCATTATATGTGAGCCCAAATGCGTCAATTTTACGCCGAACATAATAAAATGTTATTGTGCATGAACCTCCTGCGACAACCACGTGAAACAAGCTGCACTAGTGCAGGGTAGGCGCCATAATTCCCCGAAACATTCGCGAATTCTCAATGAAGCGCTTACCTCACAATGCGGGTATCAGTCGTGGTAACAAATCTTTCCCGCCTAATTCTGTGCAGCCACACAGCCCGTCGTTTGGCATCCTTTTTCCCGCTGGAAATGGCAAAGAGGGCCTTACCTGGGCATTCTTCGATGCCTCGATAGGCTTTCGATGAAGTCTCAAAATGATACGGGATGTCATAATGTTCCTGTACGCTTTCCTGAGCCTATAAAAACAATCGCCCTCCAAAGCGCCGTGCGTCTGCGGCCGGGATACACTAGCGAGGCGAGCGAGCTGGACCATTTGTGTGGCGAAGCCGCCGAAAGGGCGCGGCGGCGAATAGAAAAGGAACGCGGTACTTTTCCCGTTACAGTGACTTTAACAGAGACAACCCCCCTGCCACTGAAAAGGCAGGCTCGCTTGGAACAGAAGTGGCTGGTATACGGAGGTACATGGGGCAAAGCTTTGCCAGACTTGGGTATCTGAAGGTGCCTACAGTCCGCCACCAGTCACATGGGTCACTGTCTTTCTTCAGAAGTGGTCCCGCATAGTGAACGAGTGGTAGTACGGCACGTTACGGCCGCATAATATTGAAAATGTACGGTTACATGATCGCCAACAGCGCTGCACGTCGGAGATGCACCAGCAATAAATCATACGTATTGGGGCGCTCGTCGCAGGCAGATATTGTGCCTCCATGTACTTACGATGTTTATCGCTCCTCTCGGCAACGTTTTTAAATGCGAAGCATTTTTAGCGAACTTCTGCGACTTTGAGCGTATCTATCTATCTATCTATCTATCTATCTATCTATCTATCTATCTATCTATCTATCTATCTATCTATCTAGCCGCCTACGACTTTCTGCTCTCCTGGCCGTTTCGTTAATCGATTGTATACCAAAATTGGTGTGTCATAACATGGCCTTATTACGAACATAAATGGGTCATATCATGAAAATCATGACACGCATGTCACGAACAGCATGATTTACATTCCACGACCTTAGGCTCTTGCGGCCGTTCCGTTAATTTCATATACACCAAAATTGGTACGGCGTGACAAGAATTCATGACGAACATAATGACTGGTCTTAACATGCCAATCATGACGCGCATGTCATGTGCAGCATGATTTACATGACATGGTCTCTGGGCGCTCGCGGCCGTTTAAATGAAGGGATATATACGAAAACTGGTATGACGAGACATTTCTGTATGACGAACATAACTGACACGTGGTAAGATGAAAATCGTGACATGCATGTCATGTATGACATGATTTACATGCCACGCTCACGGCGCACTCGTGGTCGTTTCGCTAGATTGATATACACCAAAATTGGTATTGTGCTATGTGACTATATGAAGAACATGAATAACAGGTCGTAGCATGAAAACCATGATATCCATGACATGTATGTCATGATTTACATGCCACGCTCATGGTGCATTTGCGGCCGTTTCGCTTGCATGATATACACCAAAATTGGTATTGCGCGACACGACCGTATGACGAACGTAAGTGAGAGGTGGTAACATGAAAATCATGACGTGCAAGTCATGTACACCCTTATTTACATGCCATGCTCGCGGTGCGCGAGCGGCCGTTTCAGTAGATTGATGTACACCAAAATTGGTATTGCGCGAAGTGACTGTATGAAGAACATGAATAACAGTTGGTAAGATGAAAACCATGACATGCATGTCATGTCTGTCATGATTTACATGCCACGCTCATGATGCATTCGCGGCCGCTTCGCTAGCTTGATGTACACCAAAATTGGTATTGCGCGCAGCGACTGTATGACGAACGTAAATGAACGTGGTTACATGAAAATCATGACATGCATGTCATGTATGACATGATTTACATGCCACGCTCATGGCGCACTCGCGGTCGTGTCGCTTGCTTGATATCTACCAAAATTGGTATTGTGCTATGTGACTGTATGAAGAAGATGAATAACAGGTGCTGGCATGAAAACCATGACATCTATGACATGTATGTCATGATTTACATGCCTCGCTCATGGCACACTCGCGGTCGTTTCGCTAGATTGTGTGGAGATAGGTTTGCACTAGGCTTACCTACGAGCGCGACCGTGTAGGGACGCGACGTTCTCCACTTCCGCTGCGTGCGACGACGCTGTGGCCGGGTTCGTCGTTTTCTCCGACACGGCGCAGAAACCACGCACGAGGCAGGGTAACAACAACAACGGGTTTATTAACCCAAGATGCAGCACCGTGCGACACTCACGGGCTTGCAGGACGTATAGGGAACTCCGCAAGACCGAGCAAGTACGCTTGCCTACGGCGCGACGACTCACGCACGAGGGCCGAAGTCGAACGCACGAACGAGAAGCCGCCTGCTCAGCAGCGCGTCAACCTCTCGTCAAGGCCTGAGAGCATCTGACGCGGGCAAGCCCGCGCCAGACAGAAGCGAGCTCAAGGGGGAAGGGGGTTGTCACTGGCGGCCAATGAGGACAGGCGTTGCGCAGTGACGTAAGGTAGCTTGGTGGCGTGAGCATGTGAGCATGTCGAGGCATGCCCGGACGCGTTCCCGCGCGCCGGGAAGCTGACGCATGGCTTGCACCAGACAAAGAGGCCTGGCGCTGCCGCCGCGGTCGCCATACCGCCGATTAACGGCGGTTCCCGGCGCTCGAGCCGCGCGGGGCCAACACGCGCGCTAGCTGGGGAACGAGGCGCCAAAGGGAAGGGCGCGCTCGATTCCCACATTCCCCCTTCCTAAAGACCGAGGCCAGCCTGTGAAAGAGGCTGTCCGAGGCCAAGTAGCAAGGTCAGCTCAGCCGCAAGGGGGCTGGCCAACGGGGCAAAGTCCAACAGGGGCGTGTCGTCTTCCCAAAGGTACAAGTCCATAGGTCCACCATGGCCACACGAAACGTCCCACCAAAAGTTCCACCACAAGTTCTACCACTGGGGAGAGCCCACTGCCGGGAGAAGGTCCACAGCCCAGGAGGAACGGGGGCAAGACTGCACAAGGGCGGGCAGCCAGCCCGCTTGAAGTTCGCCGGACTGGAGAGGTTGGCAGCCGTGAACGTACGAGGCGTGGCTGCCAGTTGCGTGCGGCAGCCAACCGCCGAAAGTCGCTGGGACGGGGACCACACAGGAACGGCAGCCAGGAACGGAAGCCGGAGCGACCACGTTCGGGTCTGGGCCAAAGCTTGAGTGGGCGGACCAGCCGCCGAGGGCGGCTGCCGAAGCTGTCAGGTGGGCCAGGCAGGATGGAGGTGGCTGCAGGGCAGAAGGCAGGAATCAGGCCACAGCTGGGAGGACCAGGGAACGGCAGGCCATCAGGTCTGGAACAGGCTGGTGGCACGGTAGGCGCAGGGAGACGACGGGGCGATGCAGGAGTGGACGGAAATGCCCCCGGCATAGCCGGCTTGCCAAAAAGGGGTGCCTGCCTGACAGTGCTGCCCAACAAAAGGGGCGCTTGCCAGCTTATGCCTTGGACAACACGTCAGAGGGTATTTTCGACCAAGAGGGCCTTCTACCACTTCCGGACGTGTCTGGGCACCTTTGCGGTTATTCTCCATTCACTACCATGGTATGGAATAAACTGCTACCTGCTAGTGGGAGAAAGGTTGCTTAAGTGCGTTTCCACAGGTTGTACCGGTGGCGTGACTTGGGGCCAGCCTTACGGTTTTCCTGCGGTTGTGTGACCGCCTCCCCCTCTCCCAAGTCGTTGCTGCGGGCAACGAAAGGGTTTGAGGGCGGCTGCATGAGCCCGGGGGTCTTGCCCGCAGAGACTGCACGCATTGCCACACGTGGAGTGAAGAGCGTCACGTTTAATGCCTGGCCAGGTAGCAGAGCGGCACAACTTTTGTAAAGTCTTACGGCCACTCGCATGTCCGGCCAACCGCGAGTCGTGGAAATAGCCGAGGGTGACTTTCCTTAGACTGCGGGGTACCCCCACCTTAAAAGACTCCTGGGGAGCGTCCTCTGGTGGGATGTGGAGCGCAGGAGAACTCCGCCGGCGACAAACAGATGCGAATCCAACGTGCCCGCAGCAATACCAGACTGCGTAAACGGCACACGGCGCCGACAGCAATACCAGACTGTCAATACGCGCCCGCTCCTTGGGAGCACGGCTCTTGGAGCCCAAAACGGATCGCAATGCTGTGCCTGGTAGCTCTTCTCTGCTTAAGAGGATACCAGCTGACGTGACGTGCTCACCCGAGGCGATCGATCGAACCCAAGATGCAGCACAGTATGAGAGTCACGGGCTTGCAGGCCGTAAAGGGAACTCCGCAAGACCGATCGAGTATACGCTTGCCGGCGGCGCTACGACCATCACACAAAGGGCAGCAGTCGAGCACACGAACGAGAAGCCGCCTGCTAGAGCAGCGCGTCAACCTCTCGTGCCGGCCTGAGTGCATCTGACGCGGGCAAGCCCGCGCCAGACAGAAGCGAGCTCAAGGGGGAAGGGGGTTGTCACTGGCGGCCAATGAGGACAGGCGTTGCGCAGTGACGTAAGCTAGCTTGGTGGCGTGAGCATGTGAGCATGTCAAGGCATGCCCAGACGCGTTCCTGCGCGCCGGGAAGCTGACGCATGGCTTGCACCAGACAAAGAGGCCTGGCGCTGCCGCCGCGGTCGCCATACCGCCGATTAACGGCGGTTCCCGGCGCTCGAGCCGCGCGGGGCCAACACGCGCGCTAGCTGGGGAACGAGGCGCCAAAGGGAAGGGCGCGCTCGATTCCCACAATTGATATACACCAAAATTGGTATTGTGCTATGTGACTGTATGAAGAACATGAATAACAGGTCGTAGCATGAAAACCATGACATGTATGTCATGATTTACATGCCACGCTCATGGTGCATTTGCGGCCGTTTCGCTTGCATGATATACACCAAAATTGGTATTGCGCGACACGACCGTATGACGAACGTAAGTGAGAGGTGGCAACATGAAAATCATGACGTGCAAGTCATGTACAAACTGATTTACATGCCACGCTCATGGTGCGCTAGCGGCCGTTTCAGTAGATTGATATACACCAAAATTGGTATTGCGCGAAGTGACTGTAGGAAGAACATGAATAAGAGGTGGTAACACGAAACCGTGACATGATGTCATGTATGTCATGCTTTACATGCCGCGCTCATGGTGCATTCGCGGCAGTTTCCCTAGCTTAATATACACCAAAATTGGTATTGCGCGAAGCGACTGTATGACGAACGTAAATGAAAGGTGTTAACATGAAAATCATGACATGCATGTCATGTATGGCATGATTTACATGCTATACTCGTGGTGCACTCGCGGCCATTTCGCTCGTTTGATATACACCAAAATTGATATTGCGCGATGTAACTGTATGACGAATATAAATGAGAGGTCTTAACATGCGAATCATGTTATGCATGTCATGTACGGTATGATTTACATGCCACTGTCATGGTGTGCTTCCGGCCGTTTTGTGAACTGGATATATACAAAATTGGTATGGCACGACACGAGTGCGTGATGAACATAAGCGACAGGTCATGCATTGTATATACCAGAATGTGCGTTTCGTTGGCATGGTGTACACTAGATTGTGCATGCATGCGTGCATGGCAAACATGCGATATATGGTGGACTAGATGCCATGGCATGAATGATTTCATTTGGCTCAAAGACAAATAAGGCGATGTATGCAGCTCTTTGCTGGCTGCTTCGCATTACATCTATTCCCACAGTGCGTGGGATCTGCCGAATTTTTAGCTATACGAACGCAGCAGAAATGTGGAAGACGAGTTATCTTATGCATGATAATCGAATCGCATATTCGAATTTTTCGAATATTCGAAGTTATCGAATATTCGAAACTTTTCGAATACACGATTTTCGAATCGAATACGAATATTTCGAATGTAATATTCGACGAATATTCAAAACTTTCCAATATCCACACACCCCTAGTCATGTGTAATGGCCGAAACAGAAGCTTCAGTGGTCACAAAGGGTGTCATACATGCATCCCTGCGGATGTCGTTAATTCGGGGTGTACTACCGAGCCTGCTTCCTTTGCACAAACGCGTCTTCATATTGGTTTGGCAAAGGTCCTGTTCGCATCAGGAAGGCTCGGTTGGAAAGACTCCCTGAATTACTGAAATCTGCTGTGATCCATGCCTAAGCCTCATGTGTTCATCTGAAGCTTCAAATTCGGTCATCAACCCCTTGTGCTATATGTTAGGGATCATGAAATGAAATTAGAAGTCGTACACACATATAAATATATTATATATACAACATCATGTACGTGATTATGTACAAAGCATTGCTCATTATGGCTTCCACATCCAGTCACACTGGTCTGCAAGACATAACGCTTGGTTTTCAAAAAATCTAAAATATTTATTGGATGCCGTAATACAGAAAGGCATGATAAATTGGGAAAAAATAGACATGAGTAATGATCAAAATTTATTGCGCACAACAAAATTCGCACGTTATGTGCACTTTGACAACAAACATAAGCTAATAATACCTGCCAATGAGGGTGCCTGATAATTGAAAATGACTGGTTTGGGTACGAAAAAGCAATTTGAAAGAACCTAAACTTCAGTTTTTATGGCCTTGCAAAAAAAAACAGACAATCAAAACGTTAACGAAGGCGGTACCAAAGTTACAACTGTAAAACAGTAACTGAATGCTACTACATTTTTTTAACATAGCAGGGTCATTCCACGGCAACTTTCCCAAACAGGGCGCTCGACAAAAATCAATTTCTCTAAAAAAATCTGACAAAATTACACACACATGGACATTAGTTCTGCGGTATTTTCCCAAAATAATGTGAGCGGCAAAAATTTTTTTGGGCACGTGAGCGCCATTGGAACTTCACGAAATGTTAGAAAACCAGGTACGAAAAAAAATTCGCTATTAATCGACCATTCCAGGCATTCTTTCAACACTTGCTTTTTTGCGTTTTTCGAGCATCGTTTTTGCGTTTTCATTATAGGAAAATTCCTTATAGTAGCTTTATATTTTTTACTCTTTAGCGCGTAGGCAAATTGTCGTTTCAGGAATTTTTTTACAAAAAACAATTATCGATCAAATGCAGAAATTATTTTCATAAAACTTACTATCCCTTAAAATATTGCTTTTCCTGTGTATGGTGCATAGGCTCTAAAAAAAATCCTAAACTTGGCAAAAAGGCTACATTGGCATATGTTGAGACGTCTGTAGCACCCTAAGGTGGCCGAAGAAAAAATATGCGGGAAAGCGCATGCGATTGATAATCATTACAACTTCGTCCAGAGAAAGCTTTTGTTTTAGTTGAGAAAGAAATTTTTGAAGTTTAGTCCCACCATTGCATTGTTTTGCTGTGGGGGCAACGCAAACCAACTGAATTCGGTGCATAACAAAAGAGGTAGTGTATTCAGAGCCCATTGTTTTCAGTTCCTTTTGTTAGTATTTTATATTGTTTATTACATATCAAGGTGATAACAAACAGGTAAAAATATAACAATGCCATTGGGTTAGATGCCACAATTCCTCCAATAATGAATCGCGTTGCTTATTGCACTGCTTACGCACATCGGAGGTGGCGGCGGCGGCGTATAACTACGCAAAAAAAAAAGTCTGTTTTTCTGATCTCCTAACAGCTGTAAAATTGCATGTTACCAGACTGGCAAGTCCTACTTGAACTAAACATCTGCTGCCTGCAACCACCCAAGTTAGGATGTCAAAAACAGCTTGGCATATTCCGTCCGTAGGGTCGCGGACGACGTACGGAAAGCCTGAATATGCGGGCGTCGTCACATTGTGTGCCGTCCCTTGCGGAATACATAGATCAACTTCAAATCGATCCGCTATAACGTTCACGCTCAAGCCTCCTTTTTCTGGTTTACATGAACGTTGAGACGACTTACTTTGGCGCCCGTTGATTCTGAGAGCCCCATGCAATTGGCAACGCGATTCGTCATTGGGGGGAATTGTGGCATATCTAAGCCAATGCCACTGTTGTATTTTTACCTCTGTTTGTTATCACCTTGATATGTAATAAACAATATAAAGTACTAACAAAAGGAACTGCAAGCAATGTGCTATGAATAGACTACCTCTTTTTTTATACAGCAAATGCAGTTGGTTTGTATTGCCCCCACAGCAAAACAATGCAATGGTGGGACTAAACATCACGTTTTTTTCTCGTCTGAAACAAAAACTACTTTGATTAAACTTGCTCAGGACGAAGTTATGATTATCAATCGCAGGCGCTTTTCCGCTTATTTTTTCTTGGACCACCTTAGGGTGCTACAAACACCTGAACATAGGCCAATGTAGCCTTTTTGCCAAGTTTAGGATTTTATTTTAGAGCCCATGCGCCGTACACAGTCAAAACAAAATTTTAGGTGATAGTGAATTTTATGGAGTTTTATAAAAATAATTTCTGCATTTGAACGATAATTGTGTTTTGCAAAAAAAATTCCTGAAAACACGACAATTTACTCAATTTACCTACGCGCTAAAGAGTAAAAAATATAAAGCTACTATAACGAACTGCCCTATAATGAAATCAAGATGCTCGAAAAACGCGAAAAAAGCAAGTGTTGAAAGAACGCCTGAAATGGTCGATTTATAGTACGGGTGTGCGAATATTCGAAAGTTTCGAATATTCGTTGAATATTACATTCGAAATATTCGTATTCGATTCGAAAATCGTGTATTCGAAAAGTTCCGAATATTTGATAACTTCGAATATTCGAAAAATTCGAATATGCGATTCGATTATCATGCATAAAATAACTCGTCTTCCACATTTCTGCTGCGTTCGTATAGCTAAAAACGTTGCCGAGAGGAGCGATAAACATCGTAAGTACATGGAGGCATGATATCTGCCTGCGACGAGCGCCCCAATACGTATGATTTATTGCTAGTGCATCTCCGACGTGCAGCGCTGTTGGCGATCATGTAACCGTACATTTTCAATATTATGCGACCGTAACGTGCCGCGCTACCACTCGTTCACTATGCGGGACCACTTCTGAAGAAAGACAGTGACCCATGTGACTGGTGGCGGACTGTAGGCACCTTCAGATACCCAAGTCTGGCAAAGCTTTGCCCCATGTACCTCCCTATACCAGCCACTTCTGTTCCAAGCGAGCCTGCCTTTTCAGTGGCAGGGGGATTGTCTCTGTTAGAAGGGAGCGCCTGCTGCCTGATCATGTGGAGCAACTCATCTTTCTTCATGATAACATCTATAGTCATTACTTTCATTGTGCCGTGATATTTGATTGTGTTGTGATGTGCACTATGCTAGCCTGGACATTGTGTTCTGGAGATAGCAGTGTATGTTGTGTTGTTAGTCAGACTGTTAATGTTTTTCTTTTTTTGAAATAGCTACATGTTAAATAAAATATTGTTACTGTGGAGGCATTTTTCCTTTGATATTCGATTCGATATTCGAAGGTGGATATTCGTATTCGATTCGTATTCGAAAAATTTGATATTCGCACACCCCTATTTACAACTCTTGCACAACAAATGACAAAACAATCGGCATGCCTCTGACCGCATTTTTCTTTGCCTATACTGCAGACCCCGCGACCTCTTGTGCACTGCGGAACAAATGCGACTCCAATATTCTCAGTTTATTCATTATTCGCGGGCGGAGGACGTCTGTATTTATCTTCCTTTGCAATGCGAAGGAGCTTTTCGGAAACAGATGCAATGATGCGCAGGATACCCCGCCTCTTGGGGCGATCAATTTGCAGCTGGAAACCACTTCTCAGCTTATGTGCGCGAGCTTTTTTTTTTCCAATGCCACGCGTGAGCATGACATTACAATTCCTTGCTTAATGATATTCAAATGCGCCGACCACGAAATTAAACACCGTTTTCGCTCAACACGGACTGGGTAAGTACACTGCCAGCAAACATGCTCCGCGGTAAGCATGTACCAAGAAAATGCAAATTATAAGAGCAAGGCACCTCACAAGTGAATTTTAGTTGCATCCCTTATTCTTTAAACATCGTTATAATGCGTTCACTTCTTTGTACAGCGCGTGACTTGTCAATTAAAATCAAATAATCATCTATACGTAGCTGAATTCTGTAGTACCACTCTGTAGTTCGGTGTTAACAGCTCGATCGCAAGTCGCTTAGCGGCTTGTGAACACGGAATCGTTGAATAAATATAAATGAGGCGTTCCAGCTCACATTGCTCACGATAATATGTTACGACAACACGCATTCGCACGCGATGTCTCGCATGCCGCTTCAGTGCTACATCCGATACACATCTGCTCGGTAACACTCACACCGATTGCCTTATTCCTTTTACATTGCATGCGTACATGCAGGTGTGTTCGGGCATGTGTAGTATTTGCGATTTAATAACACAAAACAAGCGGCGTTCTTTTCGTTTCCTGCTCCCACGGCGCCATCAAGCAGCGGGCGACCGAGCAACCGGCTCGCTCGAGGTACACACTTTTCCCATAGTGCTCTGCGCGCCCGCGGAGCGTTCTAGGATTGCTTGAGAAAGGTCTATTCACCCTCTCCGCTGAGCATAGCTCTGCGACGACTGCGAAACAACGGATCGACCGGAACTGATGTCACCGTTTCCCAAGTGCCTGAATGTTAAGGAGCGCTGGGCTATAAAATAAAAAGACGTCTGTATAATAGCGTATACTCTTCCGGATGAAACCATGTAAATAACGTATTTTTTTTTAGGGGCCGTCACCTGGAACATCGACCTGAATCAACACCCTATAGGTTAGCTAAGGCCTCTCCTAGCCCCTACGTCACCACACTACGACGTAGTTGCTTTGTCCCGCTTTCGGGCAACGGCAGACAGCATGAACGAATGGATTCGCCACGCGCCGTAAGTACACGAACGAGCGTGCAGCAATTTCTGAAAAGGCCCGTCGTGGTGTGATGACGTCACCGAGGAGTGGAGAGGCCTCAGCTAATCCAGAGGTGTTGCACATGAGGCGGCGTGGACAAGTATAGCGACGACGCACGCTGGCTCTTACAATGCCTGCTCACTTCTCGGCGGTTCTGAAAGTCGCGGCAGTTCTTGCACGTATCGAGTGACCAATGTATGTTTGTCCTCTTTCATTCATCGAGCTTGTCACCTATTGGTGGAGGAACATCTGACACCTTGTCGACACCACGCGATCTGGGCACCCATCATCACCAAACCCATTCGCCTGACGCGAGAACCGGTGTCGCAGTCGCATGCAACTCTCTTGAACAATTTTGACGACAAAGTTGATAATTTTAACTTCTTTTGTGTCACCCGAATTAATACGACTCCACTGTCGTGATGGCGAAATGAAGAAAACATTTATTTGAAAATGCCGCGCACTTGGTCAAAATTACGCAGGAGTTTATCACGACAGCGTGCCTCGTTGTAATATATAGTGGCACGGGAAACATCAAATGCTTTTTGAATGAAAGTTGTGAAAATGAAGAAGCGGAGAGGCTATATTGCGATAATGACTCTGTATGTTCTCTCAGAGCAGGTGGTCGTGAGATATTGTTTGGCTATACTGTACATGGGTGCCGCAACTCCAGTTACCGTTGCACATGGCTGAAGCAACGAAGCAGCGCGCCACCGGAACGTCCCCACGCGCGCCCCAGAAAATCTCTCGAGCATAGGACATTCTGTTTGCTGCTTTCGTGATGCCTCGCGATGGCAAAAAGCGTGGCCGACCCGAAGGGCGCACTCGCTATCGATCCCGTCGTGCTTCTCTCGCGCTTTTTTTGCTAACGGCGGCGCTATGCGAACACGTCTCTCTGGCGTCGTTTTCTGGCATATATTACCGCCGAAGGCATAAATTCCCGTAAATTGTTAGCCTCGAACGTCTCCGCATCACCTGGCTGTGCATCGCTGGATTTAAGTGAGTTACTATTCCAATCAGCTCGCTCTCTACAATCTTGAAGCTTGCGAAAAGGGGACCTTTCTGAGCAATGAAAATGCGCTCGCACGTGCAAGCCCGATCAACGCGCGTCTTCAACGAGGAAGCTCGTCGCGCACCATACCACCGAGCGGTCTTCAATGAAAAGCCTCTTGGTCGATCGACAATTCCTGCTTCTCTGGGTGACAAACGGCATTCGAAGAAAACAGGCTTCCTGTACAGATTTGGCAGAACTTATATTGTGTGCTCCTGCTGCTTCGACTATTCGATTAATTTGCCCTCGTGTTGCGATTGATTAGCCCGGAACAACAATCCTCGACCAGGACAAGCTTTTACTCGATTGCGAAGCCTTCTTTCTCTGAGGCCTTCGCGATGGATGTCATTCTTTCGTGAACCCACAAGTTCGTGAACCCACCTTAGGAAAAAGGCGTTTTTACAAATCGAAACACCCATATCATGGGGTTACCAATCGTATGAACATCCTTAATACAAAAAAACGAAAATACTAGGCCACCTGCTAGAGAAAATCCAATTGCATCAGCATGAAAGGATCGGATACGACATATACACACCCAACCTAGCTCTCAAAAAAGAGAGAGAAAGCAAGAACTGGTTAGCCTGACGAGAATCCGGCTTGCTACCCTGCACTGAATAGGTACGGACCAGAAAGAGAAGGGGTGCACTACAATCGGTCACTGCGGCACGAATGCTCAAAGACAGCATAGTAAAATGCAGCTGGACAAAGCGCTTGCTTTACACAACCACACACCGACTAGAATTCCACCGGACATACGTCACGGAAATGCGGTGGTGCTGTCGTCGCGCGGTAGGCAAAAGCCGCCGTGCCTACCGCAGTTGCTGCTGTGTTTTCGCTGGTGCGCGCGCTGTTTGTCGTCGTGCAAAGAAGAAAAACGGTGTATCGACGAGTAGCGCCACAGTTATTTGCGCAGGAGGGCACGAGAAGGATGGAATAAGTTTTTTTTTTTCATTAGCTGTTTACGAAGACCGTCGCATGAAATTAGCGGCATTTATCAAATGCGAGAAATTGTCTCCGACGCCGGCTCATCGGTTATGTTTTGGGGCGGCTTACCAGCAGAAAGGATTAGCCTTGTCAAGTGGTTGTCATTGTAATGTGCAGCACCGCATTTCTTGACATAAGCCTTGTGTGGAGGCATAGCGAGCACGTTTACCTCAAAGCACGTTAACGTTGTGGATAGCATTGTCATATATGCGGAGAATTCTTCACGGTTGCCATTGTTGAAATAACTTTTTTCCATTGTTAATATCATTAGCGCACCCAGGATTTCTCTCAGGGGGGTAGTTGAAATTCTGAGAAGACTACAGGAGTGTAACGACAAATGAAATATGTGATACCAAATAATAATAATAATAATAATAATAATAATAATAATAATAATATCAAATGTGATGATGATGATGATAATCTTTCAGCGTTTTGCAGCAAGATATTGAAAATACTTGAGAGGGCCGAGAAACCACTCAGTGAAGCAGCGCACGTAGAAAATAAACGGCAAATTGAATAAACCAACGCGTAATATAGTTCCAACAAATGTGTCTGGCAAATACATGTTTTTGTAAATTTTTCAGCTCCATGTAGTGAGAAGGGTGCTGACGCGCGGGCCGGCTGGCGATCGCACAAACTGTTATAAAACAAATGATTACTATGGTAGCGCAAACAAATCGGACGCAAGAAAGACACACGAGGACACCCGGCGCCGTGTGCCTTTCTTGTGTTCCATTTATTGTGTATTGTGTCCGATAGCCACAGTAATCAGGAAACGTCATACAAACAAGCCCCATTGGCAACTTTAGCAGTTGAAAAATTCTGCAACTGAGAATTTTGTGCATAATGCGAGCAGAACATCCTATATTATACTTCCTTCGAGCCTCGCCAAACTACAAATCTGAAAGTGTATCGTAAATATTGATTGTAAACTTTCTGGCATTGATTATAAACAGTATGCACAGGTCAGTGCAGCACACGTACAATACAATTCTCAGCTCACGGATAAACTGTTGTAGCCACGCTTACCGATTTGCCATGTCATTCGGGTGCACAGGTTCGGCGACTGAAGTACCCTCTGATAAGTGACTGATCGATTGACGCATCCGAAGGCGTTATGTGCCGAGTCATCGGTTCCTTCTTGGCCGTAATCGGGCATTCCGGTGTTGTTGCTGCTTCTCTTGAATTGGAACACGGAATCTTTGTCGGGAAGTAGGTGAGGATCGTGTTCGACTGGCACGTCAGAGAGATGTCTGGTGTGGTTGGTCACTGTCGACGCAGACTCGCGCAGCAGACACAGAAGCAAGTTCTAGCAAAGAGAACTTTTCCGTCCGATGTACAACATACAAAAAAGAAGTGGTAAAAAGAGAGAGAGCGAGAGTTGCCTACTGAAAAAAAAAAGAAAGAAAACGTGGCACCCCAATATACCTTTCGCATTTTCCAAAGCCCCTTTTTCTTGTCCCACGGCCTTCAAAACATTTACTCATTCTGCCACGTCGTCTTACTCCTCCCGTCTTCGCAACGTATGGATTTCGCATAGCATTCGTGCTTGCTTGGGGTCCCTGCGTGTGTGCAGTACTGCGGCATGGCTGGCGACGCACACACTGTTGCTCCAAGGCTTGCTCAGAAATGCAGGAACGACAGTGTATGTGCTTAAACTAATATCGTCATGTGCTCGAGCTGTACGCTGTACGGCCTCTGGGGTTTGCGGTCGCTTTGACGAATGAGCCGCGTACTACGAGGTCGCCTTTCTTCTCGCCGCTCCAATGCACCTCGTCCGTCCGCTGTCAACAAAGTTAAGAAAAAATGCACGACCACCCCGCTGGCGACAACATTTGCCTGCACAAAACGCAAGCCCCGAAGAAAACAGAAAACACTTGTTTCGAAGCGCCGCCGACGGCCTCTTGTCTTTGGAACTTTGAGTGAGCAGTGTCTCTACGTTTCGGAATCCATACGGTTCTTTCTTGAGAGTTCGAGGGAGCGAGACAAACGAAGAAGGCTTCTTTTCTTGTTCGGCCGGTATGAAAGGGTGAGTCAGGAGGCGGCGGTGCTCGTCAGCAAAAGGACAGAGGAGACCGGTGGGAATGAGTTGAAGAGTAAAAGGGGGTGGGGAGCTCCTTTGGCGTGTGGATGTGTCGAGGTAAACTGTTAGATGAGAGACAGGGAAAGGGGGATACTTGGGGTGCCGGACTGTGTGAGCTGTAAGCAGACATCTTTTTTTCTATTTTCTTAGGCTCTGCGCAGGGAAAAGCGAAGACGCTACGTGTAGGTTGCATTCAGCGTGGTTCACGATTTGGTAGCTTGTATCTGCCAGCATTCATATTTCTGGTAATTGGTTTCAGCTGCGAGGACTACAGTTTCAAGAAAATTGATTCGGCGGACTGCGTCTTCGCAAAATTGTGGACGTCTTTCCCGTCCTTCTTACAGGCTCTCAGTTCCGCTGATGCAGCAGGCGTCGCAGCCAGTACAAGCAGTTTTGTTGAGGATGCCTCCGGTTCGCTCTTCCGGTGGCCAGTCTTTTGGAGAAGGCAGAGAACGCGCTATTGTGCTCGTAATGCTGAAAACATTTTCACGAACCGTCCGTCCCCATCGTCGGCTGCGGGCCACGCACTCGGAGGGGGGGGGGGATATCAGCAAGACCGTTTCTTTTTCCTTCTTTTTTCGGCACCCTATTAAGCCGACGGCTTTTCGAACATGTGGTTTCGCTTAGAAGTCGCGCACGCGGCGCCGTTTGCGGTTTCGAACTGGCTTCGGCCCGGGCTTTATCCCTCCCGTTTCGGACTGCACGTGTGTATGGCGCAAATTACAGTTACAGTGCTACAGTGTACTAGCGCAAACGGACGGGCCATTCACCAAAGCGAGAGCCGTAGAAGGCTCGACAAAGAAAAGAGCGGAGTATGGAAGCAACTTGGAAAGGGCTGCAGAAGGGCGGCGCGTCTAGCACTCACAAAGGGCTGCAGAAGATGGTGGGGCAAGCGGGCGGTGTACTTTTGAAGCCCACACGTGCTTAATGGGTGAAGTCATTGACGGACATACGCATCAAGTGTGATCGATGGCCTCAAAAGTTGGGCGGCAGTCCAGTAAGAAGAAGGAGGAGGGAAAAAAAGGAAAAAAAAGGCAGGGGGGAACAGTCGGAATAAGGCGCGGAGAACTTGAAATATTTTTAAAGGGGTACTGACACGAATATTTTCAGTTGTCGTTTTTTTGCGTCAAATGAAACGTAAAGTCCTCAAGAGCCTAAAAAAGGTAGTGCTAAGCGCGAGTGCGCCCTGCAAAAGTAATTACAGTATGGTTTTAAAAGCTCGTTTCGGTTCCTACTGTACCCTGACGTCACAGCACGGTATGACCTTCTCGTCACATGCTCGCACGATATATAGAGAATAGAGACGTTTCCACGCACAAGCGGCCATTTTGGAAGCTTTGATGACGCACAAGCGGCCATCTTGGAAGTTTCGGCACCTAACGTCATCACAACAAGCCAGACTGCTGCGTGAAGTCACCAGAATTTGTATTGTAGCCTGACTAGAGTGTACTAGAAAGGTTGAGTGGCACGACCGCCGCTCAACTTCTGAGGCGCGGCGCGCGGAAAGAATAGAGGGCGCTGGGAGCGAGCTGGCTTGGAGGAGCAGGGTAAGTTGCGCTGCGGCGCCGCGCTCATCGGCTGCGTTTCTGCAGAATTGCGTCGGCGACTGGCACTATTCATGAGAGCCGACACCTGATAAATAAAGGAAAAGTGCTCGTGCACGGCAGCAGAGGTTATTTCTAGCCAAATGCGACCCAACTGTTCTTGCGAGAGCTGCTTGGCTTTAGCGTCTGCTACGGTGTCGTTTCAGTGATTATTCTAACTTGGTTCAACCTCAGCAGTCACCCACACAAGCTTGCATAAAGATTGGCTGCGTCTTTGAAGTGCAAGCGCAAGTATATTTTGACCCTGCGGAAGGGACAAACTCAAACAAAAGCAGGCATGTTCTTTTCACTCGGTGCACCGATCGCTGGGTTCACAGAGTCCCCCAGATAAAAGCTTAGTCCATTACGTTTCCAGTTTCATCTTTTGGCTAACTATAGCTACTTTAGTCCAATTCAATTGCAATATGCCGCTTACTGTAATGTACATGGGCCACAGTGAAGCGCTCAGTCGCGGCCGAGTCAAAGCTTATGACAGACGTTTCAACTTTCCTTACCCAGCTTTCACTCGACATTCCTTCAAAAGCTAAAGAATAATTTTTTATTTGTTACTTTATCAGACTTATGTGCTAATGTCACCAAAACATAACTACTTGGAATTATTCTACTTTTTAATACACGCGTACAAGACGTGAACTCATTTAAATGATTGCTATGGTGTATGCAGATAAATGAACAGACATGTGCAACGTGTATAATTCTGAGCATTATGTGACAATCTTTATTTGAAAGCAGCGCTTGTGCAATAGCAAACACACAAATGAATTATCACAATAACATTATTACAAGGTTACAACAGTACTGCAATATTATAACAGTACTAGAGAAGTATATCATACAGAAAGCAGAACAAAAGACTGTGGACTAGAAAACACAGACATTTGCAGGTCTGGAGCTGAATGAAGTAACAAACAAATGATACACCTATGCACTTTCACGTCATTTTAGTGATTGCTTAGCGTAATGTCATCAGATCAATAAAAATGTGGGCAACATGCATGTAATTCTGAGCATAAAATGACCGTTTTTTTTTAAACAGCACTTGCGAAACAAAAATCAAAATGAATTGTCACCATTAAAGAGCTAGAAAGTAAATGTCACCAAAAAAGTATATCATACAGCAAGCAAAAAAGAAACTTTTGAACACAAGAAACAGAAACATCTACAGCTTTGAAGCTAAATGAAGCGATAAACAAAATCACACACACCTACGCACCTTCAAGTGCTGCAGCATCTTCCGCCGCTCTTCTTTGGCCTTGTTAATTCCCTTAACAAAGAAGTGCAAGCGCGTAACAAGATAAAACTTGACTACGTTTGCCTTCACTTCTGCCTCATGCAGAATACAGCCAAGGCTCTTGTCTTCAGCCCTAATCAGGGCAAGCACATCTAAAATGCTCTCAGTGTGAAGCTTGTTTAAACTGAAGCAGTTAGTGAATGCACTTTCCAGGTATGCTAAAAAATCAAAAAGCTGTTCTGATGGGTATAGCAAGCCACCCTTGTCACAAAAGTTAGTGAACTCAGCACACTCAAGAGTTTTGCCCTCAGCTGAAGGGACAAGAAGAAGGGAACAACAAGTGCTACAGCCAGACTTTCTGACGCATTTTCTGGCCACATACCCTGCCATGTAATACACTAAGCGGGCGTCGCTGGATTTTTTTACAAGGCTCAGATGCTCTGCGGGAAGGCACTGTTGCGCAGCACTCTCAACACTAGCAAGATTCCCTTCGGAAATGTGTTCATCTATTGCTTCAAGCATACTTGTTGCCTGAGCAGTGCGCAAGTCTGTTGTGTCAAGAAGTGATGTCAGTACCACTGGCTCAACGCTTGTACCATGTACTGGCTTAGCCAAGCTATAGAAGCTCAAGCAGTTCACAGTAATTAGGAACTGTTCAGGGGTCGGGTGATCATTGCACCCTGATGACTGACGTACCACACCGAACAAGTTCTCAATAGGGTCTTGGCTGAGCCTCGAAGTCATTAGGTATTGGTAGCCAAGGTCATTGGTTACATAATTTAGCAAAGAAAGCACGCTGGAAATCGTAACCCTCAGGCCTGTTGTTGGCTTGCTCAAGAATCCATTGCCTTTGTTGGTGTGCTGCTCCCACTTGGAGATGTAGTCAAGGAAACAGGAAAGCACAGCAGCACCATCCGAGTCGGGCCAAAGGGCTTCAGACTTGAAACGAGAAGTCATGGCTTTAATGAGGCGATTCATCATCCTGCAAATGTAAGGAATTGCTATTAAAATGGATGAAAATGACGCATACAGTCACACTGGGGCTATAGAAAGGCGCACATTCAGAATGCTTAGGTATACCTAAAAAATGACTCCGTTGCATCAATAGCGCCCTTTCCATAACTTGCTTCAAGTTGGCTTTTGTAATGCTGCAGGCCACGTAGAACCGAGTCCCCGAAAAGTTGAAAAGCGAGTGAAACTCGCATTTTCTCAAAACCGTTAGGATTGAGGTGACTGGTCGTCAACTTCGGCATTGCCTTCAGAGTGACGTTCTCTTTGTCAAGGTTGAATGCTTCGCGGACGAAGTACATGGACACCTGCAACATTAAAAAAAGTCAAAATAAGTTGCTTGACAAAGTGTTACGCCACGACACATAAGCACAGTATGAAAAAGATTGTACCCGGCCACTTGGTGTGTCAAAGCCGCCTTTCAGGAGGCAATTGCGGAGGCACTTGATTAGGTGAGGGAAGTCTGAGAGAAAATGGAGACTCCTCTTTTTATCGACGGGGTGCTTCACCTTGCAGACAGTTCTGCTTGCAGTTCCCTGAATACCCATCAGTGTCCACATTCTCCTATTCCACGACGCCCCATCACAAGTGATGAAGTCCACGAACAGTCCTGCCTGTTCTGCCAAGATTGTGGCTTCAACCAATATTTTGCAGAGCAGTTCACCTTTTACATTTGCATGCGAAGCAAACACTGCTAAAATTTGAGAGCATTTTCCAGCAAATGGTACGAACATAACTACCATTCCATGGTCACACGGAAGGTGTGCATCTTCGGGCTGTGTAAATGGACCAATGTCCACAAAACCTTGCAGACGCCCACATTTTTGAACGGAGAGATGTTCTGACAGCTTTAGCTCATCAATTAGAATGCCACCATGACGGCTGAACTCGTCCATTGTGCTTGTTTTCAGCTTCAATGTTTCTAGGACTTTCTTGTTGAAGCCAAACCCACACCTATATGAGGCAGTGTATTTTCGGAGTGTGGTGTCACCTGGGAGGACAAGGATGTTGTGCATTCGGATGTGTCTGTAAAGCTTCGGACTTTTCATTCTCATCATGATGCATTCGAGCATCCATTCATTTGTAAAATGCATCCCGTTGGTGCTCGTTCTTCTCGATGCAGTAAAACAGTGTCGTACACTCTCTTGTTGCTTTAGTGGCAACTTGGAAATTTTCGCTTTCAGTGCCTCCTTTTCCATAGCAGCATTCTGGACTCTCATGTTTTCAATTTGCGCTTTTAGGCTCACCACCTTTCTAGAGAGGCGCCGGTGTTTTTGTAGAGTCGACCTTAACTTCTGGGTAGCTGTCCTGATTTTCTTGCGACGATGGCACTTTAGCCAGGAGATTCTTGTCAGGAGAGCTTTTCGGAGGTAGCGGCAGGACAGGCAAGGCATACCTGAAAGAGTATGACATTGTAGTGTGTGTTAGTAGTTATATTGTGGCAAGCAAATGATCACTAAAATGTACTAGAACAGTGTCCCTGTGAGGGAAAGACATTGCAACAGCTCAAGCATAAATACCTTTGCCTCTTTAATGATGGGCAAAGTTGACAACTGTCATATTTTTATGAGCCCCCTATACACTAACAGACACCAACGATGCATATTTCCATGCAATTAGTACTTCAGCTGCGTTTTCAAGCTTACCTTCTGTTGTTGTTGTGGCCACGCATTTTTTGTTGTAGATGGTTCCCTCCTTGACGTCTGTCTTATTCAGAAGCGATTTTGTCATATCGTCTGTGAAAATTGCGGACGCGGACATGGCACCAGGACACGTAATTAAACATTCGGCACGAAGTAGAGCCTCTTCAGCTTGCTTTATCGTCGTCACAGCTCCCTCAGACACCAGTTTCCCCTTGAGAAAGATCTGGAAGGGGACTTCCTGTGTTGTGCCGAGCTTAAAAAGGACCGCTCTGTCCGAATGCACTGTCCCTGTATGTGTTTCAAGGTTTGTCAGAGCATACACAATACCTTCGAAGTTTTGAAAACGATGCACAGACCAACAGGTTGACGGAGCTTTTAGCTGTCCTAAATTCTCAGCGTCAATCCTTGGCGAGCTGCAGTCGTCGTCATCGTTGTCTTGTAACACTGTTGTTCCGCACGGGCTGGCATCTCTCTTTTTCTTCCGCCTTTCACTTTGCAACTGTGCAGACGCTTCGCGTTTGCGAGGTGCGCGTTCGGCCGGCACTTTCTTGGTCAAGTACTTTGGCGCATTTGGCAGTATTGTTGGCACTGCATCACACGTGAGCGCCGGCACTCCACGTGGTATTCGGACTTCTTCCCCGTTCACAACATGGATGTAGTCACGCAGAATGTATCGGTCTTCGAAATGCAGCTCACAAACGGCACATTGGTCGTCCAATGGCTTGTCGCTGCGATGCAAGTTCTTCTCCCACAGCTTCCGGCGGTCTTCGTCTTTTGGGACGCTGAACAAGGACACTTTCCGCGTCACTTTAACGCCCGAATAACCGGTGCGACAGCCTGGAGCATAGCAGTGCCGATGACGGTTCTTCGGCATACTGCCAGCGGCACGACGAACACAAAAAACAATGAGCAGCGAAGCTTCTTGCTCAGCTACTACCACAGCTACCTTGCATCTGAGCGCGCGCGACTCGGCGCTTCCCAAGCCACCTCGACCGCAGCGCCCTCGCGTCAAGTGTCCGTGTGGAGAGAGTCGTTTGAAAGCATGGGCGCCGGCAGGGGACCGCGGCACTCAACCTTTCTAGTACACTCTAGCCTGACGTCAAGCTAGTGTCGATGTCAGTAGGTGCGCCATGGAAAAATTCACTTTAATATCAAAATAAAATATCAGCATTTGCTGAGCTTCACACTTGCTCAGAGCCGTCTGTGCATACAGGATATATGTATGGCAGACTAAACTCGCCTTCGAAAAAAGGTGTCAGTACCCCTTTAAAAAAGAACATTGTTAGTGTATGATGGAGGCTAGTAGGGATTTTATGTTGCGAATAGAATATTTGTCCAGGTTATTTCAAGGCTGAGCGTACTTTATGTCTCTTAATATTATAGAAATCATGCTATGGCTTTTAGTGATTCCAAATTACCACGAGCTAGATTTATTCCTGATGGGTGTAGGGATTGAAATTTGTGTATCAAATAGTATCATATACGATTCCATGTATTTCCTCTCCCGTGGTGACCGTAAATTTGTAGAATGTAAAGTTTGGCTTGATCGAAATTGTGGTCTTGTTGGTTGAAGTGGCTATCCCACCTCATTCTCATTTTATGTTTTGTAGAACCCATCTAGATGAAAAAAGAATGTTTCTCGGCAGGAGAGCGTACATTATCGAGTATTTAAAGGAAAAGAAAGGTGCTCCGTGACGGACACAATTCGTGTTCACTATAATATCAAGGATTTAAGAAAAAGTAATGAGAATACCATCGGCATCGTAACAGGAAATGTTCATCACGCTTAAGCGAGTTTCGATTCCATAGCGAGTAAGGCATTGAATGTACATGAAAACGCATGTTATTGCTATAAAATGAGTTTTGTGACGTACAATTTGAAAAAGTTGCACATTCGAGGCAAAACCAATATATACTTGTTGCGCAACTTTGTCGTCGCTCCATTAGTGCCAATAAACCAATCTATGTGACACCGACAATTTAATGTTATTGAAGCACTTGATATTCTAATCTCTAATTGCATTAGAAGCTTCCCAGTAACCAAATATAATTTGCGTGTGTGCAGGTGTGAACCTTTCTGAACCGGATAATGATGTTATAAACGGTAAACAACACTGCGAACTCCTGTTCTGGACATACATGTATGTAGCACTGCGTACACAGCTGGATTAGCTGCTATACGTAATACTTTTTGATGTCACAAACACAGTGCACCGACGTCTGTGGCTAAGTCACGCGCCGCATTATCATTGTACACCGTCCCGTTTTAGACTTCCCCCGATAATAAGAACAATAGCTTGTTTCGAAGATTCCGAACTATCTCCTTGCTCTATTGCAGTAATCAGAGGGGGCAGGAAAAGAAGAGGGGTCAAACCGACGACCCGTGAAAGCATCTTCTCTTTCGTCCAAAACTGCTTCACTGGAAGTGAACACGGGGTCACAGAACTTGCGGTTTTCGCTCTTTCTGTTTAGGAGTAGATGACTGAATACAACACATTAAATGAAGGAAATTCGACCTGAAACCACCTCTTGAACTGAAATGTTAACGTTAACAATGCCACCTGAACGTGTACGTTGGATTCTCGGTGACAATGACCGTGAAGCAGTTACGGGGGGGGGGTCATGTCGGCCTCAGGGGGGGTTACAACCCCCAACCCCCCCCCCCCGTCGGTGCGTCACTGGTTGATATAAGCCTTAGACGCACCAAAAGGGTTTCATTGTACTCGCGTGAACTAAAGTGTGGCTGGGTCATGGCGCATGTGTTTCTTTCTGCTTGGGCACGGTTCATTAACACAGCCGCGACTTCGACTATGCTTTTCCAAATTATATGCGGCTGCGATGATACACCTGACAAAAGTGTATCGTGCAGGGCTGTTCTGGCTGCGGTGCGCTTCACGGTATGTCCATGTCTGTCAGAATTCACAGAATAACAACACTCGGGAAACTTGCCGAGTCTGTTTACGGGCTGTACGCATTTCGCGGTCTCGACTTGAGCGTAAGGAGGGAGCCGCGGACCGCGGTTGACAGACCTGACAGGTACGTAGCCGCCTAGTACACAGCATGTATAGTTGGAGCATTATCGCAAGCGTGTCACGCATGAAAGTGTCGCCGAGATCGCCCTTGCATTAGGTAACAAATTAAAACGTACACGTGTGACCTAGACTGTCGCA
Source organism: Rhipicephalus sanguineus (assembly GCF_013339695.2). Classification (NCBI taxonomy): domain Eukaryota; kingdom Metazoa; phylum Arthropoda; class Arachnida; order Ixodida; family Ixodidae; genus Rhipicephalus; species Rhipicephalus sanguineus. Next base: position 320,048,717 of record NC_051176.1, read on the forward strand.
ACGGCGATGATATTTCGCAAATGAGTCACATTCCCGCCGTCAAGAGACCTCATGTGTTGATGAGGTTCTCAGAGCTGCAGCAGCACGTCAACACGATGTTCATATCAGAGTCCCTCTTAAAGCCACTGCAACTTCCTATGTTGTGGCCACCGCTTGTAAACATGCGAGAGACGCCCCGACGCACGGTGCTCGGAGGCAGCTTTTGCAGCTGCTGCGCCAGTTGTCACGTGGTCATAAAGGGCGGTAGCGCGCTTCAAGCTGGGCCTCAAGCTTTGCTATAGGCGCTGCGCAACGGAGATAAGGGTAGCGGTGGCGTTGTGGGGTGCTCACATGTGCCATCGAAGAGGACGGACGTGTTTTTCGTGGGCTCCGGAATGACAACGTCAGATAAGTTTCTTTTTTTTTTGCATGATTCGAGCTTGTTTTTTTAGTTATATGAGTACATAAGCTACTAGATTGAAGCTTATTAGGGCTTACAACTTTGTACTGTTTCCTGTGTGACAGTCGCCTGGGTTTTTTTTATTATTTGTTTGTTAGGCCACCATGTGGCTGAAAGGTACACATGTGCTTTGAAGTGTAGCATACTTGCGGAGTTTTGTGATACCATTTGGCTTTTAATGTATCTAATCCGCCGTGTGAACGATCTAGCCATGGTCAAAAAGACCATAAAGTGTTCAGGGTGCGGAATGGGATGGAAAATAGAGGTTTGTGCGGATGAGAAGACAGAGGGAGCTGACGCTAAGTGTAAGGAATGCGAGTTAGAGGCGAAAATGGAAATAATGAAGCCTGCCCAGAATGAGCTCATGGTAAGAATCGCCGAGCTGGAGAACGCGTTGGCGACAGAGCGGGAAAAAAACGATGGCTATGGGGGAAAGGCTTAAGTCAGCCGAGGAGGGGTTAGCAAATGTAGTCATGGTGAACAAGGAAGCAAGCGACAGCGGGAACAGCGGGGCATCGACCCCCACAGTGGTAGACGCGAAGGGGGAAACAGGTTTGGAAAAGACAGGTGCAAGGGTCAGAGGACCCAGCTTCCGCAAAGTATTTTTGGGAAGGGGACAAAACAGCAGCAGTGGCACGCGCTAGTAACCGAGGCAGTGGCCAGATGCGGGACAGTCCAGCAGAAAAGTCGGAGCACGTGATAATCGCCGGGGACTCGAATTTAGTTAGATGCGCAGAAGCAGCAGGCGACAAACGAGTTTTAATAGGGAAGTTCCCGGGACATAGGCTGGGATCAGTGATGAGACAAGCTAGCGCAAAACTCGCAACTAAGGCTAATGGACGTAACCTCGTGATAATCGCGGGAGGTCTAAACGACGTTTTGAATGAAGAATCAGCTGAACTAGCGACCACATTGGCGAAAGGCGTCGATGACATGCGCGCCATTTCCCCTCAGGTGCAGATAGTGGTATGCACAATACTGGAGGTACCGGTGCATGACGGCAACCTGCAAAGAGCGGTTGTCGACGCAAACAAAGAGATATGGCAGATGAGTCGATAGAAATGCATCGAGGTAGTGGAAAAAAACAGAGAGGTGCACAGGTGGGGTGGTTTTCGAAGAGACGGAATACATTTCGATAGGAGGCTTGGTCATGAGGTGGGTTGGCGACTTGCAGGACGCGCAGTAGCTTTTTTGGGGGGCACGCGGGCCCTTCGGTGCCCAGAGTAGCTTGTAATGAGGAAGACAACCAGGGGGACTCTTTGACAGGCAGTATAGCGAAAAACCAGAGAAAAGGTAAAAGAAGAGAGAAGGCGCGTGTTGCAATTAGTTACATTAACATGCAGGGTGGCAGAAAAAAGGCAAAATAGTTAGAGATTGAGGGACAGTTAAACAGGGAACAGATAGGTGTTTATGCGGTTACAGAAACACACCTTAGAGACTTGGAAGAGCCACCACATATTGACAATTACATTTGGGAAGGATGTAACAGGATCACATCAGAAAGGAGAGGTGGGGGTGTTGGAATGCTAATTCATAGCAGAACAAAATGGGATAGAGTAAAAGAAACGTGTTCAGAGCACATTTGGGTTTCGGGCACAGTAGGTGGAAAGAAAACGTGGCTAGGTGTAGCTTACTTGTGGACGGGGAATAACTGCAGAGAAAAGAATCTGGAGATAGTGAAATGCATAAGCAGCGATATTAAAGAATTTGGTCATGATGCCGAAATAATCCTTCTAGAGGACATGAACTCTCACCTTCATGACCTTGACGGACATTGAGACACCAATGGCAAGTTATTGCTAGATCTCTGCGAGCAACATAGTCTTGAGATAGTTAATATGGGGCCTAAGTGTGAGGGGAAGATCACGTGGGAAGTCGGAAACAGGCAATCGAGCATTGATTATTGTCTCATGACAGAAGGAATATATGACAAACTTAGAGAGATGAGAAGACGAGGAAGGCATTAACAGCTTGGGTAGTGATCATGAACGCATAATATTACAAATGGAATATAAAACTGAAAATAAGAACATAGGATCAAAGTTTGGCAGCTTGTATCTAAATGACAAACAAATAACAAATATAGCCGCAAGAGTCGAGGAAAAAGTAGACCAACTACCAGGCAAAGACTGGAAGTATAGTGAGCTGCTACATGTAATCAGGAAAGAAATGGAAAAAGAGAAAAAAACTATTTGTTGAAAAGGGAAGAGAAAGCCAAAAAATTGGTGGAACAAAGAAATCCGGGAGGCGATCGAGAAGCGACGTGAGGCATCACAAGAGCACAGACAGGCAAAATAGGAGAAGCGGCCACAGGACGAAGTCAACAAAATATGGGAAATATATTTAGAGCAAAAATCCATTGTGCAGAAATTAGTCGAGGCAAAAATTAAAGGTGAAAGTGAACGCTGGATGACACATTCGCGAAAAGAAGAAGGCCGCGCCTAGGATATTTTGGAGCCACCTAAAAGCGCTGGGTAGGAAGTCTGTCACAATGCAACGTTTGGTAGATGAAGGAGGAAATCAATTGGAAGGGTATGAAGCGCTAGGTTACATCCGAAAGATCACAGCCGATTCGTTTAAAAAGGTCACCCAGGGGATTCCCCCTGTGAGTAAAAGTACGCAAAGGAGTGCAAGCGACGAAGATGTAGTACTAGAGAATTTCAATTCGAAGAAGGCCGAAGGAAAAATTCCTAAGCGCACTACTCCGGGCTTAGATGGGGTTCCCATCAGCCTCATTAATGAACTCGGACATAACACTAAAGAAGCACTGCTGAAAGCCGTAGAAAAGTGCTTGCAGGAGACGGAAATTCCAGACAGTTGGCGAAAAAGTAGAATGAACTTAATCCATAAAGGCAGGGGAGAAAAGGGTAACATTCGCTCGTATAGACCGCTAACCATTACATCGGTGCTATACACGCGACGCAGGCAGTAAAATTAAAAATAGAAGCGTGGGTAGAATAAAATGATATTTTGGGAGAACTTCAGCATGGATTTCGAACCGACAGGCGGTTAGACGATAATCTGTTTGTTCTGGGTCTTACCCAGTGTATAGAAATATCGAAAATAGAAAACAGGCCCTTATACGTAGCTTATCTAGATATCACCGGGGCGTATGACAACGTTAATCAGGAAATTTTGTGGGATATATTGAAAGAAGTGGGCATAGGGGACGACTGTATACAGCTTTTGAGGGAAATATACCGAGAAAATACAGCTTGTATAGAATGGGAAGGAATAAGTAGCAAGGACAGCGTTGAAATTAGCAAGGGGCTGAGACAGGGATGTCTTTGTCCCCGCTGTTATTCATGCTGTACATGATGAGGATGGAAAAAGCGCTAGAAGGTAGCAACATTGAATTTAATTTGTCACACAAACAGGTCGGCACGATGGTTGAGCAGAAGCTTCCATGTCTATTTTATGCTGATGATATTGTCTTATTGATGCTGATTTTGCTGATTTTATTGATGCTGATATTTATGCTGATGATATAGGCCGGGCACGTAGCACGTCGGCAGGATAACCGGTGGTCATTAAGGGTAACTGACTGGATTCCAAGAGATGGCAAACGCGTGAGGGGGAGACAGAAAATTAGGTGGGTAGATGAGATTAAGAAGTTTGTACGTATAATGTGGCAGCAGAAAGCACAGGAGCGGGTTGATTGGCGAAACATGGGAGAGGCCTTTGCCCTGCAGTGGGCGTAGACAGGCTGATGATGATTGTCTTATTTGCGGACAGTCAAGATGATATACAGCGACTGGCAGATATATGCGGAAGGGAATGTGAGGCTCTAGGACTAGGATTTAGTGCAACAAAATGTGGATTGATGGTATTCAATGATCACGAAGACCGTGCGGTCATAATACAGGGCCAAAAAATACCAAGGGTAAGCGAGTACAAGTACCGCGGAGTATGGGTAAATGAGGGGGATAGATATATGGAGGTACAAGAGAAAGCATCGGTACCAAAGGGAAAGAGGAATGCTGCAATTATGAAGCACAGAGCTTTATGGGGATACAATAGGTACGAGGTGCTTCGAGGGCTGTGGAAGGGTGTGATGGTCCCGGGGCTTATATTTGGGAACTCAGTAGTGTGCATGAAGTCAGAGGTACAATCAGGAATGGATGTAAATCAAAGGACGGTGGGCCGCCTCGCGTTGGGCGCTCACGGGAAGACGACAAATGAGGCTATAAAGGGTGATATGGGATGGACAGGCTTTGAAGTGAGGGAAGCTCAGAGCAAAATGAGATTCGAAGAGAGGCTGAGGAAAATGAAGAAGAGTAGATGGGCAGAGAAGGTTTTCAGGTATTTGTATAGAAAAAGCGTCGACACGCAGTGGAGAAAAAGAACTAGGAGGCTCACCAGTAAATATACGGCTAGCAGTGCGGGCGATATGGCAACAAGGAGCATTAAGCGGAAGGTCAGAGAGGCGGAGAGGACTTGTTAGATGCCAGCGATGGAAAAGAAGCCGGCTCTGAGTAACTACCGAAAGGGAAAAAACGAAATAAGGAGGGAAAGGTTTTATGATAATTCAAGGGGAAGCGCTCTACTGTTTGAAGCAAGGTCGGGCTGCCTTACGGCGCGTGACTTTTTGCGCGTGACTCAACGCGTGACTTTTTGACACGGCGTCGCGCCCTCTCCCTATGGAGAAAGAGGGCGCGCAGCTTCGCCTAGCCGCGCGCCCTCTCCTTCCATAGGGAAAGTGCGCGACGCCGCGTCAAAAAGTCACGCGTTGACGCGCTGCAACGCGTACGTGTGTTCGGGCCTTTAGAACGCGTAGTTATAAAGCGAGATTCAGTAACGAAGAAGAACAATGTACATGCTGCGGGGGAACTAAGGAAACGATGGAACATGTACTGATTGAATGTGGCGATATTTACCCAGGTATACGGGCACGAGTCTACGTGAAGCCTTGGGTTTTAGGGACAACAATGGAAAGCTGAACACGTCCGCGATAAAAATAAGTAAGAGACGGTTGGAGTATTGGTGGCAGTAGAGATAAAGTAGAAAAATAAATAATGGGGAAAATAATGTCATTCCGCCTTAAGAGGCAGAGGGATGGACCGTGAATTTATATTTTTTGGTATAATAACATAGATTTAATCAATGTAGATAAGGTATTAGGCCAACATGAAACAAGGAAGTTTTTTTTTTCTTCGAGCCTGGTGGCAGACATGTCACCGCCCCGTTATAAAGGGGACGCTCATAGCATCCATCCATCGTGGGCCGGCTGGGCGGAGCCTACGCGCCGTGACGTCGCTACAAGGGCCCTACATATATCGACGGCGCCTACCGCTGTTTACAAACATGGAGTAGGTGTATACATACCCACCCATAGTATCGTCAGCCGCCGTTTCGTGCTGGTGGGGGGGGGGGGGGCTATTCCTGGTCTGCATAAATAAGCATTGGACATTCGCAGAATACGCGCGAATTTATGGGGGGTTTGTCAACCGATTTTTCTCGACCCAATTTTTTACGGCGCAACGGAAAGCTCTCCCTCGGTAGTGGTTAAACCTGCAGCCGTTGATTCCAAAAGCGTGTGGATATTTTGTAAGCAGAATTTTTAATTCTGAGAAGCCACTAAAACAGTTGGAGTTTCACCTCCAGCGACGCTGCGAAGCGATAGCGGTGCCGATAGCCCTCCCCGCAAACTGTTCATTACGCTCAAGGTTCTGCTTTCACAGGAGTGAGTGAAACTGATATTTTCAACCGTTTTTGAACATAAAAAGTGGCAAGTTTTCCGAGCGCTCGTCGTCACGTGAGGGCCGCCTCGCGAGAGAGGCGCTCGTGGCGGCCTCCGCGATTAGCCTCGGCAACGCAGCCGGAGCGACTCGCAGAGGCCACGAGGCGTTCTTCGTGCTTCTCCAACTCGTCAGCAGGTGTCGCTAGGCCCTCAGCTAACATAAAGCCCCTTGATCTAGGAAAGTAACGACACTCTCCTCCGCGCGCGCGCTTCCTCCTCGATTCTCCTCGCCCGCCGCCGGCGCGCTCTGCGCACGGCACCATTTTTCGCCGGCGCTCCCGCGGGCGCGCCGTAGAAATCAATGGAGGCGCGTGATGTCGGGCCGCATTCGCGCACCGGTGCTGTAGAAAACTTTGAAGAATGGTGATAACATGATCGAGAACACTGAAATGAACGTTTATTAAAATATTAGTGTCTTTCGAAAGCCGTGTAAATGGGGCATGCAAATTTTAAAGGAGCTTTATGCAGCGTTCCATGATGCCGACGTTTTTTCTGCCACATGATAACATGCTTTACATTTACATCTGATATAGTTTAGCTTGCGTCATGCCCGCCTGTGTCTGGATTTTTTGTCTCTTTCCTGTGCGCGCATGTGCAACTCAGGTACTTACAGCGTCGCATCTTGAAATGACTTCGTGGATAATACCTTGTCCATCCATGTGTTATGCGACGTGAAAGTAGACTTGCGCGGTGGTCTCCAAACTGAACAAGACGCTTTCGCAGTGTCAGTACGATCAAGCGGCGCCAGCAGCAACTCATCTACCGCAATAACAGAAGCGCCGGAGAAAGATTTTTCAGAATAGTATTTTGGCGTTCGTGTCAAAGAAACTAGCACTCGGTTTACCGTTGAGAGGAGACATTCCGTACGAATGTCAAAACACATCGATGCGATGACTTTGGCTCGTGTTACATGAACATAAAGAAACTCTCCAAAAAAACGCAGAAGGGTGATTTTAAAGCATTTGCTATCAGAGCGAGAATTCTCGGCCACTGCCTCGAAGCCGATAACGACAGCAAACGAGCGCAATCAGTAGAACACCCCCTGCACGTCGTCTCCGCGAGAAAACCAAATTATAATCGTCTCCCAGTTATGCGTGCGTGGAATAGAAATTCAAAAGCAAACTGACGAACTGAAAAGAAAAAGTGTTGTTAGCTGGCTGGCGCTGCTCATCTACAACACCGTGGGACTGCATTCTATCATTTCAATCTTTCACTCATTCTTTCATTCATTTCATTCTTTCAGGGCCTTCATTCGTTGCATTTTGGTGGCCGAAGCGCATATCAAAGTAAGCTGGAAGAATAACGCCTTTACAAGCCGCTGTTACAATTTTCAGTAAAACAGACAACTTATCCTGCAAGAATGTTACAGCGCGGAAAAAGAAACGAACGGGCGAGTAGAGGCCACACGGATAAGCGCTGAATTGTACCTGAGGTTTATTTGGGAAAGCACGCATATTAGTAGAGTCACAATTGTAAATCTGAGCAAGGAAAATAAGAAAGCACAAACAAGACACGAAAAGAAAAACTGATTACTAAAGCGAGTCGTCATGCAGACGACAACGCCGTAAGCAATAGCAGTGTCACAGGGGCCCTTTTGATCGCGATCAGGGCCGTTCCAGATCAGGTGTTGCTACGCTGTCACTTATAATTGCGATCCGGCCCGATCGGGATCAAGATCATTGCGATCTGTTTATCGATATCTGGCTCCCTGATTGCGATTTGACTGACGTTTGCGCCAAACTCGATCCCGATTTGTTTGGACCGAATAGCAGCGATGATTGTTGATCGCGATAAAGAAATCCGATCCGGACTGATTCTGATCGCGATCAAAACTACCCGTGTGACACCGGTATAAGAGATAATCTAGTTTTTCTTTAGTGAACGGAAGAAATGTTAATGCAGGCGTGACCAAGACGAACCATTTCGGTCGCGGCCTGCTAGATAACGGCTTACTTTCGCTATCAGAATGTTATGTTTTTTTCTGTGTTGTGCTTGTGTGTTTCTTCTGTTCTTGCGACTGATCGCATTTGTGTCACGATTTTTATGTGTGAATTCTCCCCCCCCCCCCCCAAAAAAAAACCCCTAATTTGGGAACCAGCGCCAGTAAGTGTCATCTCTATTCGTCCATTCGTTGGTTTTTTACACCAAACATTCACAATAAACGGAATCTAACAATCACGACAAGCGTGATCGAGAAGCTGTATCATCGCACGTAATTGTTCGCAGCGGAAAGCAGATCCTATAGTTGTGCACTTTAGACTGAATAACAGTTGCCGACGTGCGAGGTGATGGACTCAGCTGAATATTCAGCATATTGAGGACAACCCCATTTTTAAGCAACGTGCCAATAGCCTAGGAAAAAAAGACGTTGATGAGCAGGCCGGAACGATATTTACAATGTAGCATTCGGCGATGCTTTGATACGAGCAATAGGACAGGCGCCCTACCTCTCAAAGAACGCTGTTCTTTGTCGGAACGAAGTTTCTTTGGCCGATGTTTTGCAGCCACTGCTTCTTGCGCAAGCAATCACGCTGACCATGGGGAATCGTAAAATGTGGATAACCGTTTGCACTCTCGTTGTTGCAGTTATAGGCGCAACAGCGCGGCAAAGCGCCCACGCAAAGCACAGAAAACAAAGCGCGTGCGACGTTCGCCACGCGGAGCCCCGGCGTAAAATGGCGTGAGCGAAAAAGAAAAATATTAGCAAAACGCAAGATCCACGCGTCTCCAAGGGCAACGGCGAAGGAGACCAATCGTCAGCGCGGAAAAGCGGCGGAGAACGGGAGGACGCGAAAGGGGCGAGGAGGAAGAGAGGAGGACGCGCGCGCGGCGGCGGGTACAATGAATGGCGGTACTTTCCCAAGATCAAGGGGCTTTAAGCTAACAACGTTCATGCTGCCGCTCATGAGCATCGGGTCATACGTCAAGCGAAGGTGGCGCCCCTGTTCTGCTCAGCGCAAACGAAGGCATATCTGCACGTTTTAAGTTAGAAAAGATTATAATAAAAAAGTTACTACGTTTGAACGCTAATATAGAGACAACCAACAGCGTACACCAGTAAAAGGTCACGGGATCGCCATCATGTGCATCTTCGCTTTTCTGCCTCGTGAAGCGCCAAAAGTAATTTTCAGGGAAAAAATAAAAATATAGATCCTCGTTTAACTAGATAAGCAGTGTTCATTTGACACAATACAATAGACAATCTTTCCATTAGGAGGGTTTGTGTTCTGATCAGCTCCCTTTAAACAGAGAGAGCTGTTCGCCAAAACCCACATAATACTCAACGTTGCTTTAATTAGCGAGTTCCAGTTATCAGCTGGCACTCCTGTCGTATGGGTCACAGGTGTTTTGATAACCCGTAACACCCTTAGCTCCGAAAGGGTGTTTATGGTAAAATATTACCCCTTTCGCAAACAAAAAGGCTATTTTCGGAAGCAAAACAACCTTACACCGCGATTTTTGCAAATTCTGGTTAGGCAAAAGGGTGTTTTGGTTGCTTGAAATCGCTTTAAGGCTGCGAAGGGGTTTGCAGTTGTACAAGCCTCCTGGTGAGCTTGGATGACTTGGGAACGGCACTTGCTACCAATCGCGGACCAGGATGAATTTTTCTTCTTCGAAGATTGCTTACTGCAAAATCTGTATGCGTTACCTATCTAGTTTTGTGGTACAAACACAGTAAACCTTTTCACACCCTTAAGGGTGTTAAAAGGGTGTTTTTTGAAATTTACACCCTTCGATACAGTCTCTAAGCACCCACATTGCCGAAATACACCCTCTTTGTAGGGTGTAGGGCTGAACTTCCTGTCATAAGGGTTTGAAATCAAGAAAGGGTGTCCGACACATTGATGCATAAAGTTTCACGACACACTTTCTTACGCGTGTGCATAGGAAAATGTATCTGTGTATTGCATTTTTTATGTACAAGCATTATAGTAATCAGCGGCCTCACTGTGGTTGGTTAAACAAGGTGGGACACAACAATAATTGTTTGAGGTACTGTTAGCCAGCTCATATAAACATTACGGAAATTAACTCTTCAACAAAGGAATTATTACCACACATCCCAACAAGAGAAACCTGCAGAAAAATCATTACTGGTTCCCGATATGCCATAAGATGGCTGCAGAAATTTCTTCACGTTAATTAATTCTGAAGAAGCATTTGGAAATGGAAAATTTTGTTGATCATGATGACGTCACCATACGGCGTCATCACGTGATCATGATTTTTTTGCATCACTCATGTTGACGCCACAGACGCGGGACGCCGGCGGTTAAGTTTCGTGTATGATGAGGTATCTAAGGCTTTCGCCTTAACGGCACGACCAGTGGTGTAGCCAGGGGGTGCCACACCGGGCCCGTGCACCCCCCCCCCCCCACCTTTTTTTTGCCGTGACATACGGAGCACAAAATGATACTCGAACACACCCGCCTACCTGGTCCCCATTTGAGATCAATGAGATGCCCCCCTCCCCCTAAAAAAACTTCTGCCTACGCCCCTGGGCACGAGACCCCCTCTGCCTAAGGTCCCGGTATTTTTTAAAGGTAGCGACAACTACACGCGCGCCCTCTCGAGGGGTCCAAGGAGCAGCGATAACAGACGACGTGCCGCTCGCTCCCGTGCATATTGCAAGCGCCTGAAACAGGACTCGCCGGCAGTGGCGTACCAACTCGTTCGCGAGTGGGGGGGCTGGCATCGCTCACTCTGTCCGCCGTACACACACACACAAACATTATATATATATATATATATATATATATATATATATATATATATATATATATATATATATATATATTGTAATGACGAAGAACGACAACGGGGTTCTGGCGCGAGAGCAGGATGCGCGAGGAAGAGAAGAACGAGGTTCGGAATAGAACAGCCGGCCTAGTGAACAGGCGTTGTCTCTGTTTCTCTCGTTACAATGGCGCAGTCTGCGAACTATGAACCGTAAGTGCGTCCTCGTGGCTCATCGGCGCTGCGGACCTTCGCTCGAAGGAGCGATTATGCAGCCCGTCTCGCTACTACTGCCGGAAGCACATGTGCCACCATTCAAGGACGGCGTCCAGGCCTCCTCGGTGGCTCAAGGGCAGGCTTACCCCGGCGCCGCCAACATACTATACGGCCTACCGTTGCCCAGGAATGCTGTGTCCTACTCCTCGGACGTCACCACTGGCTCCACTCGCGGATCAATCGAGACCGCCGCCGAGCTTTCCGCCACCATCGCGCGACTCCGAGTCACGGTGAACGCCTTGGCAGCGTCGATCTCCGTGCTGTGTCTTACCGCCTTGCCAGCACTGCACTCGCTCATTGCCGCGTTGGCCGCCGCCGCCTCGCAAGACCATGAAGAGAACTCACCCGAGAGCCGCAGAGAGCTGCGGTATGCCCTCACGCAGCTCTCTTACCAACTGGCCTGCTTAGCGTCGGCTCACTCTGGATTTTCGCCTGGCATGTTACCATCGCCGGCTGCCTGCGAAATACCGGAGTTCCGCGGCTTTCAGGACCACGTCGGAAATTGGGTGGCGACCGTCAACGCTGTGGGAGCACGCGAGGCCTGGACAGACCTGCAGAAATGGTGGGTGGCCATCGACCACCTTCGCGATGCCGCCAAGGCATGGCATGCCTACGAAGGCGTCCGGCAAGGATCTTGGCCGGAGTGGTCAGCCAAGCTGATGAGTCTTTTTCGCCCGCTGTCTCATGCCTCCGACCACCTAGCTTAAGATCCACTGTCAACCCCGGATGGGAGCTGTCAGACCCACAGCCTAGACAGGGCAACTCAAGCCTTTACCACCCTGCCCTCCCTCAATGACCGAGATCCTGAAGGGCATCATGCCGACGGTGCAGGTGCGCCCTGCACCGACGTGCTCACTCTCAGGTACCGAGTTCCTGAAGAGAACTGCCGCGATGGCACAGCTGTGTCCGGCACCTCATTCACAGCAAGCTTTGCGGAACGCACCGCCACAGACACTGACGCAATCCGCAAGGCGGGCATCGCAGTCCAGACCTCAGTCCCCGCGTCTGGACACACCTCACGACATACCTTGCTCCCGACCAAGACCACCTGCGGGCCACCGAAGCCGATGACGGGGGCCCCAAGCTCATCATCACTTGGAAACGTGGAGACTCCGGCTCCTCTAATGCCTGACACGCGTGCAGTCCAGAAGCCGAACGAGCCCATGACAGCAGATGGTCACCATGCGCCGAATGGGAACCGGGGAGACCCCCCGGAGGCCGGGAGGACCATGGAGGCCGGGGAGACCAACACGGCTGCAGACATTGAAGACATGCCTCTGCTATCTAAGTGTTACACTCCCGCGACGCCAGCGCAAGACGTTTCCTTGCACACACATCTGTCACCTCTGTGCGACGCTAAAGTTATGGACACTGATGACTCGGCAGCGCTGAACCTTCTCCCAAGGTCGAGCAACAAGGGTCATCCACTAGCGTCATTTCCTGCCGCTGAGCCTGTTAAGTCTACGCGTGACCAAGGCCTTCAACGACCACCCCGACACAGCCAATGTCGCCCTCCGGAATGCTCGGCAGCTCAGCAGGACAAGTCACGGCGTATACAATGCCGACCACCGCGACACAGTCAATGCCGCCCGCCTGAACTACGTTTGGCACCTCATCAAACCAAGTCACTGCGTGGCCGAGATCGGCCACCTCGATGCAGCCAGTGCCGCCCACCAGAGACACTGTCGCTCGCAGTCGTGGCCGAGTGTAATGACGAAGAACGACAACGGGGCTCTGGCGCGAGAGCAGGATGCGCGAGGAAGAGAACGAGGTTCGGAATAGAACAGCCGGCCTAGTGAACAGGCGTTGTCTCTGTTTCTCTCGTTACAATATATATATATATATATATATATATATATATATATATATATATATATATATACAGGGTGTTTCAAGAAATGTGTCCAACCTTCTCAAAAATCAGGAAAATGCGATATTTGATTGCTGCCTTAAGAATTGGTTTTTCTGTAGTGGCACGGATTTTAAGATGGCTAAAGAAATTATTTGGAACTGTAATTAAAAATGTTAAATTAATTAACTTTTTAATTAGTGGAGTTACGTGGTTGTGTCAAATGGCAGAATTGAAGTTCTTCATGCCAGAAACTCAACCCAACTTTGAGATTTCGGAAAAGTGGCGTCTAGTAATAATTACAAAGTAATGAAATTCAACCAAATTCAATGACGAAACCTAAACAGAAACATGGAATAACGCACCTGCCATGTTCTTTTGAGACGTCCAAAATGAGTGAATGACTTTTTCTGTAGAGCTAGGCATCTTAAGATGGTTAGAGACGTCACTTGAGACAGTAATTAAGAAAGTGAAATTAATTAACTTTTTTAATTAGTGGAGTTAGGGGACTGTGTCAAATTGGGGAATTGAAGTTCTTCCTGCCAGAAACCCATCCCAACATCGAGATTTCTAAAAAGCGGCCTCTAGTAATAATTACGAAGTAATGAATTTCAACCGAATTCCATGGCTTTCGCTGTCGAAAGCCGTTGCATTTCACTGAATTTCATTGCGCCACAACAATTACTAGAGGACGCTTTTTCGAAATCTCAAAGCTCGGATGGGTTGCTCGCATGAAGAACTTCAATTCTCCCATTTGACACAATCACGTAACTCCCTTAATTAAAAAGTTATTTAATGTAACTTGTTTAATTACTGTCCTATATGATTTTTTAGCTACATTAAGATTCCTGCCGCTACAGAAAAAGCGATTCTGAAAGCCGCGAGCAAATATCGCATTTTCCAGATTTTTTAGAAGGTTGGACACATTTCTGGAAACACCCTGTATATATATATATATATATATATATATATATATATATATATATATATATATATATATATATATATGAATAAAAAGAAGACACACGTCGAAAAAAATTACAGCATATCCACGGGTGAATGATGAAGAGCTTGGGCGCAGCTCCTGAAGCAATCATGGTCTCGGGATTCGCTTCTCGTTGAGCCCGTTTCGCAGCGGCGTCCTTGGCGCGCACCGTCACGGGATCCGCCTGGCTGCCGCCAAGCGAGCGCCCGCCGTTCGCATCGTCCATGCTCCGCCAACGATCCGACACGTACGGCGACGATCCAGGAGTAGCCACCATACTAGGAGAATGAGAGAAGCGCTCGCTCCCCGCGCAGCCCGCGCAGCAGCCAATCGGAGAGCAGCGGCACTTCCAGCGCCATCTAGTGTCGATTCACACAAGCGCCATATTGCACACAATTCTATTGGACCAACGCCATCTAGGAAATGAGACGAGAAATGGTGATGAGGACACAGAGTGTGTACAGCGTCATCTAGAATATCGTCCCTGAACTGCAGTTTGTATGTACTTCTATGACACAGCGCCATCTATTGCATCACACGGGAGATCCGTTTACGCCGGACAACGGAGACGTGACAAGGTTAGACAAAGAGGAGCTACGCCCCTAAAACAAAATGGCTTCGTTACGATTCGGCCGTGGGACCGGCCTTCGTCAGAATCATGAAAGTCCAGTTCCAATCATGAAATAGAAATATCACCCTAATGTATAACGTATATATATATATGTATATATATGTGTGTGTGTGTGATTTGAGGCGATTTTTATATTCATAGAGCTGATCAGATGACTTGCTTTTCCAAACTCTGTTTTGAATCAAGGAAGAATCTGCACCAACAGGTTGTTCAGGCTGGGCCGCGCCACAACACAGCAGTGTTTAATAACATTTTGGAAATATTACCGTGAAGTTTAAAAAGTACACCCAAATTTTGAACATTGAACATTCTTTATTTGCAGGAAAACAATACAAAATTTCCCTGCGGGAGGCAAAGACTAAAGGTTAAATAGCCTGACGAGGTCTTGACCTCCTGATACAGTCTGCGTCAGTGCCACATCATACACATTTACACAACAGTAACATACACATATACAAATAAGTGACATATTATACACATATTACACACATTTCAGTAGTATGAGATATTACTTGGTTTTACATGCTATCATATTCATATTTTTTTTAATACATATACATTCAGAACGTGCTTACTCCTGTACACATACACAAAAATGTTTTACAAAAAACTGGCTTCTTTCTATATAATATACATTCGGAATAAAATTTTCATAAAGAGAAAGCAATATTGGAATCAAACGATTCTGTTTGGGTATCATTGTTCACAGCAAAGAAAAAAAAGGAATCGACTAAGTATACAAGTATTCCTAAATGTAAATGCCTATGGATCTACTATGACGTTAGTCGAAAGAAGAAATGCTTTATGATGACATTTAAATTTTTTTAAGTTTTCAGTGTAAAGTCTATATTCGATTCGTGAAGGTTTAGCAATTGTATAATGTTATAATCGATAGCCTGCTTGCCATAGTTCGTGCGTGTTTTCTTGGTTATGCGGGTAGAATTTCTGAAGCCGTATTTTGTTGATACAATGCGTGGGAAGGAATACTGTAGTTTATGCTTATGAATGTGTTGCATCAGGTTAAGATTATACACTTTCCTAACAGATAGAATTTCATGTTTAAGAAAAAGCGGCTGAGTGTCTAGGTCCTTGGGATGACCTTTATATTTTTTTAATATACGGAGCATGCGCTTTTGCAAGATTAATATTCTGTCGTAATTGGCCTTAGTTGTTGTTCCCCATACAAGCATTCCGTATAGAAGTTTGGAGTAAAACATGCTATAATAGAATGATTTAGATAACCATGAACGGAGGAGGAAAGCGATCTTACTCAAGCACTATACAGAACGAGCTAGATCTGCCAAGAGACTATTGACGTGCGGTGTCCATGATAAGTGCTCGTGAAACCAGACTCCCATCTGATCATCCTAGCATTCCACCAGCAAACTTCCCAGTCTTAGTTTGGCGTTGTAGATAAGATGAGTATGAAGAACCTGCTATTACTCTAGTACCTTAAATTCTCACTTAATAACGCGACAGCGTTAAAGAGCTCGTTTCGCGGAAATTCCGGTGTCGGTGACGGCCACGTTGGTTGTGAGCGAAAAATCATCTTGTCCGTGACCGAAAAATTGAGAAAGACGCAAATAAAATAAACATCTTTGGGTCCACGTGAGAATCGAACACACGCCGTCTGTGTGGCAAGCAGGTGTTCTACCGCAGAGCCACGTTTCTTCTTGAAACTGCTTCGCAAAAAAAACGCTATATGGATGTTACGCACTGGAAGATTTTTCTGACGTAGAATCGCTCTAGTAGGCGTCAAAACATGTTAATCGCGCAACGAGTGGGTGTTTTAAAGGCCCACCCATCACAAAGCGCTCAGACATTTGTAATAATCATAATCAACAGCAAAAACATCAACAAAGTGAACAGCTGCGCAAGTTCGCGTGTTGGTTTACGGATGCGTAGTGGGCCCTTCACTGATTAGCAAAATGAATAATTATGGCGTAGTGGGCACTTCAACAACTGTACTTGCAGTAGGCAATATAGGATACTTCGAAACGGCCAATGTTACGCGCACACTCGTTCGTTTCCTCACAGCTTGGTTGAGGCGTACACCAAGAGCCGAAGCCAGGCTACCAATTGAGAAAGCGATGCGCACGAGGCCCGATTACGCTATCTCGTTCTACTCTTGAAGGCGAAGCTCAAGCGCCCTGCAGCAGGGGCGTAGCCAAGGGGAAGGGGGGGTTCAGCCCCCCCCCCCCCCCGAAATTTTTCAATTTTGCTTGCGTATATAGGCACGCAGACATACAAACGCACGCACGAACATACATAAGGTATGGTTGAACCCCCCCCCCCCCTAAAAAAAAAAAAAAAATTTCTGGCTTCGCCCCTGCCCTGCAGGTAGCTCAAGCGTCCTGGAAATTTTTAAACACAACATGTGGCTGACAAAGCAAGGTACTTCGCAGAGTCTTCAGGATAAGGCGAGTGCCAATTTCTTTACTGTTAAAGCCCTCTAATATAAAGTCTTTCTTCAGAAGAAGACTATGTTCATTCGATTAATACTTAAGCAAACCACATTGAGCTGGTTGTGTATAGTTCTCAGACTATAAATGACTACGAATTTATATACTAGGTGTCGTTCCTTGCCCTCCTACTTTTCCCAGTTTGAGGGGAGGGGGGGGGACGGAAAAGCGGTGAAGTGGTCCTTTACTCCTCCCCTCCGGTTCTTCCAAGTAAATAGCCTACGTTAACTGTGTAAGCTCAAATTTTCTAGTTAAAAAATGTGGGCGATTATAACGTTAAACTACCGCGCACTGTTTCCTTCCTTATAGGTCGTTCTGTTAATGATTGGTCGAAATTTTCTGGGTCATGCTCACAACGCCCGCTCGTAAAACGACGCAACAAATGACGCGTAAGTGATCCACCGCGTAATTACGACGTACGCATGACTGCGTAAAAAATAATAATAATGAACTATTTTCAATAGGGTGCGGTTCTTCGCTATTCGTCAAAAATTTTCATTCTGCCATAAAATCGCCTCCAATTGTTACACGACGTCACAAGTCTGCGAAAACTCGCGGCGTTAAAATGAAGTCTGCACAATAAGCAGCATATTACCTTGCTGAACAATTACTCTTTTTTTTTTAATAGCCAGATAGTATCTCTCTCTAAACGTAATTTAAGAAGGCTGCCCGCCAATCACATTGGCAGCGGCTGCTTATACCAGCGGGCGAGATGGATTCATATGTGTTAGATAGACAGTTTGAGTTGTAGTATAACGATGCTGAGCTGTTCTTGCGCGTCTACAGCTCTCTGTGAATTCATCGTTGCTGACAAAGAGGTAGAGAGAGAAATAAACATTAGGAACAGACACAATCCTTTGCAGGTAGGCAGCCTTTTTGTCCAGAAAACTGTGGACGCTGATCATCTCCCTGGCGAGGTAGATCAAGTAACGGGGCAAACTAGAAAGCTGGGCTTCTCAATTTACTCGAGTCCACTGCCTTCTTACAAGCCGCTACGACCGCTGCAGGCTACCATATGATAAGCCAAGTGAAGCAGGCTAATCGGAGAATAAAGTGGGAATCTATTTTATCTGTCCTGGCTAGGCACTACTAAAATAATGGACACTTCTGCACGCTCAGCTCACAGCAGCTTGAATATGGAGCAGTGGCGATCCTATTCGTTTTCAAAGAATTGAATTTTCTGAAAAACGAGAGCGTTTGATCGGGCTATAAAACGTTTACTGGTTCCCGCCCATATTTGCGACGCAGATTACTTAAATTTCAGGCCAGGCAGGACAAAATAAAATCATGACAGATTGCTGTAATGTTATAGAGCTCCTGCTGTGCGATAGCCTCCTCTGCAATGCTCGAGCGCAAGACGCACAAGCGTGGAATATGCAGCCCGCAACGCAGGTAGCCTACAGTACGTCGTCGTGACACACGGAGGACAGTCGTCAAAGCAAAATCAAATAACAAATAACAAATAACAAATTTTATTACAAAATTACGTTATTGCTGCGTTCAAGTAAAACTTTGCCTAACTCGTTAGTTTCCCAGTCTGCAGCCGACAATAACCACTGTCGAAAGTGGGAGGGGGGGGCTCCGCCCCCCCAACATTTCTCAGTGGGGGGTCTAGCGCCCCCCTTGCCCCCCCGGCAGATACGCCTATGGGACTCGGTGCTCGCTTGACCATTAAATCATTAACATCTGTGGTCTGAAATGCTCATCAGTTATCGAACTACAGGGACGAGCACGGAGCGCGTTGAACGTTGAAATAACACGCGTGCGTTTCCGAAGCAGGTTCCGAGCAGTTTCCCCACAGCAGCTGTCATGCAGGGCATTTATTTTTTCGTTCTTTGCATATTTTGACATCCAGCGTAAGTTGAAGTGCGGGTGGTATTTGGGTCGGCTAAAAGTGCTTGTCTTCCAGTTCGAATAAGGTAGGCCAGAAGTGAGCGTATACTGCCACTTTCGGATACTTCATCGGGCACCTAGCGCTCTTGTTGTGCGCAGCGCAAAATACGCGCTATTATAGGTTTCACTGTGTTTGTCAGCATACGGAAGTCTTCCCACGGTTACGCGGTATTTTTAGCTAAGCTTATTTTGTTTATAAAGTAGGTACTCTAATATAATAATAATAATAATATCTGGGGTTTAACGTCCCAAAACCACCATATGATTATGAGAGACGCCGTAGTGGAGGGCTCCGGAAATTTCGACCACCTGGGGTTCTTTAACGTGCACCTAAATCTAAGTACACGGGCCTCAAACATTTTCGCCTCCATCGAAAATGCAGCCGCCGCGGCCGGGATTCGATCCCGCAACCTTCGGGTCAGCCGTCGAGCGCCATAACCACTAGACCACCGTGGCGGGGCGAAATAGGTACTCTAATAGGTTTACTTAGGAGAAGTAAAAATATTCCACACATGCAGTGCAACTGCATGTGTGGAATATCAGCAACTTGAGTACCTTTCAAGATCTGGGAAATACAGCATGCCCACTAGTGTCTCGCCCATTTTAATGTTTATCTTGTGACGTGGTTTATTCACGTACAAACGTGAAGTAACGACGAGGAACGTCGAGGGTCCAAAATCCAAGCAAGTGCAAGCTCGGGTCGCGTGGCTACCACTAACGCTGTGGCTTGCTTTCTTGGCTGCTTCGTCGTCGTCTGTATTGTTCACTACATTTGCCCCCGGTGAATAGCGTAGCCATCCTAGCGACCTAAGGTGTTGTCAGTATGGCGGGATTATAATAGGGCTTGAGGCGACTCACGTGGACGATTTCCCTACCACGACGACCTAAGTCTTGGGACGGTGTCAAAGGCTCAACCTCATAATTGACTGGGGACGTACGAGTGACAATGCGGTAGGGCACGTGATATCGGGCCAGTAATTTCGACGAAAGGCCAGGAGTGTTCGGTGGGATACAAAGCCAAACCAGGGCACCTGTCGTGAAAGGAGGAAGAGGTCGGTCTTCTGACGGCCTTGGTCCTCGGTTGTCAGCGAACGGGCCAATCGTCGGCAATCTTCGGCGTACCGGGCAACATCAGAAATTGCAGTGTACTCAGATGAGTCAGGCGTGTAGGGAAGCATAGTGTCAAGCGTGCATGATGGATCGCGTCCGTACAAGAGAAAGAAAGGCGAAAAACCTGTGGTCGCATGCGTAGCGGTGTTGTACGCGTACGTGACAAACGGAAGGATGGTGTCCCAATTGGTCTGGTCTGAAGCGGTGTACATTGTCAGCATATCGCCGAGAGTGCGATTAAATCGTTCAGTGAAGCCATTCGTTTGCGGGTGATATGCTTTCGTCATGCGATGAACGATGTTGCACTGAGCGAGCAATGCTTGAATAGCGTCAGACAGAAAATTCGGCAGATCCTAAGTACCGTGGGAATTGATGTTATGCGAAGCATGTGCGGGACGGTGACTGTGGCGCATTTTTTTACATTGAGCGAAACGTTACGGAATAACGCCAGAGAAATGGGGAAACTGTATACGCACACTCATATGTTGAAGAGTCGCATATGTATTATGTAACCAGTTGCGTACAGTTGCGTAACGATGCCCGGTTTTCCGTATACGACGTGGTCTACGTTGCAGATCACGTGAACGAGTGCATGGTAGTTGAGCGTCTTCCAGGGGTCTTCTGTTTTCAGATTCCTAAGTATCCTTGCTTCCGCTGCGGTGGAGAAGTGGTTACGGTGCTCGGCTGCTGACCCGATGGTCGTGGGTTCGATCCCCGCCGGGCCGGTCGCATTTCGATGGAGGAAAAATACTAGATGCCCATGTACTGTGCGATCTCGGTGCAAGTTATAGAATACCAGATGGTCAAAGTTTCCGGTAATCATATCGTGGTTTTAGGACAGAAAACCCCAACAAGTATTATTACTATAATTTTCGTTGCGTGTCAATGTGTGTGTTCGCGGTTAGTGTATTGGTTGAGACTTCGTATCACCTGTCGCACATACCCGAATAACATGAACTCTGGTGTGCGGGTATGTGCCACACGTGACTGAGAGAAAGGGTTGCATGACGTACGCGACAGGTGCTTGCGTTATTCATGTCATGACCAGTGAATCGTGTTCAGTCAATCGTGCACCTCTGCTGTGCCAATTTTGGATTAATATAAGTTATGGAGACGACCAGGAGAGTGCCCAGACGTAGGCGGCTAGATAGATAGATAGATAGATAGATAGATAGATAGATAGATAGATAGATAGATAGATAGATAGATAGATAGATAGATAGATAGATAGATAGATAGATAGATAGATAGATAGATAGATAGATAGATAGAAACGCCCAAAGTGCCTGAGGTTCGCTTAGAAATGCTTCGCATTTAAAAACACGCCCTCTGTCGCTCGAAAGTTCACGGGGAGCGCCATGGCGAAGGACTAAGTTGCGTAAGATGAAAAACGCAACTTCTCTTGCGGTTGCTGTGGGTAGGGCTGCAGTTTCCGCGTAACGTGTGAGGTGGTCTACGCCGACAATTATCCACCTATTTCCAGAAGAAGTCGAGGGAAGCGGTCCGTATAAGTCGATACCGACGCGATCAAATGGACGCGCCGGACAAGGCAGAGGCTGAAGTGTACCGGCTGGGCGTTCAGGTGGAGCTTTACGGCGCTGACAAGCAGTACAAGCACGTGCGTACTTGCACACAAATGTATACATGCCCCGCCAGTAGTATCGCTGACGCAGGCGGTTGTAGGTCTTGAGAGCGCCGGCGTGAGCACTTTGCGGGTCGTTGTGGAAAGCAGTACAGATTTCCGTGCGCATGTGGCGTGGTATCACTAGCAGCCACCTCCGACCGCCAGACGCGTAATTCCGCCGATAGAGGAGGTCGTCTCGAATAGTGAAATGCGTGGCTTGACGACGGATAGTTCTTGAGGCGGGATGTGCTAATGGGTCAGTCAGAAAGTCGAGGAGATGGGAAATCCACGCATCCTTGCGTTGCTCCAACGGCATGTCTGCGAGGTCAATTGGCGTCAAGACAGCTGAGAAAGCTGACGACGAAGCTGTGTCAGCCGGTAGCGGCGAGCGGGATAGGGCATTAGCGTCCGAGTGTTTGCGGCCGGATCGGTACACAACACGAATGTCGTATTCCTGTAGGCGAAGCGCCCAACGACCGAGGCGTCCCGACGGATCCTTCAGCGATGACAGCCAACATAGGGCATGGTGGTCCGTCACTACTTCGAAAGGGCGGCCATAAAGGTACGGGTGTAACTTGGCCAAAGCCCAGATAATGACGAGGCACTCTTTCTCTGTGACGGAATAATTACACTCGGCTTTCTTGACGGTTCGACTCGCGTAAGCAACGACGTATCCTTCATATCCTTGTTGTCGTTGAGCCAGTAATGCACCAAGACCAACCCCGCTGGCGTCGGTATGGATCTCCGTAGGCGCATTAGGGTGAAAGTGACGAAGTATCGGAGGCGACGTTAATAAGCGCCATAGCGTCATAAAAGACTCGTCACACTCCTGTGACCAAGCAGACAGGCCGTTGGAGGCTGTCAGTAGATTGGTAAGAGGCGCGATGATAGAAGCGAAGTCGCGCACAAACTACAAAAATACGAGCACAGCCCAATAAAACTTCGAAGCGTCTTCATAGAGTTGGGCTTCGGATATTCGGCCACGGCGCGGAGTTTCGCGGGGTCCGGAAGAACGCCTTCCTTGCAGACGACGGGGCCTAGTATTGTGAGCTGGCGCGCCGCAAAATGGCACTTCTTGATGTTAAGTTGAAGGCCAGCAGAGATGAGACACGTGAGAATTGCACGAAGGCGAGTAAGGTGAGTCGGGAAATCGCGAGAAAAAACGACGATGTCGTCAAGGTAGCAGAGGCAGGTATTCCATTTGTAGCCGCGAAGAATGTTGTCCATCATTCGTTCGAAGGTAGCTGGGGCGTTGCAGAGTCCGAACGGCATGACGTTAAACTCATACAGCCAGTCAGGGGTGACGAATGCAGTCTTCGATCGGTCAGGGTCGGCCATTAGAACTTGCCAATAACCCGAGCGTAAATCCAACGACGAGAAATATTCTGCTCCTTGCAAGCAATCGAGAACATTGTCGATGCGTGGCAACAGGTATACATCCTTCCGAATTATTTTATTGAGGCGGCGGTAGTCGACACAGAATCTGATTGAGCCATCCTTTTTGCGCACAAGCACAACAGGGGACGACCAGGGGCTCTGGGATGGCTGGATGACACCGCGCTTGAGCATATCGTCGACTTGATAATACGCCGCTCTTCCGCTGAAACTCGATATGATCGTTGGCGTAAGGGAACATTACCTCCGGTGTCAATGTGGCGCGTGATGCTCGTTGTACGCCCCAAAGATGGTTGAGCGCAATCAAAGGAAGAGCGCAACTCTCGAAGGAGGGCTAAGAGTTCGCGTCGATGTGTCGGCGATAGATCAGCGGCAACGGAAGGGTGGAAAATGACTGGAGCGGAAGAAGTGGCAACAGGTAGTGTCGTGGCATTCAGCTGGAGGTCGGGTTGGTTTGCAGCAAACTCCAGAGAGCGCAGTAGGTCAACGTCTTGTATGTTGCCCAAACATTCCCCGCGAAGTAATGTAACTGAGGATGTCAATGAGTTCGCAACCAGCATGATTGTAGCACCCGATTCAACGGCGAGTACGGCAAACGGTAGTCGCAAGCCGCGGCGGCGGAGAAATACCTCGGAAGGGACGAACAGAACAGTTCCGTCTGGAGCGGCTTTACAGGTCAGGGCTGCCAGGGTGGACGTTTTCGGGGCTATATCTGTGTCCGCAGCAACGACAAGCTTGTAAGCGTCGAGAAGGGGATCCACCGAAAGAGCAGTTTGCAGCGGCGTAAGAGCGATTTCTGCACGGGAGCAGTCTATGAGGGCACGATGACGCGAAAGGAAGTCCCAGCCGAGAATAACGTCGTGGGAGCATGACGCTAGCACGAAAAACTCGATGACGTACAGTTCGCCTTGGATAATGACGCGCGCGGTGCCACAGCAGAAGGTGCTATGTACTGTGAGCTGGCCGTGCGAAGCATTAGTCCCGAGAGCGACGTTGTCACCTTATTTAACTTGCGGCATAGGTTTTCCAGATTACGGAAACGGCGGCCCCTGTGTCAATAAGCGCTTGTGCGGCGGTCCCTTCAACATTGACGTCGATAACGTTTTGCGGCGAAAAAGATGGAGGCGTTGGGCAGTTCGGCTCGCATGCAGCTCTTGCCTCCGGAACTGCAGCGATCAGTTTCCCTCTTCCGTAGTAGGGCGGCGGCGCATTGGTGACAGGGAGGGTCGTCGAGGGGATAGTGATCGGTGGTTGGCGTAGGGTCGTTGATCGTCAAGGGTGTACCTTGGTGGCGTCCTTGACGACGACGCAACAGGCCTGCCCACGGCGTGAAATGGAGGACATTGGCGACAGTAGCGGGCGGCGTGTCCAACGATACCACAGGCGAAGCAGATGGGCATATTGTCCGTCGTTCTCCACGCGTCTGAGCGGCAGTAAAATGGAGTCGAAGGTCTCGCGAAGGTATGCGACGCGGCGTTCACGGTCGTCGGCCAGGGATGGGGTGGCATGACAGGTCGAGAATATGGCATAGGCTGCTGCGGGCGAGCAGCGACGGCGGCGTAGGTAAGCGGTGCAGTGACGGGTGCTTGTTGGAGAATCGGTGGGAGGGCCTCAGGAACTTCGGTTCGAATGGCGTGTTGTAGGTCCAGAGCCAAAGCCTGCGCAGGCTCGTGCGTGAGCGGCAGTAATGATAGCTGGCGCGCTACCTCCTCGCGGATGAAGTCCTTGATCGTGGACAGAAGCGGCTGCTGATCGGCAGGATGGGCAGCTAGCTGCAAGCTTGAGAGCGTGTCGGGCGTCGTGAGGGCTTGACGGGCGATCGCGCGCTGCCTACGCAACTCGTCGAAGCTCTGACAGAGTGAGACGAGTGCCGCGATCGTGGCGGGATTTCTCGCGAGCAGCACCTGAAAAGCGCCGTCTTCGATGCCCTTCAAGATGTGCCTGATTTTGTCCTCCTCGGTCATGGCGGAGTTCACGCGGTTACACAGATTCAGGACATCCTCGATGTAGCCCGTGTAGTTCTCGCCCGGTTGCTGCGCACGTTGACGCAAGCGCTGCTCGGCGTGAAGCTTGTGAACCGTAGGCCGCCCAAACACGTCTGTAACAGCAGTATTGAAAGCTGTCCAAGTTGGAATTTCAACCTGGTTGTGACACCACAGCTGCGCGATGTCCGCGAGATAAAACATGACGTAGCCAAGCTTCGTTTGGTCGTCCCATTTGTTACTGGCACCGACTCTTTCGTAGCTCAACAACCAATCTTCCACGTCCGATTCACCTGAGCCGGAGAAGATGGGTGGATCTCGCTGGGGATACACGGCGCCGCAGGTGACGTGGACGGCCGAAGGTCCAGCCTGAGGAGGGGTCTCGTTGGCCATGTTGGCGTCACGGACAGGGGAGACCTTGCGGGAGCGAAGTTCCAGGTTCGTATGGAGAATGCACGTACCTCCACCAAATGTCACGTGGTTTATTCACGTACAAACGTGAAGGAACGACGAGGAACGTCGAGGGTCCAAAATCCAAGCAAGCGCAAGCTCGGGTCGCGTGGCTACCACTAACGCTGGTTGGTTGATTGGTTGGACCTTGGCAACCTGGCGCAACCCACTGCGGGGGATCGGCCATGAAACGGGCGGCACCTTATTTTTGAGATAAAATTGATTTACATTTCAAATTGTTTATAAAAAGATATGTGAGGAAAAACTCACACTAACATTCAAGGCTAGAAAAAAAAAAGTATATATATATATATATATTTTTTTTTGAAGCCAGTATAAATGAAAAATAAAATGAAATTAAATAACCTAATAAGCAATTCGCTTTGTCTCCCGAAGAGAATCGCATACGGCTTCGAAGACGTTCCTGTGGCTGTGGCCCAATTCAACTGCACCAAAGGAAAGAACCATCGGAAGGGATAAATTTAATCCCATCCTTCGGAGGGGTTCCTCTAGCAGTCTTTTTCTTTGATTTTTGTACAATCTGCATGTTATAAAGAAGTGGTGCAGAGATTCACTCTCGTTGCAGTGGTGGCATAAATGTGACTGAGACAGACCAGACCTGTGCAGGTAAAAGTTCAGTGGGGGAACTCGGCATCGTAGTCTGGTGATAGATATTTCTGCCCTTCTGCTGGAGCACCATCGATTTTTCCACGAAAAGTCAACGTGAAGGAATTCGGATGTTGACAAAGGAGATTTACCAAGGTCAACCGACGTGTCAAGCTTTTCAAATCGCGCCGAAGAGACAAAGGTCAACGTCGGTAAAATAGAAATTATGGGACCATCGCGTGATGCAACTGCAAGCGCGTCCGCACATTCATTGAGGGTTAAACCTTTGTGACCTGGTACCCACACCAAGCGAATAAAACATAAATGTCTTGGGACAAGAGAATAAAATACTTCTAAGGTACATTACATGTTAGGTGCCGTCAATGAAGAGCAAACAGACAGACAGTCTGTTAAAATGACTACTTCTGTTATAGATAAGGGTAATTTATGTAAAGCTAGGATGATTGCAAGTAATTCCGCTTGATAAATAGGTGTAAAATCAGGCAAACGAATTGAGAAAGACCAATCCAAAGATAATGATGTAATTCCCACTCCTGCCTTTTCTTCACAAACTGAAGCATCCGTAGCTATTACGATGTTTGTATCTAAGTTTGACAAATGGTCTTCCAAAATGGCCTGTATGTATCTATTAGGTAAGTCTTTGCATTTCTTAGGAAATATGTCGTCGAATTGTATTCTAATTGGGTGCACAAATCTGTTCAACACAAGTACTTCACGAAGGTTTACTTGTAATGTTGCCAAGAGTTTCTGTGCGAAAATGACTTTTGGACACCGTAATCTAGACCACTGATGGCTAAAAAATGACATCGGCTGATTAATAAAAACATACTGCGACCTCCTCAGGGGTGATGCATATATCTTTAGGAAGGTACGTACTGTCAGGATGTGAAAGCGTGTAAGAAGAGAAGGCAGGCGCGCTTCTTTGTATGAAACGCCGTCGCTGCTCGCCCGCCGTCGCTGCGGGCGAGCAGCGACGGCGGCGTAGGTAAGCGGTGCAGTGACGGGTGCTTGTTGGAGAATCGGTGGGAGGGCCTCAGGAACTTCGGTTCGAATGGCGTGTTGTAGGTCCAGAGCCAAAGCCTGCGCAGGCTCGTGCGTGAGCGGCAGTAATGATAGCTGGCGCGCTACCTCCTCGCGGATGAAGTCCTTGATCGTGGACAGAAGCGGCTGCTGATCGGCAGGATGGGCAGCTAGCTGCAAGCTTGAGAGCGTGTCGGGCGTCGTGAGGGCTTGACGGGCGATCGCGCGCTGCCTACGCAACTCGTCGAAGCTCTGACAGAGTGAGACGAGTGCCGCGATCGTGGCGGGATTTCTCGCGAGCAGCACCTGAAAAGCGCCGTCTTCGATGCCCTTCAAGATGTGCCTGATTTTGTCCTCCTCGGTCATGGCGGAGTTCACGCGGTTACACAGATTCAGGACATCCTCGATGTAGCCCGTGTAGTTCTCGCCCGGTTGCTGCGCACGTTGACGCAAGCGCTGCTCGGCGTGAAGCTTGTGAACCGTAGGCCGCCCAAACACGTCTGTAACAGCAGTATTGAAAGCTGTCCAAGTTGGGATTTCAGCCTGGTTGTGACACCACAGCTGCGCGATGTCCGCGAGATAAAACATGACGTAGCCAAGCTTCGTTTGGTCGTCCCATTTGTTACTGGCACCGACTCTTTCGTAGCTCAACAACCAATCTTCCACGTCCGATTCACCTGAGCCGGAGAAGATGGGTGGATCTCGCTGGGGATACACGGCGCCGCAGGTGACGTGGACGGCCGAAGGTCCAGCCTGAGGAGGGGTCTCGTTGGCCATGTTGGCGTCACGGACAGGG
Source organism: Rhipicephalus sanguineus (assembly GCF_013339695.2). Classification (NCBI taxonomy): domain Eukaryota; kingdom Metazoa; phylum Arthropoda; class Arachnida; order Ixodida; family Ixodidae; genus Rhipicephalus; species Rhipicephalus sanguineus. The sequence continues at coordinate 320,076,733 of NC_051176.1, forward strand.
GAGACCTTGCGGGAGCGAAGTTCCAGGTTCGTATGGAGAATGCACGTACCTCCACCAAATGTCACGTGGTTTATTCACGTACAAACGTGAAGGAACGACGAGGAACGTCGAGGGTCCAAAATCCAAGCAAGCGCAAGCTCGGGTCGCGTGGCTACCACTAACGCTGGTTGGTTGATTGGTTGGACCTTGGCAACCTGGCGCAACCCACTGCGGGGGATCGGCCATGAAACGGGCGGCACCTTATTTTTGAGATAAAATTGATTTACATTTCAAATTGTTTATAAAAAGATATGTGAGGAAAAACTCACACTAACATTCAAGGCTAGAAAAAAAAAGTATATATATATATATATATATATTTTTTTTTGAAGCCAGTATAAATGAAAAATAAAATGAAATTAAATAACCTAATAAGCAATTCGCTTTGTCTCCCGAAGAGAATCGCATACGGCTTCGAAGACGTTCCTGTGGCTGTGGCCCAATTCAACTGCACCAAAGGAAAGAACCATCGGAAGGGATAAATTTAATCCCATCCTTCGGAGGGGTTCCTCTAGCAGTCTTTTTCTTTGATTTTTGTACAATCTGCATGTTATAAAGAAGTGGTGCAGAGATTCACTCTCGTTGCAGTGGTGGCATAAATGTGACTGAGACAGACCAGACCTGTGCAGGTAAAAGTTCAGTGGGGGAACTCGGCATCGTAGTCTGGTGATAGATATTTCTGCCCTTCTGCTGGAGCACCATCGATTTTTCCACGAAAAGTCAACGTGAAGGAATTCGGATGTTGACAAAGGAGATTTACCAAGGTCAACCGACGTGTCAAGCTTTTCAAATCGCGCCGAAGAGACAAAGGTCAACGTCGGTAAAATAGAAATTATGGGACCATCGCGTGATGCAACTGCAAGCGCGTCCGCACATTCATTGAGGGTTAAACCTTTGTGACCTGGTACCCACACCAAGCGAATAAAACGTAAATGTCTTGGGACAAGAGAATAAATACTTCTAAGGTACATTACATGTTAGGTGCCGTCAATGAAGAGCAAACAGACAGACAGTCTGTTAAAATGACTACTTCTGTTATAGATAAGGGTAATTTATGTAAAGCTAGGATGATTGCAAGTAATTCCGCTTGATAAATAGGTGTAAAATCAGGCAAACGAATTGAGAAAGACCAATCCAAAGATAATGATGTAATTCCCACTCCTGCCTTTTCTTCACAAACTGAAGCATCCGTAGCTATTACGATGTTTGTATCTAAGTTTGACAAATGGTCTTCCAAATGGCCTGTATGTATCTATTAGGTAAGTCTTTGCATTTCTTAGGAAATATGTCGTCGAATTGTATTCTAATTGGGTGCACAAATCTGTTCAACACAAGTACTTCACGAAGGTTTACTTGTAATGTTGCCAAGAGTTTCTGTGCGAAAATGACTTTTGGACACCGTAATCTAGACCACTGATGGCTAAAAAATGACATCGGCTGATTAATAAAAACATACTGCGACCTCCTCAGGGGTGATGCATATATCTTTAGGAAGGTACGTACTGTCAGGATGTGAAAGCGTGTAAGAAGAGAAGGCAGGCGCGCTTCTTTGTATGAAATATTATTCGCAACATATTTAGGAAGCCCAAGACATAAACGCAGTGATTCGCGTTCTAGAAGAACTAATGGCCGAAGTTTGTAGGAAGGTGCCCCAGAAAACAAGACGCAGCCGAACTCCAATATCGGGCGAATATACATGCAATAAATCATAAGAAGCACATCACGTCGTAATCCTGTTCGCTTATTGCTGAGCCTACGAAGCATCCCTACCGCACGTGCTCCTTTAGCTGCCATATTTTCGATATGCGGACCCCAATTAAGTTTTTCAGTATAAATAACCCCTAAATACTTAATAGATTCCACCTGCGGGATAACGTCTTGGCGATAAAGCAACGAAATTTGAACGGGAACGCTGAGCGGGAAAATTACAATTGCGCTTTTTCTAATGCTCAAGAGTGTTCATATACATCTGTAAGTTTTGATACAATGTATGTATATCTGCAGCTGTAGCAAAAAATGCAATATCGTCGGCGTATACATATACCTGTACGCCCTGTTGAATAGGAATGGTACTTAATAAAATATTAAATAGTAATGGAGACAATACCGATCCTTGGGGAAGACGATATACCAGATTGGGAGCAATAAAACTTTCTGTCTTTCAAAAAGGAGTGTACCCATGCAACGAAGTAATGGGGCAGACCTACGTATGTAAGCGAATTTATTAGTTTAACATGTTCTACACTGTCATACGCTTTTGCAATATCCAGAGTAACTAAAGCGGCAAAGTATTTCTGATCACGGGCTAGTTGTATCCTGCTTTCTAAATCAACATGGGCACACCAAATGGAACAACCCCGCCTGAATCCAATTTGGCATGGGCTCAAGATCATGTGTTCATTCAACCAATTATCTATCCGAATGTGCAATATTCGTCCGGTTAATTTTACCAGATTAGAAGTGAGCGAAATAGGCCTGATGTTATCTAAAGTATATCCAGAGCCTTGCTTTTTTAATAAAGGAGTTATTTTCGCAATTTTCCAAGCAGGTGGGATCCAAGCATTTCTAACAGAGTGGCTGCTTCGTCGTCGTCTGTTCACTACGATCTGTTTTAAACAACGTGCATTTATCCAAAGCCCTTTTACTAACCCCGCCGCATCCGTGTCCCGCAGATATAAAGGTATGTCGCAGTGTTACCCAATGCAATTTCAAATAAATTTGAGGTATGTATACACCTACAGGCCCTAAAACCAGACCAGAAAAGCCAGAAAAGCGAGGAGGCGCTGCGGTCGCCGATGAAAGCGGACGCACCTCACCTCGTCTCCGCTGTTTTCGAATGAATCCGCAGGATTTTCACTGCCTTCATCGAAAGTTTGATTACCATCGACTCCCGAACGATCGCGCGGACCCGGAGACACCAAGTTTCACGGTGAGCGTGCATTTTTTGGACTTGTACGACCACATTTACTTCGGCAACACGTGTGGAGAGTTCTAGGCCTGCTGGCATTCCGGCCGAGCTAGGCCGCGCTCCGCGCCTAGTCCTCACGGACACCACACGGCGGGCCCCACAGAGAGTCCCCAATCATGGAGGTGGACGAAACAGCGTCCAACGACACCCCGGACGAAGATGGAGATAATGTCACACCTGAGGCCGAGACGGATGCCGACGGCTGGATTGAAGTTACGCGACGGAAGAAAAAACGCGAAGCTCGCCGCGATGACGAACCGTCCCCGCAGCGCGAGACCCAGATGCGCGGCCGAAAAGGAGGCATTGTGAAGAAAATCCTGCGTACGAGTAAAATGCCGAGGCTGCCGAAAGGAAACATCAAGGTGATCATGAGGCCGCGGAATCGCCTGAACCTCCGCACGGCGGGCGGGGTGGCATTGGACGAAACGATCAGGAGAACGGCCGACATAAATGCGGACGAAACAATCACGATTTGCCCCAACTACACTCAAAATATCCTGGTTGCCAGCACGCCCGACCAGGAGACGGCAGGCAAGTTAGCGAAGATCCGCTCAGAGTGGGGGACAAGGAACACGAGGTCAGTGCGTATGTCTCTGCGCCGGAAGAAATGGTCAAGGGAATCATAAGGGACGTCCCGCTCAGTTATACGCAAGATCAGCTCTCTCGGGCACTGATCACTACGAGGAACCCCAATCTCGCCTACGCGAAGAGACTCGGAAACACCACTACAGCAATCCTCCTCTACGAAGGAAAGAGAGTCTCGACGTGGGTGTACTTTAACAGCATGATAAGAGTCGCACTCTACCGGAAGCGACTCGACTTCTGCCGGGAGTGCGGAAGACTCAGTCACACAGCCGACGTGTGCCCGCGACCGGAAGTCAAACTTTGTCTGATTTGTGGCACGAAAAACCCGAATACAGCGCACCAGTGCTCGCCCAGATGCAACATCTGCGGGGAAGCCCATCCTACAGCCGATCGCGCATGTAAAGCAAGATACAAGGTTCCGTACGTGGTCAAGACGAGGAGCTGGCTCGCGAAAAGCAGGTACGGTCGGGAGTATGGTGAAAAAGGCGCGCTCACTCCCGAAGATGGTGTGGGGAACCAGTACCCGGCCCACTCGCAGCATGTTCCACCGGAACGTCGCCCAAGGAGAGGCCGTTCGAGATCGAGGTCCGGCTCCCGACAACGCGACAAAGCCTCTGCCCCCAACTCGACGGGCAAAGGGACGACTCGGATAGACGGGCAAAGGGACGACTCGCAGTAGCAGCAAAAGTAGAAGTCGCAGCCGAAGCCGGAGCCGTACTGGACGAAACTCGAGTGGCGAGCCTAGTTTCCCGTCGGGCAGCCTCCACCTGGTGGAAAGGACCGTACAAGGTGACCTGATCGGGCATGGCAGCTGGAGAAAGCGGGAGCTCGGGAGGGACGAAGACCTAGGAGAGACCTTGAACTCGCCAATCGGGGTGAGAGTAGGAAGGTTAGGCGGAGAGAACAGGGAGCTAAGGGACGAACTGAGCAGGGCGCGAGGACTACAAAACGAGTAATCGGCCAAGAAGATTGACGAGCTGCAGCAAACGCTCAACGAAATCCTCAAGCGCATGGAGGGGCATACCGGAGGAGCCCCCACCCAGCGCGGGTTCGCAGAGCACACCAGTGCGGCGGCGGAAGAGGAGGTTGCCATGCTCGACGTGGACGGACCAACAGTTGGGTCCAAACGCAAAAATCCGAGTCGCACGCCAGCGGATGACACCGGAAACATCACGCAGGAATCGAAGAGACCTAGGTCAAATGACAAGAAAGTAGACGCGTGCTCGAGCAAATGATCGAAAAGCTGGCGGAGAAGACGGGACGCATGTTTGAAATGCTCCTTACGACACTGAACGAGTCCGACGCCGAACGGAATGCGCAACACGCGACCGTTAACATTCAACTTTTGGCCGTTAACCAGCGTATAGAAGACCTAGAACGAAGGAAGCCGCAGCTGCAGCAGCCGGGGAGGGTCAGTGCCCCGCATCGTCAACAGAAGTAACAACACCAATGCCACCCACCCTGGAGCGGAAGGGACGCACGGTCAGTCGTGCCCCTCCAACACCCCCGCATGGCCATGGCTACGCCTCGCGTGCACAACGACAGACTCATCGTCTGGCAGTGGAACTGCAGAGGCTTTAAAAACAAAAAAGCTACGTTGATGCAGTGCATGAAAACATGCCCCAAGGCTCCGTGCTCTCCCCAATGCTGTTCAACCTCGTCATGGTTGGCCTACCGGAGGCTCGACGCGATCGAGGCCATCAACCATACAATCTACGCGGACGACATTACGATATGGATCACAAAGAGCATGAGTTCTGGGGGCATGCAAGACAGGCTGCAGCGAGCGGCCAGAGAAGTCGAGAAGCACCTCGAAGGCACGGGGCTCGTCTGCGCTCCGAACAAGTCGGAGATCCTGCTCCACAGACCTCGAAAACCGGGACGCCCCTCGAGGGACGTGGCCGACGCTCGTCAGACGGGCGTGCGCATCAAGACAAAAGAAGGTAGCCGCATACCCACGGTGTCCAAGATACGAGTCCTCGGCCTCTGGCTGGAAAAAAACGGTGCCGATTCCGAGCTGGTCATCCGACTGCAGAAGAAAGTGGCAGCCGCCACGAACCTGATATGGATAGTCACGAACAGGAGGAAGGGAATGAGAGAGCACAACGCAGTGAGACTAATACAGGCGTACGCTCTAAGCTACGTCACGTACGTTGCTGCTTACGTCAATTGGAGTAACAGCGAAATCAACAAGCTGGACACGATCATCCGTAGGGCTTACAAAACTGCACTAGGCGTACCCCACTATACGGGCAACTGCAGGCTCTTCGGGCTGGGCGTCCACAACACGCTCACCGAAATCATCAGAGGATCGCCCAGCTCGAGAGGCTGTCGGGCACCAAGACCGGAAGAACCATCCTCGACTCCCTCGGGATTCGTTACCACGTGATGCGGGGACTGAAGGGCGCGCTATTTCCAGCGGTCAAGAACGCTATACTCACAGAGAATATATCCAGAAACATGCACCCAGTGTACGATGCTGAATGGCGCAGGTGCAGAGCGGAGGCGATCCTCAAAGATCACGGCAGCCCAGAGGGTGTCCTTTTTGTCGACACTGCTAGATACCCCTGGCCCGACCGACCACAACAGCAGAACGAGCGAGAGCAACAACGGCGCCAATAGACACCTGCTTTCTCCATGGCGGTGGTCGACACGAGCGAACGGACCGTGGTCACGGGATCGGCGAGGCTGCCATCGTCCGAGGCGGCAGAAGAGATGGCCATAGCCTTAGCAATACTCCATAGTGGCAACGAGGACACACTCGTCGTGAGTGACGCCAAGACGGCGGTCCGAAACTTTGCCAAGGGATGGGTCTCCGTCGAGACGGCGCACATGCTGAACAACAGAGTCGCGGACTTCCGGCGCGATCACCACTAAATCTCTCAAGTGGTTCCCTGCGCATGTGGGAGAGCTTGGCAACGAACAAAGACCCGACCTCCCGTCGAACCACAACGAGCGCGCCCACCTCGTCGCGAGACTGCTAACCCGCCGCGACGCGGACGAAAGGGCCACCGCTGTGCGAGCAACGTCGATGGCGAGGCACCCAAGGTTGGAGGACATTCTCCTGCGACGATGATAACAGACCCCGAAGCCTTACAGGACTGCAAGGATATCATGGTCACGTATCACCAGATCCTCAGCCACTACAGGAAAACGCGACAACTATATCCACCACCCCGCAAGCAGCTAGAGAGGTCTCAGGGGTCTGACCGGAGACGTCTGCAGACTGACACATTCGAAAATTCCCGACACCTGAACAGGCTGTGTCCGTCGCTCCACCCGTCACCCGGCTGTCCGTGGTGCGGGCACGAGAGAGCCGACATGGCACACATACTTTGGAAGTGCGAGTGCGGTATTTGCCGCCACTACCCGGACGAGAGAGTGTGTACCCGAGGACGACTGGCTGAGCGGTGGCGAGCCGCCCTTCTCAGCCCACATCTAGTGGACCAAATCTGGGCTGTCCAGCGAGCCAAGGCTATCGCCGAGGACATCGCACGATGTTCCTTGGACGACGGCTCCTGGAGGCCTAGCCCGGGCCAGTGATTCCTCGTTGGACTCTAAATAAAGTTTATTACCTACCTACCTACCAGAAAAGCTGAGTTAGGGGGCTTTTTGTATAGAAGCAAGAGAATAAAAAAGCACTTATTGAAAAATTGGGTTTTGTTGCATGAATTCATAACAAACTTTTCTTTTGAAGGTTTGCTGTGAGCACATATCCCCCCTCATTCGCTTGCAGGGTGGCTTCCGTTCCTTCTGCCTTGGCAAAAAGAAAAAAAAAGAGATGCTCGGCGCGGCATATATGGTTTGAGTTTTTTTCCTTCCAGATGTCGTGCAGTATTATTTTCTCGAACTCGTCAAAAGCATTGTGGTCCTCTAGGCAAAACATCACGCGGAATGTTTCAACGAAGAAGCCTTATCGACCTTGCGCACAGCAGTGCGGCAAAACACGGCGAGGTATGGCAGAAAACTAACCCCAAATGTTCATTTCCCTGAGAGCTTCTAGTGTTGAAGCCACCCCGGTGCATTGGGTTCCGATCAGTGTTGCGGAATGGGCGCCTCCATTCCATTCCAATTCCATTCCTTTCAATTCTCCGGAATGAAAAAAACTTAGCCCATTCCCACTCCGAGAAGGGCCGGGCATTGCAATTCCATTCCTGTAATTCCTCAACGTAGGAAACGCATCTTGATAGTTTTATCGAGTTAAGAATGAACGCCCCATAAAGCTGACATAAGCACATGCATTAAGAACTGCAAAAGTACGCAAAACACGTTACCAAAGCCAAGGGATAGTAGCTGGTGACATATCTCGTGCAGTACAACCACCCTACTAATTCCCATAGGGGCAGTTCTCCCGCATGGTCAGCATGTTTGAACGAATGGTGATGTTTTAATATTGTTTAAGCTTAAATGTGTTAATGCTAAAATGACGACATAGCGTATTTTTATGCTCACAACAGTAGTTTTCAGGAACACTAAGAACAGAGACAAACTTCGGAGTAACACAGTCTATGCATGTTGCTGGGCGAGTCGGTCGTACATCATGAAACAAGGTGCTGCGCAAAGGAAACACGGACAAGAAAGTGAGCGCCCGTCCTCGTTCACTTCCTTCTCCGTGTTTCCTTTGCGCAGCACCTTGTTTTATAACACAGTCTATATAAGGACGGAATTGTAGTAGGCGCGTTAGTAGCCAAGCCATTTTAAAAATACTGCTTTATTGTTAAATTCGATGCTCAGGCTTACTAATGTTTGAAGTTTAAAAAACAGCGCGTAGGCGAAAACGTGCTCTATTTTCGGAAAAAGGCGTAATTCCATTCCCATTCAACTCCGTGCAAAAGGCACTTCCATTTTTCGAAGCGTTGTGCCCATTCCATTCCATTGCGGGTTCGCGAAAATGTGGAGTGATTCCGGAGCCATTCCAATTCCAGAGTGGCAACTCAGCCGCACTGGTTCCAATCGAGCTATGCGGGGTGTGACTCAGCATTGATTACTAGGCACAAATCTACGGCATAAAGAATGCCGAAGCAATACTAGCGTTGCTGAGCTAATGCTCATGCATATGCCCGAACGAAAGCACGCCGGCCAGGCGAAAGGCTGCTTGAATTTATAAACACTACAAAATCACTTACTTCACATAGCCGCGTGTTTTCTGTGGGCACAAATTTCTTGAGACTGATCTTGTGGGGCCATACAGTTTCCTTCAGCATATACTTTTGTCACCACGAGGAACGAAATAAAAAACTACAAAAAATTGGCCGCGTATCTGCGTGCTTCGCTGCAAATGTCGTCGAAAGACGATAGTCTCCTGCCGGCCGTACTACATGAGTCCTCCTCCTCTATGTTGAATCGCCGCATGTGGCTCATATCGTTGCATTTTCAGCGCAGCCTAAGAAGCACTAGGGTCTTTAGAATTACGTATATATGCATTTTCTAGTAAAGGAACACACCACCTAATTCTTGCGCATTGATGCTGCGCCTCAGATATGCGTAATATTTGCTTTTTGATCGACAATGTTCACAAGTATGAACGTCGCTACCAGTTCCAGCGGGCTGGGCGTTCAGCAAGTGCTTAAAAACTTTGGCCGGGTGGCTGAATTTGAATCGTGTGACAGGCAGACAGAAAGATAGACAGAAAGACCAAAATTTCTCCGTTTAAGTTCCCCAAGAAAGACTACCGTCTTTAAAGAACTTGTTTCCGTTCTCCGCGCGGCAAGGCAACCGAAGGCATAGAGACGTCACGCTCCAAACATTCAATTCAAACGCAGAATTTCTGCGTCCACTCAACTTCAAGTACATAGACGATTCTAGTTTGCAACAACAGTGCGACATAGGCGCGTGAAGTACTCTCTACTTGCCAAAATCGTCCAACTCCACGCTTGAAAACACAGTGATCCGTACCTGTCGCCGGCACAGCGCTGCCGCCGCTGGACCCTTTGGGCGGGGCGCGAAGGCGAAAAGGTCCCGTGTCGCCAACCGGCCTATCGCAGGGCGCGGCGGCTGGATCAAGACGCATTTTCCAGGTCGCTAAGATTTTGGAGCGACATAGTTTTGCTAACTACACTTCGTCTCAGAAATGACGCGCGCTGCTACTCGGCGCGGCCCCACATATGCGTAGTGACGTTTTCGATGACTTGGCTTGGCTCGTGCATCGAAAGAGTAACGACGCCGGGACAAGCCACCTTTGACACAGGCGCAGTCGCACACAAAGCTGTACAAATACCGGGAAGGTGTATAAAGCCACATCATCTCATTGTAACAGATTATTTTCAAAAATAGTTTAAAAGCTCTAAATAAAGGTGGTTAAGCATAGTTACAGGAACTCCTGCGAAAGCAGAACAATAGTTTTCACAAATCGCGAGAAGGGCTGGTGGCATCGCTATCAATTCTCAGCGTTGCTGGAGGAAAGCTCCGTCCGTATTTAGACCCTTTCAGATCGAAAAATAATGCTTGTAAAATACCTACATGCTTTTGGGATTAACTGCTGCAACTACAAACACTGCGAAGGGTGGGCTTTCTCTCGCGCAGTAAAAAAATGGGTCGAGAAAAATCAGTTGTCGGTCCCTTTAAAAAGTCACAGTTTCGCCGCAACGGCGAAGCAATGAATGCGATAGCAACAAATTGGAATCTAAGGTGAAGAACGGAAAGCAGCTCGGAATTGCCAGAGCGTCGCTCGAGCCCAAAGGACGCACGAAAAGAACGCACAGAGGACGAGCGCGAACTATCATGCGTCACAGCTCGATACTTGAAGCGCACTGCTAAAACATAAAGCAGGACGCACGAAACGAACGAACAGGTACACACAGGACGAGCGCGAACTACATGTCGCAGTTGTTACTTATTTCTGTTTGAACAGCGCGCTCCTTTCGCAAACGCCGCCGCTGCAGCGAGCGAAAGACTTTCGTTTCTTTCGTTGCGCTCCTCGCGCCATCTCGCTGGCAATGAAGAAACGCTTATAAGCGCCTGCCGTCTCTGAGTCCGGCCAGCGATAAAGGGTGTGTTTATAACGCTCGCCGTTAGCTCCCTAGAGGATCGGCGTTTCGTGGCGTAGTGGCTAGCGTCACGGGCAGCGGAGCGAGAGGTCCCTGGTTCGATTCCGCGCTTCGGAAGCATTTTTGTAAATTATTTTAGGGGCGTAGCTCCTCTAGTCTAACCTTGTCCCATGTCAGGCGTAACCGGCAGTATCTCCCGAACAGTATAATAGATGGCGCTGTCTCATAGAAGTACATACAAACTGCAGTTGACTGATGATATTCTAGATGGCGCTGTACACAATCTGTGTTGCATAGTTAATATACTGACTCTAGAGGAAAAGCTCCCCATAGGGCCCATGCATTGAAACCTATAACCGCTGGGTTCCGCCATGATGGAACAAAACGAACGTTGACCCTGAGACGCTCGCTATATTTGACGGTAGTAATCAGTTTTAATTTACCAACCTAAGCCAGCTACGCGCTGTTCAGTGAACATCAGCTGTATTTTGATGCGTGAAGCCGTGTGTTAGTGTAGCGTTGTCTGCGCAGCTGACGCGATTGATAACAGTCCACATTTCCACTTGTTTGTGCATTGTTTTTACTAGGCACGCCTTACCAATAATGCATAACAAATAAAGTTTCTCCGTTCGTTGGCACAAGGGTCACTCGAGATTCGCAGCTCGAAGCAAAGTGCGTAGGCCGTGGCCACGCGGTGCTTCGACTTGACGAGATACCTTTATCCATAGGCGTGCGCAGGGTTCTCCATCAGGGTTCTCCCCTTGTAAGTCAATGGACGAGACAGATTTTGCGCCCCCTCCCCCTCTTAGGTGACTGCGGGGGTCAATGTATGGGGAAGATCTTGCGCCCCCCCCCCCTTTTAGGTTATTAGGGGGGCGGCCGCCCCCCCTGCCCCCCCCCCCGCCCTGTGCGCTCGCTTATGCCTGTATCCACGTTCTTTTTTAGCTCATTGCTGCCGTACTTCAGCGCAGAGAGCCATAAAGCAGAAAAATATCGATTGCAGCATGCAGCGGCGAATGTGAATCAGACGTCACCCGAAAGCTTCAATCGTAACTAAAGATACAAGGCACACGAAATTTTATCGCCCTTAAAAAGACTAAAAAAAATGCCCCCACCTCCCCGAAGGGAATCGTGAGGAAATGCGAATGCATTTCTTGCGCCGAGAGTACACGGCGTAGTAATTTTAATGGCGTAAATTAATGACGAGACGAGGATTTGTACCGTAACCATTTATTTGCACATTCATCAGCACCTGTTTGTGTTGTCATTGTACGTGACGGCCATAATCTCAGCCTTGTGGTCGCCGTTGGCGTTTCACAGCGGCGTCTCGAGCACACATTTCCGGGTGTTCTTGAGAGGCGCCCAGCAAGCGAACGGTCGAGAGTGAGGCGCGAGCGGACGGGAGAGTGGAGCGCAGGGAGGAGAGAGAGCGAACGGCGAGAGAAGGAGCGGCGAAGCACTGCACCTACCCTCTCCTACACTCTCTCGCACCACATGGCCCGGTTGCTAGGGGCGAGGATAAGCGCGCGCGCCCGCAGCTGTTGCTATGGGAGAGGGAGTGAGAGCGGAGAGATAACACCTGCCGGCGCGCGGACAACGCCGGACGCCTGACATAGCCTCACTAAGAAATGCATTCGCATTTAGAACTTCGGTTACGCCTAGTTGGTACCTAACTTTCAGTGCTAGTCTCATCTCTTTGCCGTCCATACTGGTTTGCACTGAAGTTTTCAGCTTGAAAGAAAAAAGGGCTGTCACATGAAGTCGAGTGGCACGTGGCAACAGAAAACGCACACAACGGGACACTATGACAACTACGAGATACACGACGTAAGCGAAGTTTCAGGGGCTTTAACACGACGCACAAACCGGCACAATCGGCCGCGAGCGCACTCTCGAGTGTTGGCGTTGATATGATGGCACCATCTAGTAAACCAACCTGCAAACGCTCCTTTCCGCGCACAGTAAATTGCATAAATAGCCGTCGTATTCTTTCGCAAAAGTATTCAAAATAAACAAAAAACAATATCCGCGCGTTTTTAATTGTACAAATGCTTCTTTAGGATTGAAATGTGATGGCAAGAATGACAACGTTCCAAGATGTCAGCGTTCTTGTGGTTAGCGGTCTCGCGGCCCAGCTTTTCCTCTAGAGTCAGTATATTAACTCTATGCTGTGTTGGTCCAATAGAAGTGTGTGCAATAGTGCGCTTGTGTGAATCGCCACTAAATGGCGGTAGAAGTGCCGCTACAGAAAGATAGAAAGGCAGCTGCAAAGTTTTGGAACCATCTCAATTCTCTGAGTAATAAGACAAGCATAGAACAGAGGTTTATAACTACAGTTCAAGGGGTTAGGCTAGAAGGGGATGAGGCAATGGAATTTATAAGAACAATGATGACAGAAAAATTTAAACAACAAGGAAGCGATGCATGCGCCCTAACGGATGAGGATAGACCAATTAGCGCAGTGGCTCAACTGGGACAACGAGAGTGGGAAAGGGCAGAGAAGAGGGTTCCTAATAGCACATCAACAGGCCCTGACGGCATCCCAATTATGCTAATAAAGAAATTAGGTCCAAACTCTAAGCAAACATTAAGAGAAGCAGCGAGCAAAGCAATAATGGATGGTGAAGCAATAATGGGTGGAAACTAAGCCGGATGAGCATGATCTATAAAGGAAAGGGGGACAAAGCTGATATAAACAACTACCGCCCTATAACAGTGACATCAGTAGTTTACAGGCTGGTGATGCAGATCGTAAAGGAAAGACTGCAGACATGGGTGGAAAATGAGGGGGTGCTGGGGGAGCTACAAAATGGGTTCCGTAAACGAAGGAGGTTGGAGGATAATCTGTTCTCGTTGATGCAGTGTATTGAAATAGCGGAAAAAGAACACAGGCCCCTGTGGCTAGCATTTCTAGGTATCAAGGGAGCTTACGATAGTGTGATTCAAGAAGACTTGTGGGGAATACTGGACACACTAGGTGTGGAAGATGGAATAACTAATCTTTTAAAGGACATCTATAAAAGTAACAGGGTAGCTATAAAATGGGAAAAACAGGTATCCGAACCTATAGAGATACAACGCGGGCTTCGACAGGGGTGTCCCTTGTCGCCTCTGTTATTTATGCTGTATCTACAAGGATTAGAAGCTAAATTAGAGGGGAGTAGACTCGGCTTCAGCCTCTCTTTTGCCAAGCAAGAAAAACACGTTGAACAGTCATTACCGGCATTGATGTATGCAGATGATATAGTATTAATGGCCGACAACAAGGAAGATCTGCAGGGATTGATAGACATCTGCGATAATGAAGGAGATAGGTTAAATTTGAAGTTCAGTAGGGAAAAATCGGCAATCATGATTCTTAATGATAATGAAGGTAGTGAGCATAAGATACAGGAAGTCACGCTGGAGATAGTGGATAAATACAAATATCTGGGCGTATGGATAAACAACGGGGCTGAGTACCTAAGGGAGCACAAAAGATACGTAATGACTAAGGGCAACAGGAATGCAGCTGTAATGAAAAATAGGGCACTGTGGAACTACAATAGATGTTGAAAATGGAAGACAATGACGGTCACGCTCTGCGTGGCTACAATCATCATTAGGATTAGTGGGGGATTAAAGGGGAAGAAGAAGGCAGCCATGCCGTCGGTCTCTGTTCTTTACATTTGGTGCCGAAACCCGGGACTACGACTCCGGCTTGAACTGAGACCAAGACGGCGACTCATGGATTGATGAGGCAGCGTCCGTCGCCTGGAGGCTCGCGAGGCGGGAGCCCCTTACGATGACATCGGCTCTGGTCTGCCCTTGCCCTTCAGGACGACGCCGCTCGAGGTTCGCAAGGCTAGGATGACCACAAAGAAAGGAGAATCACATCCTGTCAGCCCAGCCACGGCCGCTCGATCTCCCCCCTTTGGTGCGGCCTGCCGATTCGTTTCCCGAACAAAAGAGCGCGCGTGAAAGGAGAAGTTGACTGACTGGCCACGACGGGAGGTGAGGGCGCTGCATATCGGCGAGGCAATCGTCCTTGCATCTGCTTGCACTGCGTCGAGCGAAGGTGTAATCCCACTAATCCCTATTTTGTGACAATCGTATCCTGCCGTCGCGCGGTCAGCATGCGATGCAGTTTTGTTCTTCTGGACTGTTATGTTTAAAGCCGAGCTCTCTATCAAAAAGCTACTGAGTCCATTCTTGGCCAACTCGGCTGGTGGAGATCTTAGCAGCTCGCTGGAAAACATACTCGGGCGTTCTCGGACACAACTTTCCCGCAAAGGCCTCCGCTTGTGAAACCTTGCAACATCTGTGTAATAAGTCCTGCGTATCTGAGGCTATTTACGAAGAATCCTTACCGATAATTGCCCGATTCATAGTATACCGAAATGCGTGTCGCGGAAATAAGTACGTCACGACGCGTAAATAAATCCGCGTGCATGTTTACGGAAACTAAGAAAAACGCAGTTTTTCGCATGACAACATCGTCGGCCCTGCTCCAACAATTTTTTTGCCAGTGTGCCCATGCCACCAAAATACCTCAAATCTATACTGCGGCTAAAATCCCTATCATCGGCATTCAGGAGTAAATTTGGATTTAGCTCGTATAGATTGGAACATTTCATTTGGGCTTGAATTAGCTCATAAAAAAGTCTAAATCGCTGCGAATGAATGATATAGCAATATTTTGCAACAAAATTAACACAATCCTCGTGCTTCCGTCGGCGCCGTTCTTTGTTGCATGGGCGTAATGGTGATGACTATAGACTTGTAGAGCGAGTGGTCCTTCCAGGCAAAAGGCGCACCATTCTGGACTGTCGGCAGCGTTTTCTTCTTCTTGGCATCTATTGAAGGCGTTTGAAAAATGCTTCAGCTCTCCTTCTTAGCTCGTTTTATGCCCCGGCCGCCATTTCGGATCACTTCTTCTCAAGGAATAGATCGGTTCTCAATATACTTTTGCATTGCTCGTCATTTGTCACGTGTTGTTGTTATTTGTGGTTTTTGTAGCATATATTTTCTTATTCTGCACAATAAACTCCATTGGAAGTTAGCGCTCGTGTGTCTTCTTGTCCCCTAGTATAGCAATCATCATCAGTGGGCCAGGCAGCGGCACTCCGGGCGAAATGCTCACCAAACCATTCGTCTTTGTGGTGCAGGTTGTGGCTGCCGTTTTCGGAACGCAAGCTTCTGAATATGCCTCCGTTTTGACAGACCCGTCACATGACTGGAAGGATCATCACGGCATCGAGATTCGACTGCGTGGTCACCGTTGTCCTATCGAAGAAGCCATCCTTCCCTTTGTCCCGACTCCGACGCATGGGCCAACATCGGTGACGTCAGCGGCCTCGGACCTTCCAAAGGCTATAAGAAGCTGCGTACCTCCGTCGAACTTCAGTGGGCCAGGCAGCGGCACTCCGGGCGAAATCCTCACCAAACCTTTCGTCTTTGTGGTGCAGGTTAGTTCCTACTTGCCTGCGCCATGTTACCGCAGTGATAACCGCTTTTTAGTGTTGCTGCCACGCCCACTTGGTAGCTTTTTCTCATGTATTTGTATTTTTGGTGTGGATTTGTTAGTTTGCGGGGATATTGAGGCAAACCCTGGCCCTTCGGATAAAGAAATACTGCAGCAGCTTCTTTCAGGACAAAAAAACATGACTGATATGATGAACAGTGTCTTATCAAAACAAGAAAAAATCGAAAAAGAAGTTGCTAGCTTGACTGAAAGGATGAGTTCTGTCGAAATGCAGACAAAGCCTTTGATTGAACTGAAAACAGATGTAAACGATTTAAAGCAAAGAGCAACACAACTTGAGAAAGATTTGGAATTTGCGGTCAAGAAAATTGACGAGTTAGAGAACAGAAGTCGACGAAATAACTTGATTGTTTTTGGCCTGAGGGAAGAAGCTAATGAAACGACTGCTGACCTTACTGAAATAATAAAAACGGACTTATTTGAAGGAAAGCTGGGAGTGAATGTCAGTGGCATAGAAAGATGACACAGATTGGGAAAAAAGAATGGCAAAGAACGCCCAGTAATTATAAAAATACTCGATTACCGGGACAAGGTAGCTATTCTACAGAGGTGTTCCAAGCTGAAGGGCACCGAGCTGTCGATAAGTGAAGACTTTTCCGCTCGTGTTCGTGATATCCGAAAAAAATTGTGGCAAAGTTCGTCGCGTGAGCGCACTAATGGATCTAAAGTGAAGTTAGTTTATGACAAAATAAGCATTGATGGAAAGATTTTTTGTTGGGATGATGATAAGAATAAGAGATATAGGTTATCTAACCAAATTAAGGCTCGGGGAAACTAGATGAACGATGTTTAGTGATGCTAAATGTGAATTGCCGCAGTATTGTTAATAAGGCTGAGAAATTGGAAGGCATGCTTTTAGCGCATGACCCAGATATTGTGTTACTAACTGAGACATGGCTACGAGATGATGTTTTTGATAGTGAGTTTGTACCGAAAAATTACAGAGTGTACCGTAAGGATCGAGATGGGAGGGCAGGGGGCGTTGCTGTTCTTTTTAGGAATACAACACGTGTTGTAAAAATGCCAGACGTTCAAGACATAGAAAGCATCTTCTGTAAAGTGTACACTGGCAATATTAGATATCTTCTTGGTGTCGTTTACAGGCCACCCAATGCTTCCCTCGATGTTATCGCAAAGCTTAAGGATTACCTTCATTGTCACGTAAAAACCGAAGATAAATTAATCATAGCGGGAGATTTTAATATGCCAAACATGAATTGGGAAACATTTTCATCAGACCCATTTCAAGCTGCGGATACTGAAATATCCGATATCATGTTTCAATATGACTTGACGCAAATAGTTACCGACCCTACTAGAATAGATCAGGGGACGAAATCTATCCTAGATATATATCTTGTGAGTGGCAATATAAAAGAAAGCATGTCGTGCAGCGTCATAAACGGCATATCGGATCACAAGGCTGTGGTGCTGGCACTAAAGGGAGTTGCACTTAATCAGCAGACGACGGTGAAAAGGTTTCCCAATTTTTCAAAAGCAGATGATGAATCTATAATTGATGTACTGGCCCTTGAATATGATCATTTCAATGCAGGCAATCGTAGCGTTGAAGAACTGTGGCTTTGTTTTAAGAGAATAATTGAAGATTGTGTGCAGCGTTTCATTCCTTTAATTACAAAGAAAGCCGAAAATCACAATCCCTGGATAACAAGAGAGACGCTACAACTGAAGCGAAAGTTGAAACGGTTAAAAAAAAGGTCGAACAAGGCTAAAAGTCCTGATTTAAAAGCAATTATTTGCAATATACGTGAAGAAATTAAAGAAAAGCCTTTTCGTGACAAAGAAAAGTATTTTAACGAAAAATTACCGTCATTTATTAAGACGTGTCCAAGAAAATTTTGGAAAGAGGTCACTCCAGGCACGTGTTCTACCGATGTATTTCTTTTAGATGGAAAACTTGAGAGTGACGAAAAAGCTGCCTGTACGGCCTTTAATAACTATTTCAACAGTGTCTATACAAAAGATAATAATCATCTCCCACCCTTCGATGCAAACCTACCACCAATATCAGATGTCACCATTTCCGAAGAGGGTATCTTTAATTTATTGTTAAATCTGGATGTTAAAAAATCTGTTGGACCAGATGAGATACCGAATGCCTTCTTAAAACGGTACGCAGAGTGGTGTGCAAAATATTTGTGTGTGTTGTATACTAGGTCTCTGAACGAAGGTGTGCTCCCTGAGGACTGGAAGGTTGCCCGAATTAAGCCCCTACACAAAGCAGGTGACAAAACTCAAATAAAAAATTATCGACCAGTTTCGTTAACCTCAACAGCTTGTAAAATTCTAGAGCACATAATTCACAAACACATTGTTACATTTCTTGAGGAACACAAAGTAATAACAAGAGCACAGCATGGGTTTCGACGTGGATATTCAACCACTACACAGCTGGTTGAAACCATCCACGATTTTTCTGCCGCACTAAATGAAGGTGAACAGCTAGATGCCATTTTTATGGACTTTCAAAAGGCTTTTGATAAAGTTTCGCATACAAAATTACTTCATAAATTGCAATATATCTTGAAAAATTCGAAACTGATAGCATGGATACGAGCGTACCTTCAAAACAGACAACAATTTGTTTCACTTAATGACAGCTGCTCTAGCAAACTTCCTGTAGATTCCGGCGTACCTCAGGGCTCGGTCCTCGGACCTCTTTTATTTCTTTTATATATAAATGATATAACGAATGGTCTTTCTGTTAATGTAAAGCTTTATGCTGATGATTGTGTGTTATACACGAAAGTATCATCTGCTGGGGATCAGATAAGGCTCAATAATCAATTTAACAAGGTCGTTTCTTGGTGCCAGGAATGGCAAATGGCAATTAATTACAACAAAACAGTTTATATGAAAATCACACTAAAGAAAATCCTTTATGTTATCAGTGCGGCACAAATAGCGCCAAGCTAACAGAAGTTGCAGAATACAAATACCTTGGATTATGGATAACTAATGATCTCAACTGGAACAAACACGTTGGCATAACTACAGGTAACTGTCTACGTAAACTCTTTTTTCTAAAACGATCCTTAAAGTATTCTACCCCGTCAGTACGCATGCTAGCATACAAAACACTCATTTGTCCAATGTTGGAATATGCTGTGATAATATGGGATCCATTCACTAAACGGAATGTTAATCAACTAGAAAAAGTGCAAAAGAAAGGCTTACGTTTTATTTATAACTCCTACGGTAGAACATCGGTATCCGAGCTATTGATAAAAAGTGGCCTCCAATCCGTTGTGGACAGAAACCGCATTTGCCGACTTAAGTTTTTCTTTCAAATAATAAATGGCCATTTAAATGTTGACACTACAGGCATCCTTCAGTACTCTTCCGGTTACGCCACTCGCAAGCGACACAGTAAAATGATAACCCCTTTAACTTCACGGATTAACTGCTACAAGTATTCATTCTTCCCTAGAACTATTAATGACTGGAATAGCCTTGCAAATGATGTCGTTTTACATAACACACTGTCATTGTTTCAAAACAGCCTCACCTAAACCATCACTAGTTATTGTATTGTATTATTTGCTTTATTGTAATTATTGTTAGTCTGTAACATGTATTGTGCGTATTACGTTACTATGTATTATGTTACTCTGTATTGTGTTACTCCACGAATTTACTGAAATAAGCGTTTTTGAACCTTGGCCCTGTATATTCACATCGTACTCAGTTATTGCACGTTGATTGTTCCTTTGAGTGTATGTACATATTTTCGAACATTTTCCCACCCTGCCACGATCTTTCAAATGAAAGATCGCAGTATTTATAAATAAATAAATAAATAAATAAATAAATAAATAAATAAATAAATAAATCATGACATACCAATGAACTAGGCCAAGAAGCCACCCTGCTAAACCAGTATCTTCATATCAGCTGTCTTATATTTCAAGTGTACCATCTTGAAGAGAAGGAATGAAAGAAGGACATGATACTGTCGAGCAAAACTCGAAAAGAAACGCCAAGAGGCAAAAAGAAGTAGGAAAGTCGGCCTCTTACTCTTTATATTCGAATTTTGCCCAACAATATCGTTCTTGAGTCAGTACAAACTCGCCCAAGAAAAACTAATTGTGGAACGAACGCACGATAGCAAACTAGAACACAAATGAAACAGGTTGGATGCTGCCATGTTGATTGTTTTGGTCACGATTGTTTAGGCAGCGCTGGTGGATCAGGCCCAGTTTTATTCAAACAGGTGTAGCATTTGGCTCATTTTTTTCTTCCAAACTGCCCTTTTTGAGTTAACGTTACGATCAGGAATTGCCCCATTTTGATTACAATTGCTTTAAAATTGAAAGACACTTAGACTTGCTTAACGCTCCCGTGAAATTTAGCCCAGTTTTGGTTTCTGGAGTTGGCTCTTTTAGAAAAAGAAATACAAAAAACGCCATACATATACACACAAAATATTATGCCTGAAAAGTCGATGTCGCAATAAAAAAAAAGAAGACGAAAACAAGCTTTACACACAACAGTTTATTAGCAGGAAAGGGTTCCTCATATACATATCCTTTCATCACGCATGCGCATACAGGAATAAAGCAACACGTGTACATTATAGGCAGTTGCGCATTAATTCAAATTAGGAGTCCAGTAAATCGAGCCGAATTATAAGTAAGCCGTCTATCGCTTTGCTGGACCCCTAGTTTGAATGTATGCGCCAAAGCCTGTGATTTATACGGGTTATTTTATTCCTGTATGCGCATGCGTGGCGAAAGAATATATATGAGGAACACTTCCCTGCTAATAAACAGTTGCGAGTAACGCGTGTCTTCGTCTTCTTTCCTGTGTTCGCCGTTTTATTCCTTGCGATAATATGTCTCAGCCAGTCATCTGCCTCTATTCCAGCTAAAGTGAGCGCTGCCTGTTCATGAGAACGTCTCTAGTGAAGCATGACAAAATGCTGAGCAGAACATGAAACTGCCCGTGCAGAGAGGTCACAGTCTGGCTGAAGGGAGCTTCGGGAGAAATCCCCGCTTCGCTAGGGTGCCTTGATGCCCGCGCGCTCCGCTGAGGGTGAGGACAGGCGCGTCGTCTGCTACGACGGCCGCCATTGCGAATCCCGCCGCAGCTCGGCAGCATGCGAAACGCACTACACAAAGCGCTTGCGGTGCGCGGATACGTCCGGAAATAAGTGCACGCTAGTGAGCTTTCTCTTTTTCTTTTCTTTTTGAAGCTTGAGCAGCTTTTATTGCTGTTGTTGCCTAAATGTTTATTAAGGAAGCATGTAATTCATGTAAGCTGACGGCCTGTGCATGTGTTATGCGCTAGACGTAGACGTGGACTCTGTTATGTTGAAAACGAATCCGCTTCCTTAATTACGCCGGAAACGACAAAGTCTAAAGCCTTACTTAATTTTCTCGTAAGTTCTGCATTCCATATACACAAATAATCGTTTAAAGTATTTGTATACATGTCAGCAGCAGCAGTATATGTATCTGAACACACAAAATGTAGTGTTGCGAAGCTACCTAAGCGCGATTAAGGTGGCTCATTTTGCTAAGTTTGCAAACAATTTACTCGTTTATTATAAATGGCATCATACATATTGTACACAGAATAAAGGGCCGAGGGGCAGTACGGTGCGAATATCCTGCTAAAATGAAATGAAAGCTTCCTTATCATTATTATTGCTGACATTTCTTGCCCACAATCTGTAGCCACTACTGTATCGGCACTCGAGTTGCACCTTGAGTCCTTATCAAAACGATGAATACGTGGTTGAGTAGTATGCCGTAAAACAATGCATGCGCGCGGTATCAGTGCGTTTTTCCTTCTTTTTGTATCTGCAGTTTCTTTTTCTGTATCTGCAGGTTTTCTCGCATGCCCAATTGCATGCACATGTTATTGAGTGTTTCCAATACTGTCTTGCATTCTGCGCGGCAGGTCCACTGCGTCCTTTGTTTTTCTCTTTTATTATTAATAATATCTGGGGTTTTACTTGCCAGAACCATGATATGATTATGAGGCACGCCGTAGTGGAGGGCTCCATGAATTTTGACCATCTGGTGTTCTTTAATTTACCTGCACTGACATCGCACAGTACACGGGCCTCTAGCATTTTGCCTCCACCTAAATGCGACCGCCGCGGCTGGAATCGAACCCGTGACTTTCGGGTCAGCAGCCGAGCTCCGTCACCACTATACCACCGTGGCGGACGTATTTTTTAAGGCGAAAGCCTTAAATGCCTCATCAAACGCGAAATTTGACCGTCGGCGTCCCGCGTCTACGGCGTCAGCGTACCACGACGTCGGGGACGAGGGATGCAAAAAGTCGTCGTCACGTGATGACGTCACCATATGACGTCATCACAGCTTCAGAAATTTCGGCGTGACGTCATATGATGCCGTTATCACATGACATCGTAGCTTGGTCAAAAGTTGGCAGATCACGGAGGCAGTGCAAAACCAGGTGAGGTGCCTCCGATCTTGAAGGCAATGCGAAACCGCGCTTTGTGCGCAAAAAACTGAGAAGATGGCTTTCGCTTTCGAGCCGTCTAAAGCGAACGCATAAGGGACCCTGTGAGTTTTTATTTCATTAACTGGTTTTTCATGACGTACTCATTGTACAACTTGACTTTGTTTCTTGTATTTTTTTACTGACATAGCGTGTCGCGCAATGCTTCCCCGTCTTGTTGTTTTCATGCGTCTTCTTTGTATAGACGCTTCGCGAGAACTGTTTGTATGCGCATTCCTGTATGAGCCTTCAGGGCTTATATTATTAATAAATAAATAAATTATGCTTGCTCAAAGAAATAAAATACTGAATGTGTGTGTGTGTGCATTAATATCCAGTGTACAGGCCATTTATCTGTGCGCATTAATGCTGCGCTGACAGAAGCAATCACACAAATAAAACGCAAATTATACAATCAAACACAACTGCTACTAGTCGATGCACAGTGATCGTAAATGATTAAAAACAGGAACTGCGTAATTATTTAACAGAGAACGAAAATGTAACCTTGAAACAGAGAAACAGGGAAGGATAAAAACATTTAACTGCACACATACATATATGGGCATCAGACCAGCACGGAAGGCGTACTTGAAGCACGGAAAGGAATATAAAAAACAAGAACCCGCCGTGGATTTAGTTATCGTGCTTGACTGGTGACCTGAAGGTTGCGGGATCGAATCCCGGCTGCAGCGGCCCCATTTCGATGGAGGTGAAATGAAAGAGGCCCGCGTACTTAGATTTAGGTGTACGTTAAATCACAACAGATTGTCAAAATTTCGGGAGCCTTCCACTATATACGGCGCCTCTCATAATCACATCGGATTCTTGGGACGTAAATTCTCACAAATAATTATTATTAGGAAAAAAGAAGGATTTGATCTGCAGACAAACACGCATAATATATTCCATGATACATTTCAAATCACAAAAATAGCGGAAGCAAGAATCAAAGGCACATACAGGACCAACCAAGTATTTGCGAAGAAAAATGCAGGATTCATGCACACGTGAACCAAAGCATTTTAAGCATGCAGCTGATATCAGTGTGTCCATTTATTACGCAAGGTTAACACCGGCAGAAGTTATCCTTGCATGTGCATCGAAATACCGGCCGGAAACTTACGCTGCAAGTGCATAATGTGTTCTTCGGATGCCGCTTGTCACGTTTGATTTTTACTGTCCAAAGAAACCTCGTATCTTCTAAAACGATACAGCTCCCGGCGTTTCTGGAATGATTGGTGCACTGCGGCACGCAACACCCGGCCATGGTGACGGTAGCGAGCGCATAAAACTGGAGGGAAACGAGCGCCGACCTAAAAACAGCACGCGCGCCACGCACAAGAAACCGGGCGAAGGATTCAAAATGGCGGCCACGCTGCCGCCAAGGCCGAGGAGGCGGCACCTGCCCTTTCAAAAGCTGACACCACTCCAAGCGGGGGCGCGCGCATCGAGGCACTAGAATGAACTTAATCTATAAAGGCAGGAGAGAAAAGGATAACATTCGCTCGTATAGACCGCTAACCATTACATCGGTGCTGTACAGGTTGGCGATGCAGGCAGTAAAATTAAAAATAGAAGCGTGGGTAGAACAAAATGATATTTTGGGAGAACTTCAGAATGGATTTCGAATCGACAGGCGGTTAGACGATAATCTGCTTGTTCTTACCCAGTGTATAGAAATATCGAAAATAGAAAACAGGCCCTTATACGTAGCTTATCTAGATATCACCGGGGCGTATGACAACGTTAATCAGGAAATTTTGTGGGATATATTGAAAGAAGTGGGCATAGGGGACGACTGTATACAGCTTTTGAGGGAAATATACCGAGAAAATACAGTTTGTATAGAATGGGAAGGAATAAGTAGCAAGGACAGCGTTGAAATTAGCAAGGGGCTGAGACAGGGATGTCCTTTGTCCCCGCTATTATTCATGCTGTACATGGTGAGGATGGAAAAAGCGCTAGAAGGTAGCAAAATTGGATTTAATTTGTCGCACAAACAGGTCGGCACGATGGTTGAGCAGAAGCTTCCAGGTCTATTTTATGCTGATGATATTGTCTTATTTGCGGACAGTCAAGATGACATACAGCGACTGGCAGACATATGCGGAAGGGAATGTGAGGCTCTAGGACTAGGATTTAGTGCAGCAAAATGTGGATTGATGGTATTCAATGATCACGAAGACCATGCGGTCTTCATACAGGGCCAAAAAATATCGAGGGTAAGCGAGTACAAGTACCTCGGAGTATGGGTAAATGAGGGGGATAGATATATGGAGGTACAAGAGAAAGCATTGGTAGCAAAGGGAAAGAGGAATGCTGCAATTATGAAGCACAGAGCTTTATGGGGATACAATAGGTACGAGGTGCTTCGAGGGCTGTGGAAGGGTGTGATGGTCCCGGGGCTTACATTTGTGAACTCAGTAGTGTGCATGAAGTCAGAGGTACAATCAGGAATGGATGTAAATCAAAGGACGGTGGGCCGCCTCGCGTTGGGCGCTCACGGGAAGACGACAAATGAGGCTGTAAAGGGAGATATGGGATGGACAGGCTTTGAAGTGAGGGAAGCTCAGGGCAAAATGAGATTCGAAGAGAGGCTGAGGAAAATGAAGAAGAGTAGATGGGCAGAGAAGGTTTTCAGGTATTTGCATAGAAAAAGCGTTGACACGCAGTGGAGAAAAAGAACTAGGAGGCTCACCAGTAAATATACGGCTAGCAGTGCGGGCGATATGGCAACAAGGAGCATTAAGCGGAAGGTCAGAGAGGCGGAGAGGACTTATTGGATGACAGCGATGGAAAAGAAGCCGGCTCTGAGTAACTACCGAAAGGGAAAAAAACGAAATAAGGAGGGAAAGGTTTTATGATAATTCAAGGGAAAGCGCTTTACTGTTTGAAGCAAGGTCGGGCTGCCTTAGAACGCGTAGTTATAAAGCGAGATTCAGTAACGAAGAAGAACAATGTACATGCTGCGGGGGAACTAAGGAAACGATGGAACATGTACTGATTGAATGTGGCGATATTCACCCAGGTATACGTGTGGGCACGAGTCTACAGGAAGCCTTGGGTTTTAGGGACAACAATGGAAAGCTGAACACGTCCGCGATAGAAATAAGTAAGAGACGGTTAGAGTATTGGTGGTAGAAAGGTAGAGATAAAGTACAAAAATAAATAATGGGGAAAAATAAGGTCATTCTGCCTTAAGAGGCAGAGAGATGGACCGTGAATTTATATTTTTTTGTATAATAACAAAGATTTAATCAATGTGGATAAGGTATTAGGCCAACATAAAACAAGGAAGGTTTTTTTTTTTTCGAGCCTGGTGGCAGACATGTCACCGCCCCGTTACAAAGGGGACGCTCATAGCATCCATCCATCCATCTACGCTTCGCTAGAGTCACTGTATATGCTACCTTTAGGTAGCAGAGTAGCGCATAGGTCCGGCTAGCAACCACCGCTATGCGGTGAAGTCGCACTTCGTTTTTGCAGGCGACATGCCTACCGTGTCGCCGATTAACCTGTCTGGCGTGTCGAAGACCGGCGATAAACCACGACCTCCTCTATAAACTTACGACCTGCTCATGCCGCCGCTCCCCGTGTCGCCAGATTTGCTTTTGCTTGTTTGCTTTTTTTTAGTTCTCCAAAGTGCCGCAGCACGCCTTGGCGCCACAACTTACCCCCATCGCTGCAGCCGCCAAGCCGCTGTTCTGCCTGGTGAGCGCGTGCGTTCGCTTGACGTTGTGGCACTCAAAGGCTATCGCTTGTCACATCCATCTTTAATCGAAAAAAAGTAGAGCTGGGCAAGCAACGTAGTGCACAGGACCTATAACCAACGTGTAGCGAGAGCGACGGAGTGGATATCGAGGGATGGCTAGCGCAGCCGAGGTAAACAGCCGAGTTAGGTGGCTTGATGAAGTTCAAAAATTGATAATTGAGGAATAAAACGGAATTGGCGTGTGAAAGATGGGGCAAGAGATCATTGCTAGAGGTCTTTCCCTGCAGTGGACACAGAATAGTCGGGTCATGGTAATGACATCGGATATTTCACCCCTGCATTGAGATATTGGAAAGTTGTTGGATATCTGGGAGTTTTGTCTAGTCCCAAAAGCAGTGTTTACTGGATCCTCGGGCAGTATTTTGCTTTGAGCAGGGCTGAATTTTAGTTCTGCCAGTAGTTATTGCAGATGGAATGCTGATGGACTGTAGGAAAAGCGTGGGGTGCTAGGTAGAATGTGCATATATATATATATTCCTTTATGTCCTTGGTTGTACTGCTCACTTTTTTTACTACAGGTATTGTTGATTGTACTGTTAATGTTCTTGTGCACTAATAAATTGCATTTTGCAGGTATCAACGTTTTCGTTGCAGATTAGATTTTCCTGTATTGGTATCTAATGCTTCAAAAGCAATGTTTAGACTAGATTATTATTTACTACTGGTGCTGCAGTGTACCATTGATTCTGGGAATAAGACATTCGTTTGAACCATAAGCTTACTTATCTGTTTCTTGCCATTGTAAAGTGTGAATACAGATACTTACAAATGTTTTTGAGCGTTAAACTTGTAGCAAAATTCCAATTTTTAGCACTGAGCAAGCAATTTATGCACATTTATAGCCATGGGCTTCGGGGGGGGGGGGGGTGCAAAAGGGGCACTTGCCTCCCTCAAGCCACGTCAGCACTGTCTCCCACCCAAGCCCGCTCCCGCCCCCCTCCCCCAGCCGCTATGCAACACGGTTTTGCACCCCCCAAGACAAAATCCTGCTGTCGCCCATGTTTACAGCGGTCATAAGGGACTTATTTGTCTGCTAAGCATTTTATTGTAAGGGTGAAGGCATCAGGTGAAATAAAATTTCGTTCTTCAATCTCATGCCACAGAGGCTTTTGATGTGTGTCGGTACATCATGCATCACACGCATGATGTGATGCGTACGTGTGATGGGGGGCGCCTCCCTGCCCTCCCTCTGCGCACGCCTATGATGATGTGAAGGAAACAATTGGCAGCTGAAGCCTCAGGCAGCATCAGGAATAGTACATTACTGGTGGGAAATACCATGTGGGTTAATGCTAAAAGTTCGTGGAATATATAACTAGGGAGAGTGCAAAGTGATTTAGCCAGTTAAAAAGCATGCTTTAGATTATAAAAGAAACTCACGTTTCTATACATCGTTATTCCTATGATGGAAATAGACCAAGCAAGAGCTGTTGTCTCGTAACGCTTTGTATGTGAATGCTCCAGCAGTAAAAGCGTGGTCGCATCGCCGGTGTGAGACGCGCAATGCCAGCTGCGCTCGAACAGAGGCCATAACTGCAATAAACTCTGTTTGATAATATTTGTATGTGCGAGAAATTGCTGTAACAACGTTATGATAATCCGCCGGTTTTGTCGCACGCTTCCATCGTTAGACGTTCGCTAGACCCAAAGCACCCAGACGATAGCACGTCTGCGCCCTTCTGTTGTCATCCGTGCACAGTATGACAACGATATACTTGAAGGGCGACGGGCAGGTCATGAAAACATACACGGGTCATCGCATGCGTCGTTCGTACCGTATGTCGTCTTCATTTGCGACGCAGAAACTTCGGTTTGAACTTGTTACAAGAGCGCACCGTCTCGCCCACGAACGAATTATTTTTGCGGCTGCTAGACAGCGGTTAGGTAAGGCGCCGCTGCACAAAATAAAGTGAGGAAATAAGGCTTACGTTCTCTGGGTTATGTGTCGCATATTGCTTTCGTTTGCCTGCACTTAGATCGGGACGCAAAAGCGCTCGCGCAGAGATTGAGATCCGGTAACGAACTTCCCGGAGCCATCCACCACGGTGCGTCTCACAGCCAGAATGTTGCTTCGAGACGTTAAATCAGTGGATTGATCGATCCACGCGTTAGAGACTAGAAAAACAATGAGAGGAACGCGCACACACGAGTGCACCACAACGGTCGTGCGTCGTCTGCTCTGGGGGAAAGTTGTGGCGGCACCTGGCGGTACCTCCGGTCCCTACACGCCAATTTTTAGCTCCACACGCCTCCATAGGGATGGCGCCAGTGAGCAGGTCGTAAGTTTATAGAGGAGGTCGTGCGATAAACATTGGCTGTCGATGGCTAGTGTTAATTCAGTTCGCTGCAGCGGCGGCGTCGAGAAATAAAAAAAATTGGCCCAAGCGGCAGCTTCTCCACAATGCATGGTTGCTAGCGGCGTTGGAAGACAGATGCGCCACTCTGCTACCTAAAGGTAACATATGCAGTAACTCTACGCTTCGCCGATAGCGAGCGCCATAGCTGACGCAGCGGGTTGAAAGGGAACTACCGCTTTCACAGGCGGAGAAGAGCATTCGGCGGGCCGCAACAATGGGGGAGATCGAGCGGCCGTGGCCCAGCCCTCGGAGCTGCCTACGGTATGTCTGCTCATCTACTAGATATTCCCTTCGGTGACAACTTCGAGGTTAGCGAGGTCAGGACGATGAACTTTTGCTACGATGACGCCCGCCCTGCAGGCCTAGCCTTCGAAGCTAGCGACTATTCACTACTCGACCTGCGGTGCTTGCGTGGCGATACCTAATTCAAGGGTCCCGAAGTCGGAATGCCGAAGCCTTTGCACGAGAGCAGCTATGAAGGCCCTAACCCTGGATCAGATAGCGCCACGCCAACATCGTTGATCTTAACGCGTAGCGACTGTGAAAACACGAGAGCGAACGAGACAGACACGATTGACAAGAAGATGAAGCGACTGCAAGATATTCGGAAATCATCGCGAACAGCCATTGAAGAAGTAATGAAAAAGAGTGACGTGGTACAAGCGCATCCACAGAGGAAGGGAAACTACGTAGAGAGTGGTCATGCCATAAGAGCTCGAAATAAATGAGCGGGGCGAAACCTTTTTCCATCATGCCGAAGCGAGAGTTTTCGAGGCACGCGGTACTTCGCGTTTCTGCAAGTTATCTTGCACCAGGCCTTTTAAAAACGTGAGCGACGCGCGTTATCGCTTGATTGCTTCAAACGCTCCTTGCGTTTTCAACACGCTAGTCCATTAGTTTACACCGAACCATCGTCATCTGATAACGCGAGTGCCAAAAGAAATGCGCACCTGGGGATATAAAAATCGTCACGAACCTTTCATAAGTTTACGTCGAAGCGCCCGATTTCTAGCTATGGCGCAGTTACAACATCCAACGTACCCTAAGCCTAACTGCGCACTAGCGCGGGCAATAACCTTACTATACGCAGTACATCGAGGGACACAAAAGTGAGGGTTCTCACCTTGCTGTCGACATCTGCAGCAGTCCACACCGTAGTGCCGTGCTGAAAAGCGCCGCTGTCACACAAACTATCGCTCAATACCACGACTTTGCGGAGTGACTAAGCAAAAACAGATGCCACCGAAACACGCATGAGAGCGGCTATAGTGCCTAGAATATACTTACTAGTGTGCCGACCGCGGGCGTCGCGGTGGCACGGAGAATGATGCCTTCCACCGGCGGCCACCAGACGGCGATAGCCTAGGGACCATGCATAGAGTTAATATACTGACTCTAGAGGAAAAGCTGGGCCGCGAGACCTATAAACACAAGAACGCCGACATCTTGGAACGTTGTCATTCTTGCCATCACATATCAATCCTAAAGAAGCATCTGCACAATTAAAAACTTGCGGATATTGTTTTGTGTTTATTTTGAATACTTCTACGAAAGAATACGACGGCTATTTATGCAATTTACTGCGCGCGGAAAGGAGCGTTTGCATGCTGGTTAACTAGATGGCACCACCATATCAACACTCGCGAGTACGCGAGTGTGTGCTTGCGGCCGATTGCGCCGGTTTGCGCGTCGTGTTAAAGCCCCTGAAATTTCGTTCGCGTCGTGTATCTCGTAGTTGTGTCCCGTTGTGTGCGTTTTCTGTCGCCGCATACCACTCGACTTCATGTGACAGCCCTTTTTTTCTTTAGAGCTGGAAACTTCAGTGCATCAGTGCAAACCAGGACGGACGGCAAAGAAGAGATGAGACAAGCCCTGGAAGTTATGTACGAACTAGTCGCAACCGATTTCTTTTTTATGTGTTTAAGGGCGATAAAGCTTCGTGGGCCGTGTAACTTTAGTTTCGATTGAAGCTTTCGGGAGATGTCTCACTCACATTCGCCGCTGCACGATGCAATCGACATTTTTCTGCTTTACAGCTCTCTGCGCTGAAGTACGGCAGCAATGAGCTGAAAAAGAACGTGGTTACAGGTGTCTCGCCATTGTAAGTCGAATCAGCGCGCGACCACGGCCTACGGCCTACGGCCTACGGACTTTGCTTCGAGCTGCGAATCTATCGAGTGACCTTTGTGCCAGCGAACGGAGAAACTTTGGTAGGGAGTGCCTCGTAAAAACCATGCACAAACAGGTGGAAATTTTAACTGTTATCAACCGGACCAGCTGCACAGACAATCGTACACTAACACACGGCTTCGCGCATCAAAACACAGCTGATGTTCTCTGAACAGCGCGTAGCTGGCTTAGGTTGGTAGATTAAAACTGATTACTACCGTCAAATATAGCGAGCGTCTCAGGGTCTGGCAACGTTCGTTTTGTTCCATCATGGCGGAACCCATGCGGTTATAGGTTTCAATGCATGGGCCCTATGGGGAGCTTTTCCTCTACAGTCAGTATATTAACTCTATGGGACCATGTAGAGTCACTAGAAAAACTTCAGAGTATCGCATGTGTTTTCCGCGCGCCGCCGCCGACGCGATTGGCTTACTCGCATCACGTGACCTCTCGCCGCCATATCCCTTCCAAGCGCCTTGGGTGCAGGGACGTTGAATGCAGAGCGCGGCCGGACATTTAGCAGTACCACGGTCCCTAGAAGTACTTCGTCGCTTTTTTAAACGCGTCATGCAGATGCCAGTGAGTAGCTCACCAGTAACCAAACGTTGCTGGTGAGCTACTCTGGGAATTTCGTATATTTTTGCATTCCGTGTGGGAAACATTAACGTCAAAGAGCGTCGTTTACGTGGCTGCATAGTTGGCCGCGCAATGAATTCGCCCCCCTCGAAGAACACTCCTTTCTGTAGTGAACTACACAATCTTTGCTGGAAAAGCTCTCATGCAACAGGATACTTCACCTTTTCTGTTCGCTATACATACTAAAACTACATACTACATACCTTTCTATTTGCTCGGCTGTTTATATCTCGATCTGTTGAACGGATTGTGCATGCATTTCTAGTTATAAGCGTGTCGCGCACGAGAGCGAAATCGAAAACTTATCAAAATAATACCTGTTTACTGTATACCTTGTAGGCAATTGTCGCATCATCATTTGCCACTGCGCAAAACTGAAGCGTGGAACTCTGTTGATAAACTTGGTACAAGGCAATGTTATTAAACGTATTTTTAAAAAATGTTGCTAATGCTGCATTGCGCCAAGCGTACCCTTACAATACTGTTTAGTAGGTGAGAAATGGTCACAGCAAAAAAAAAAGACGGCTTATGCTCCCACGCATTGAGGGAATCGATTTCATGCGAGCCCCAGATCAATATACATACTGTGTTGCAGTAGCATGCGCGTTAAAAAGTTTCGGGATGTGCTATTTCTGATCAAAATAACATAAAGCACTGCGCCGAGGAAGTTTTAACAAGAGTGCATTACGAAAAAAAAAAGTTGAAATTAAAAGCAGTGCAGAAACCGAACCCCAGCTGTTGACGCGCTGGCAACGCCAAAAAAAAAAAAAAACTTTGTCGGAACACAGCAAAAATATTTGCAAATGCACTGCGACGTTGGGGATATTAACGAGACCAAAAATAGGAAATGAAACAACTGAGTAGTGACGTCAATCATTTTCGAAGGCCTATTTTCTACCTATTGTTAGGAAATGACAGCGTATTCGCAAAATAAGATGCACCTCACCTACCGCAAGCCGATTCGCCTGTGCGTTCGGCTGCTGGCGTTCCGAACCGAGACAAATACTTCACGTACAACTTCCACTTACCGTACACACACCACTTCTATTACAGATAACACCCAGCTGAACAGCAAGCATGGTGCGCAAGTAAGGTATGCGTCAGCGATCAGTCGAATGACGCAATACTGAATGTTCGCGATGTTTGATAATGTTCTCGAATGCGCTATGAAGTGAACCTGAACACAGACTGCAAAGCTAGCGCAAACAGTCAACATTCACCAAGTGTCGAAGCAAATGGCATCTCTCACGGTCATTACGCTAATGCAACTATACAGCTCCGGACCTTGTGAACACCCCCGGCCGTGAAACGAAAAGAGACCGATGAAGCCACGAAGAGAGTTCTTGAGCACATGGCAACATTCGCCGCACGTTTCATTAGCTACACCGCTTACCGCGCAGTCGATTCATGACTGTCGATGACTCGAAATCACTTCTGATATCCTTTTGAAGAAACACACACACACACATATTGAAGTTACGCCGAGCGTAACACGGCATCGAGGCGAAAAGATCGGTTGATCACTTCTCAACACACGCTACCAACGCGCCGGACGGTCCGGAAGAGAAATGGCCGCCGCCGCCCAATGTTGCCCGCGTGCAGCCTACCTTTGCGGTACTCTGAAATTTTCCAGTGATTCTAGAGTTGCGCATCTCTTTTCCAAACGCCGCTAGCAACCACGCATTGCGGAGAAGCTGACGCTCGGGCCAATTTTTGTATTTCTCGACGCCACCGCTGCAGCTCACTCAATTAACACTAGTCATCGACAGCCAATGTTTATCGCCGGCCTTCGACACGTCAGACAAGTTTATCGGCGACGCGGTGGCCATGTCGCCTGCAAAAATGGAGTGCGACTTCACCGCATAGCTGTGGTTGCTAGCCGGACCTATGCGATACTCTGCTACCTAAAGGTAGCATATACAGTAGGACCATGCTATGCCGAGCGGAGTCTCTACCCGACGCGCGCTCCTGTGAGAGACGCCGACGGGCTGTCCCAGCCAGTTTTGCGCTGCGGAACGTTGGTTGGGGTGCAAAGCGTAATCGAAGGAATGTGATTTCGTAGCACTAACAAGCGATCGTACGCACAGTTATCATTAATACGCTGCGCGATACCGGCTGTTTCTTCGAAAAATACTATTATATGTGACACATGACCACAAATGCTAAATTCACGGCAATTTGTAGCTAATTACCATACATTTACTAATGATCTGTTTATATACCTAAGGACGCATATTTTACTTATTATCTATTTAATCAGCTAATGACACATATTTTACTAATTATTTATTTAAGCACCTAACGACACATATTTGACTAATTATCTGTGTAATCACCTAACGACGCTCAGTGTAGCAATTATTGAAGTGTTTCTCACAAACGACAGCCGCAGGAGTTCAGTCTTCGATTTGTGCTCTTTATATTATTCTCCCACTCGGCTAAACTTAATTAAATTTCTGTGTCCACAGGAGCGCTAAATAATGAGACCCGCTCATTGTTTGAGTGGTAGCCACTCGTACAATATGGGACAAAACAGGTGCTGTCTTTACGCCTCGTTTTCTGCGACCACATCGCGGTTCTGTGAACAAAAAAAAGTGCGAAGCACGCGCACAGAAAAGAAACCTAGCAATGACAAGCTACTGGCTCGAAAGCGACAACGCCCCACAAGTTTACCGCAAAGGAATATTTCTTAACTCCGTGATCACAACCGACTGCGCTTACGAACGGGCATCCGAAGCGCAACTGAGCGAAGCGCGCGCTTCGCTTCATGCGCCGCTCGGTTAGCATGGTCCTAGAGTTACTGTACATGCTACCTTTAGGTAGCAGAGTTGCGCATAGGTCTGGCTAACAACCACAGCTATGCGGCGAAGACGCGCTCCGTTTTTGCAGGCGACATGCCTACCGGGTCACCGATCGGCAAGTTTGGCGTGTCGAAGACCGATGATTAACATTACTGTGAATGACTAGCGCCAATCCAGTTCGCTGCAGCGGCGCGATCGAGAAATAAAAATTGGCCCGAGCGTTAGCTTCTCCGCAACGCATGGTTGCTAGCGGCGTTTGGAAGACGGATGCGCAACTCTGCTACCTAAAGGTAGCATATGCAGTAACTCTACATGGTCCCTAAGAGTATCGCCGTCTGGTGGCGTCCGGCGAAAGGCATCACCGTCGGTGCCAGCGTCAAACGCTCGGCGGTCGGCACACTAGTAAGTATATTCCGCAGCTGGTTTGTTCAATGAAAACTAGATGACGCCACCGCATCGTGGCCATCTCCTTACCGTGGCCGTTTCCATGGCCATCCCCCTGCCGTGGCCTTTGGGCAGCGCTCCTCAATATGTCTCCATCCGCGTCGCGTCGTCTGCTCGGCGTTCCCATAGCGTCTGCGTGCACGCGAGTAAAAGCGAGCAGACGGCAGCGCCGGAAAAGTAAACATGGCGGCACCTGTAGATGCAGTTTCCTTCCGCCTCGAATTTATCACGTCGTCGTCCTGCGCTCTGTGGCCCGTAAGTTCAAAACCTACGCATTTATTTGCTTTATATTAGCGTCCTGAATCTTCGAGAGCAATGTAGTCGTCGGTATTTTGCAGTGTTTCCAAGATTCATTCTCATATTGCCGGAGACAAGGCTTAGCAGGCATGGCTAAATAAACACAGCTGATCGCAATAATAAAAACAAAGCATACCTGACGCTTTTTCTCCAGCGTGAGCCGACACAAAGCGATAGCCGATTTTGCCATTTATTTTTTGCTGTGAGGACAGTGGGCCAGTAGCAAACGCGAGTTCGGATCGAAGCGCGCTGTCACGTCTGCATGGGTGCTGCCATGTTGGCTTGTAACCCCAGCTACTGGCGGTTGCTAATACAACAATTAAAGGCATACGCCATAAATACGAAGTAGATTAAACATATCGCTTATCGTTGTGGCGTGGTACGTATCAAACTAACGCAAATGTCTCAACGTTTTCAACTGTGAGGCGATTACATGTAGAACTATGTTTTGCTGCGCAAGCATGTGGCTTGCTTATACCCTGCTGCAAC
The DNA here is from genome assembly GCF_013339695.2 of Rhipicephalus sanguineus. NCBI lineage: Eukaryota > Metazoa > Arthropoda > Arachnida > Ixodida > Ixodidae > Rhipicephalus > Rhipicephalus sanguineus. The sequence continues at coordinate 320,112,298 of NC_051176.1, forward strand.
CAGGTATAGTGCCTAGAATATACTTACTAGTGTGCCGACCGCAGGCGTCGCGGTGGCACGGAGAATGATGCCTTCCACCGGCGGCCACCAAACGGCGATAGCCGTAGCGACCATGCTATGCCGAGCGGCGTCTCTAGCCGACGCGCGCGCCTGTGAGAGACGCCGACGGGCTGTCCCAGCCAGTTTTTGCGCTGCGGAACGTTGGTTGGAGTGCAAAACTTAATCGAAGGAATGTGATTTCGTAGCACTAAGAAGCGATCATACGCACAGTTATCATTAATGCGCTGCGCGATACCGGCGTTTCCTCGAAAAATACTATACTGCGAAAAATACTGCGACACATGACCACAAATGCTAAATTTACGGCAATTTGTAGCTAATTACCATACATTTACCAGTGATCTACTTATTTACCTAAGGACACATATTTTACTAAGTATCTATTTAATAAGCTAACGACACATATTTTACTAATTATGTATTTAATCACCTAACGACACATATTTTACTAATTATCTATGTAATCACCTAACGACGCTCAGTGTAGCAATTATTGAAGTGTTTCTCACAAACGACAGCCACCGGAGTTAGTCTTCGATTTGTGCTCTTTATATTATTCTCCCACTCGGCTAAACTTAATTAAATTTCTGTCTTCACAGGAGCCCTGAATAATGAGACCCGCTCATTGTTTGAGCGGTAGCCACTCGTACAATATGGGACAAAACAGGTGCTGTCTTTACGCCTCGTTTTCTGCGATCACATCGCGGTTCTGTGAACAGAAACGAGTGTGAAGCCCGCGCACAGGAAAGAAACCTAGCAATGACAGGCTACTGGCTCGAAAGCGACAACGCCCCACAAGTTTACTGCAACGGAATATTTCTTAACTCCGTGATCAGAACCGACTGCGCTTACGAACGGGCATCCGAAGCGCAATTGAGCGACGCGCGTGCAACGCGCGCGCTTGGCGTGATGCGCCGCTCGGTTAGCATGGTCCCTAAGAGTGTCGCCGTTTGGTGGCGTCCGGCGGAAGGCATCACCGTCGGTGCCAGCTTCTCCCATTGGAAACGCTCGGCGGTCGGCACACTAGTATATTCTAGGCATATCAGATTGTGTGGTACGGCCACGGCCGCTTCGCTGGCCCAATGCTTTGGCTGGGGCAAATGGCTGGGGGAAGGCCAGTTACGATCACGTGATCAAACATGGCAGCGCCCGTGCGCCGCTGCGGAAAAGCGGCCCTTCTTCGATAAGCGCTATGGCTAGAGTACACTGTACTATGGCTGATCTGGCGATGACGTCATATCGCCAGTGTCGCTCAGTTGTGTCGCTTGGTAGCGGGACGTTCTTTCACGAATTTTAAACTGATCGTGTAAGAAAATGTCTTTACACGAAGAGGAAACAAATAAATAAAAGCGAAAAAGCTATACATTTATGTTGCACAACTTTTTTTTTCCTTGCGCTACTTGCGCAAAATACGCGTCATATCAAGGTTCCTGTGATATGACGCGAAGATCTCGAAGGGCGAGAAGGTGGAGGCGTACGCTCGATCCGCTTATCGCTACACGCTTAAGCGCGAATTGCAAATACGTATTGCGGAAATAGATTATCGTTCCGCTGCTCAGAAAAGGCGCTGTTGCCCCCGCGTGCAGCTCGCGATAGTAGGCGCGCTAATGCACCTTATGTAGGCGCGTTACAATATCCTTGTAACTGTGGCGTCTGCGTGTGTAACATTTATATGCTATGGGAGCGGCAGCAGCGAGCCCGCCTACGGTAGAAGAGAACGATGGACACGCTCGCGTCTCGCGCTCAGTGGCCGTTGACAGTGAGTCGCGGATGAGTCTTGGAATGTGAAAGCCGTGCTGCTCAGTGTCTCGTCCTCGTCTCTGAGGGGTTCCGCGCGGCGGCTGGTCAAGACCCCTACAACGCAAACACAGGCGGTCCTAGAACAGCTCATAACACGCTGCTGCCACTGGACGCGTGCAGCATGCGCCAGAAATGACTAAAATTGCCCCACAGCATACGTCCATGAAATGCACATATGTTCGGCCAACTGAAGATACCTTTGTCACGCTGGTATCCACGAATTTTGGGCGAGCGAAGCATTGTCGATATATGGAGAAGCACTCAAGAGGGCACACGTTCATCATTTTTATAACGGCACGACACGACGAACCGAAGAATTCGGAGCCGAAGGTGTTCACTTCAGCCTGCATGACGCCCCACAAATTATGTAGTGGCCTTACGTAAGCTTAAACACAGGCCGATGGTTGTTCTTTGAAGACGACTGGAAGCAAAAGTACTCTCAATTAGTTGACAGTGGAATTAAGGTTGTATTATTTCGACCTTACCGCTGAATCCATCTTCGGAATATCTTTGACATGAAGTGTATAAAAAGAGTAATAGTGTTAAAACCTTCAGCAATCCAACCCTCATGGTTCACGAGGGGCCGCTCTCCGGCCTGTTAATTAAAACCTTGCTTGCAACTCGATCTGTGCACGCACTGATCAAGTCAGCACGAGATCTGTGGCATTAGAACTCAACGCCACACACAAGTTTTGTAAGGTTTGAGGCCAGTTATGGTATTCAAAACTAATCGAAACAAGCGAGCCACAAGAGGCTGCGATACCGAAAAGGCAGTGTGGCCAAATTTAGGTTACGCTCAAAGGTGCGCGGGCGCGCTGAGTTCAGCAGACGACAGTTGGCCTCTACCGGAAGTGAGTCATCTCTTTGAAAACTCGCAACAAAGTTTTTCCATACTTCAGTCTGTTTATTTAACTACAACAACTATTGTACACAGCGTCAACGGGAACAAGCGCATCTGATCCAAACACCGCTCTTGATTATGTCGGGTATTCGCCAATAAGGATGCTATGTTTCTTGTGACGCGGTGAAGCAGATCTGTGACGTCAGCCGGCAGACGCCCCACCCGCCGACGAGAGTGAGAACCGGCTTCTGTTTGAAAAGAGGGCGCCTGATAAAACAGCAACTTGGCGCTCCGCTTGTAGCCTTTACGCGGTGCGCACGACTGCATTATTTGGCTGAGCAGTTCATAGCCGTGTCAGCTTTCCGCTGGGTGTGTTTTTTCAACAAGCCCAAGGGCCGTGCTTCATGACCCCATTAAGTTAGCACGCCCCATTTACACCGCTTTCGGAAGGAACAATATTTTAATAAACGTGCATTTCAGTGTTCTCCATCTTGTTATCACCATTTTTCAAAGTTCTCTACAGCACCGGGGCGCGAAAGTGGCCCGACATCACGCGCCTGCATTGATTTCTGCGGCGAGCTCGTGGGAGCGCCGGCGAAAAATGGTGCCGTGCGCAGCGCGCGCAGGCGGCGGGCGAGGAGAATCGAGGAGGACACGCGCGCGCGGAGGAGAGTGGTCACTTTCCTAGATCAAGGGTAGAGGCCGATAGGGAGCCTTCATGTGCGCGCCTCCGTGCCACGGAGACAGGGAGGCGCTCACATGAAGGCTCCCTATCGGCGCTGGGACGCCGCCGCCGACGTGCTCTCTCGGCGCTCCATTTAAGTTCGATTAATTTTTTTTTTCAGTATATCAAACTTTGTTTATCACCTTCAGCCGCCAGTAAATGTTTGGTTGTTTCTTAATTCTGCCCACTAGGTCTACGAAACACAGCTCAGTTGATTCGCCTGCCGCTTCAAGTTAAATCACTGGACCACAAAAAGTTGTCAAGTGCTCCCAATAATGTGGAAAGTATAGTTTCGTATTGAAGATAAACGGGAATGTCAAGTAACTTTCGAGCTCGCTGTATTTAAGCGAATCCGGGTCAGTGACAGCGCCAACGGTGGTTTTTGGCGAGGACTGCCGACATATTCTGGCTGACGATCTACATCCCTCTCAAACAAAATGTGCTATATGAGGCGGGCTTTGAAGAGTAATAAAATGTACGGAGAGTCGGTATTAGAATAACAATAAATATGACTGTGAAAGCGAGTCGAGGAGCAGCGGCAGTTCGAAGGGGAAGGGCGGGGGGTAGGAATGGAGACGGGCGGGGTTAACTTATTGTACAAGAGCTTTGATTCGATGCGGATGGAAGCAATCGCTTATATTGCTCAGCAGTCTAAATAAGCAAGAGCTGTTTAGGGTATATATTTAGAAAAAATCAGTTAACAAACTGGAACATATGGAGATTAAACCTTTAATGAAGAAAGAAAGGGAAAGTGACAATAGACGAAATGCACAACACATATAACAGACCAGAAACGATCCTCAATATAGGGTGGCAGGTTCAGCAAGGTCGACAGTTGGGCGAGATGGTGATCATGTGAAGTTCGTGTGAAGTAACGCACAGAACACGACAATGCAGACAAAACTGTGAAGTGTGGGTGTATAATGTCTTGTGTTTCCTCCACTTTGTCCTGCATTCCATGCGATGCTCCACGCCAGGATATCAAACTGAGTTATCTCCTGCCTTTCCTTCGTCCGTTTTCTATCTCGGACTAAATTAACTATCTAGACCTTGTGGGGATCGAGAGCGTCCTCCTACCTGGCGCCTCGTTCCCCAGCTGCCGCGCGCGTGCCGGCCGCGTAGCCCGGGCGCACTTAGGCACCGGCAATCGCCAAGATGGCGGCCAGGGCGCCTCCTTGTCTGGGCGAGCCAAGCGTCGGCTCCGTCCCGCGCTGGCATGTCCGGGCACGCTACGCTGGCGAGCTGCGCGGGCCTACGTCACAACGCAGCGCCATTCCCCATTGGGCCGCTGGTGACATCCTCCTCTCCTACGAGCTAAGATGCGCCCGACGATTCGCTCGTGGCCAGGCCCCGGAAAGTCGCAAGTTCCAGCGATCGCCGCAGAGGGCGAAAAAATCGACCGCGGCGAGTTCCAGCTTCAAACACAGGGAGTGGATCTACTAACCTCTGCGTTAGGATAACATGGCGACGTTGTGGTGGCCGCCATTCGCGCTATTTGACTTTTTACGTAGGGGCGCCCTCGTAGGGCCCAAACTTCAAATTAAAATATTCTTGAAATAAGGAAGTTTAGTTGTTTGCTTACTCTTACACTTCAATAAACAAATTGCTGTTTATACGAAGTGGCCTTGGCTTGCCAGTTACCACGTCATCAATCTTTTGTAATAGTTTTTGCTCCAACAGACACGTAGTTGTCAGCAGCCTATCGGCATCATTATCTTCATTTCAAAATATACGGCGGCAGAGGCGACGTAACGGTAGTAACGGCAGGTAACGGTTCACGGTGCATTCGGATGGGTCTCGCGCTCTTTCGTTTCGCTGTAAAAATTTCCAGCTACTGCCGGCCGAGACACTCGCTTTCGTTCTGTTTGTTTTGACTCGTTGAAATGCTTTCGCGAAACGCATTCAGCAGACTTCGGGAGAACGAAGGGACCGTTGAAGCGTTCACCGGATGAACACTCGTTTCAAGCCCGAGAATATACGAACCGGTGAGTATAAAAACCCACTGCTTCAGCTTTTTACCAATGACCGTGTGGGTGTCACACGGAGGCGACGCACTGCAATATTAAAATTTTCAACGTGTCAAACTCTGTCGATGAGAAAACGTGCGATCCTTGCGGCGTGGCTTCAAGTGGGAGCAAGTTGCTGAGTTTATCGTTCGGTTCACATTAACCAGGCCGCTGCAATAAAGAAAGGCAACTGCATCACCAACGTCTCGCATGTATCTTCGTAACAAGCCCGCATATCAGTGCAAAAAAGATACTAGTTATATTTTGCCGCAGTCGCATTTGAGAAGCCATGTTTAGAGGTCTCATTCCTCCTGTTGTCAGTTTAGGTTATTCTTACTACACATTTAGTGCAACGAAAGCTTCACATAATTGTGAGTGCACATTAACTTTATTGTGATAAAGAAACCGGCACTATAATCAGAAATATTTTTGTGTTTTTTTTTCTGTCATAGCCTCCTGGTCTGACAAGGAAACAGCTGTGTGCAATGAGCAAGGCACCTGTTACATGACACGCCTGTAAAGAAGCTAGCCCGAGTGAAACAACATGCATTATAAGGTACGTTTACATATATGTATAACAAACCGCTGTTTTTGTTCACTATGTTTATATGTTTATTTTTGCAAAGTTTAATATTCACTGATAATGCTTATAAATATCTGGTGATGTCATTGTTTTTCCAGGATTGCCGGGCAACGACAGGATGACTACCCGCGAATGTCCACTCTGCAAGTGCGGCGAAACATGTGAACGTCTGCTACAACAGGTCATCTTGAACCTCACGCTTGCAATGCTGTATTTGTGAATGGTTTACCAGGCATGTCATGGAGGTGTGCCTACAATCGTCCACAAGTATTAGCTGTCTACTGTGTCATGCAATCTACACCGCGATAGCGTTGAAATTGAGCACTAGCTCCGTGCATTAGTTACGTTACCTGGCACCGCTGAGCTCAACGACGCAGGTTTTATACCCAGCCACGGTGGTCACATTTCACTGGGGGCAAAATGCAAAAACACTCGTGTGCTAAGATCTGCGTCTGAAGTTCAGGGAAAGACGGAAGCTTGAAGAGACGAAGAATTTGTTAACAAGAGGTGTCGCTGGAGCAAATGTTTCGACAAGCAGTCTTGTCTTCTTCAAGGCTACAACTCCAGTCAGTTAGAATCAATCTAGAGTTGCCCACTACTGTATGACTCATAATCATATCATGCTTTGCATGTGAATCATCAGAAATCATAAATTTAAGGGTAAATATATAGAAGTCTGTCTGGCTGGGCAAGATTATAAGAATAAAAACACTCTCCTGCCACATTTAATCATTAGTCTTCTTAATTTAAAAAAAACTAAGAGACCAAACGGGTCTCGAAACGTAGGGTCAGTTTTTTTTTAAATTATAAATCACATTACAAAACGAACATCACGGCAGTGAGGGGAATTAACAGTCTTTCCATCATCTAATAATATCTAGGGTTTAACGTCCCAAAATCACGATACGCCGTAGTGGAGGGCTCCGCAAATTTCGACCACCTGGGGTTCTTTGACGTGCACTTAAACCGAAGTACACGGGCCTCATTTCGCCTCCATCGAAAATACAGCTGCCGCGCAACGTAAATGCAACATTTAGTTGTGCCTTATGAGACAGTTTACACACTATGCTCAAAACTGTTTTGCCTTAATTAACTGTGTTTAGATCATAGAAGTTTACAAAAAGATACGACAAAGCTTTACAAGGCTGTGCTCAATTACATTAGCCTTTGCACATATGCTCAATGGGCTCCTTCAAATTATTTACTGCTAATAAACAAATTATAAGTGTGACGAGCACTTCTTCCAGCACAGCTTCACCAAGCACGTTTACGTTGTCGTGATGAGTGAGATTGTGTTCAGTGAGTATGGTAGTGTTTTCTTTTTTACATAGCAGAGAAACGTGCCAAATTTGTTTGAACACACCTACTTCTGCTGCTTGATTAAATTAACATGTCGCAGTTGTAGCACCTACCACTATGAAGTGAAAGTCTGTAAACTACTGTCACGAAAAAAAACCTAGAAATCGAAGAGGTAATTTAAAACATACATGAACTTGGACTTATCCACAGCCACACTACAAGATTTTACGTATTGTCACGGGGTCGTGACGTCGACGAAAGCAGCAGTCGGTGTGTCCAAGATGAAACTTTTTATTCGGCCGAACTTGTGGCCGGGAAACGAAAAGTCAAACTACAGCAATACACACTGCACACTGATAGCGGCGAACAGGCGTCAGCCGTCGATAAACTGATCCGTGGCAAGGCGCGTCGGCATTTATACCTGCGGCATCGAACATTCGAGCATTATCACTGGTGGCTGCGTTAGTTCGACAATAAACTGAGCTGTTTGCAATTGCACGCTCCAGCCTAACAGAAGATCCTAAAATAATCTGGCATGTTCCCAGACATTCTGGCACGGTTTGTGCAATGCAGTAACTACACGTACAATTGGCCAATAACATAAAACATAGAAAGAAAGGAGCGCATGTGACAGTATTTCATAATAATATCTGGGGTTTAACGTCCCAAAACCACAATATGATTATGAGAGACGCCGTAGTGGAGGGCTCCGGAAATTTCGACCACCTGGGGTTCTTTAACGTGCACCTAAATCTAAGTACACGGGCCTCAGACATTTTCGCCTCCATCGAAAATGTGACAGTATTTCAAGCCGGAGCTTCTAAAAGTAGCAGGGAGAACACATACTTGTGCTCCCAAGCCCAAATATATTGAAAAAGTAAATAACACAATAACAAGTATGCAATATATATATGACCTTTATTTATCCAGCATTGGCACAGGTTCACATCGTGCCCCACAGTTTGATTTCGTGAGTGTTTGCTTGCAACAGAGTGCTCAAGTTCTATCGACATGTCTATGTGATACAGAAATTGTGCTTACGGCTGAGCAGTTGTTTAGTGTTCTGTGCGAACACCAACGAAGATGTACACTGCATGCCTAAAGCTTATTTTCTTAGGATTGTGCTTCTAGAATCTGTAAGCACTCGCCTTGTATCTCTGTTTCTTTAGCATTCATCTATGCTGCATACTCAGCAGTCCGATTACTACAAGCGCCAAGAAATTCTAGCTGTAGAAACTGTGTAACTGAACTATATCGAGGAACAAAACGAGCCTGAAATATTTTCTTCCACCTATTACCTGAATACGTACTACCTATGGTATGGCTTCACGGCCGAGAAATTCGTGCCTGCCCTGTAGACACAACGCGATATTCCTTATTTGTAACGCATTCAAGGTGACATCGCAGAGCGAGAAAGATGCAGAACTGTACGCATCCGCGATTGTTTACGTAAAAGATTAATCAAAACGACATTGCTCTCACTGCGCCAACTATCTGTCGGCGTAGCGCACGTTTCGTTTCCGACTCCACACCATGCACTCAAAGATCAACACAACCTGGCAAGCGCCGCATAACTAAAGGAAGGATAAGACCCTTGTCCTAAAGCTATGCTGTTAAAACTCGGACGCTGCTACACAACGAGAGCAACGTTCTTTCAGCGATCTCGGTGTTCAGTTATATGCACATATTTATCAGCTTTCAGACTGATTACACACGTACGGGTTGAAAGCTTTCGACGTGTATGAGTGACTTGTTTTGCTTGGACCTGACTGTATACATTGCTTGTACCAGCTTGGGCACTCACAATAAACGATGCAAACCTTACTTGATTGACGCTGTTTTTGCCAGTCGAGGCCAGTTTGGTCACCTGGCGATAAATATTACACACGCGAGCAGCGATTTAGCAACGACAAAGAACAAAATACCATAGGGAGCAAAAAGCGCAGCAGCGCGACCAGGGCGAACCAACCGCAAAAACGCGTTTATCTAATGATGATGATAGTACTTGCAGCGCCATCTCGCCTCGCTCTATTGCAGTTCAGTACGCCACCGCTACCCTTATTTCCGTACTACAGTCAAAGGTACAGTTTCCGTTCTCTAAAGTGGTAGATATTCTCTGTCGTGGCGGCAGATGCTCTCAGGCTAGCACGAGAAGTTGACGCGCTGCTCTAGCAGGCGGCTTCTCGTTCGTGTGCTCGACTGCTGCCCTTTGTGTGATAGTCTTAGCGCCGCTGGCAAGCGTACTCGATCGGTCTTGCGGAGTTCCCCTTACGGCCTGCAAGCCCGTGACTGTCGTACTGTGCTGCATCTTGGGTTAATAAACCCGTGTTGTTTGTTGACCTCCTGCCTCGAGTGCCTTTTCTGTGCCGTGCCGGAGTCGACTAACCCGGCCGTAGCGTCTTTGTTCGCTGCGGCAGTGGGGAACGTCGCGTCCCTTCACGGTCGCCTCGTAGGGTAAGCTTTGAGCTGAGCCTATCTCCACATAACTGGCGCCCAACTTGGTTTCGGCATGGCTTCAGAGCAGACCCTCTCGAGGCGCTCGTTCCTGTTCGATCCTGTGGCGACGGACTTGATCTCGTTCGAGGCGGACGGCTGCGACAGCACGGGGTACGGCCCTCTCGGCGACCCTCTGCTTTCGTTCACCGGGAGAGATCCCTTTTTCGGGGCCCCCTACAGTGATGCGAGCCGCTTGAACGAGGACCACAGTCCTAGCCAAGCCAGTAACGGGCTGTATCAGCTGTTCGAGACTCACGCGCTTCCCGGCGCAGTCTCCGCTCGCTGGCCTTTCCCCGTCAGCAGCACGGTTGACAGCTCAAATCGCCGCACCCGATCCTTCCTACCGGGGGCACTCAGGTGTTGGCGGGAACGCGCTTCCTGACCCGCCGTGGTCGCGAGCGCAAAGGGTTGACAACGTCGTGCGCGAGCCAGCTCGCTTGGCCGACAACGTCGCCGCGTTTCCCGACGCTTGCATGCCTCAGATTCACGTTGGCGGTACTTTCGACAGACGTGGGCCACCGTGCTCCGCGGTCGATCCGCTTGCCTATCGTATGAGGCCTCATGCGCCCGTCGGAGCGGAAACCACCCTACACTCCTCCATGCCGTTTACTGGCCCTTTTCGGTCTGACGTGCATGCCGGAGAACAGGCGCGCGACCCTGTTACGGCCGCGCCTGCGTCGGAGCAATCGCCGCTGCACGCAACTGCGGCGCAGCTCCTAAACGTCCTGTTGGAAGCGGCGCGCTCGCAGCCTTGTGCTGTAAAGGGAGGCCTCGAGTCCCCTCAGCCAGGCGCACCGAGTAGCCTAAAGGTACCTCTGCCTGAGTACAGCGGTTATTCGGACCGCATGAGTGCCACAGAGTACCTCGAGGCGCTGCACCGCTATCAGCGGGCGATGGGGCTGAGCGACAGCGTTATGCTTGGTAGTGTATTGCCTGTATCGCTGACAGCCCAAGCGGCGCGGTGGTACCGACTTGTCGGCCACCAAGCTCGTTCGATGGAGGAGTTTAGGGCGCTCTTCCGTAGCGAATTCCTTCCCCCTGACTACGAGCGCCGCATGCGTCGCGAGCTAGAGCTCCGAACACAGCATCCCGACGAATCTCTTCTAGAGTACGTCCGGGCTTTGCAGGAACTCTACCTCCTTGCCCACCCTACGGCATCAGACGCTGAGAAGGTAGAGCGAGCCATTCGCCAGGCTCATCCAACCTTCGCCGCTTACCTTCGGAGCGCCCGTTATCGTCACCTGAACGAGCTGGCCTCCGATGCGAAGCGTATTCAGGGCGACATATTGGCGGCGAGAGCCTACCGCCCGCCGCCACCGCCGTCCGCTTCTCTCGAGCCTCGTTGTGCGTCGGCTGGTGGTGACTCGTCACCCCGTAATCCCCCTAATCACGAGGTGGCCTCGGCCGTGAGAGAGCAACGAGACGCGCCGGACGTTTCGGACCGCGCGCTCGACCCGTACTCGTACGCCCGGGCGTGCTCCTTTGCATTGCAGGGCGAACGAGAACGGAACCCCCGTGTCCCAATGCACGAGGGGAGATCCGATCGCGGAGCCCCCCCTGCGGCTAGCGAACGGAGGCCTCCTAGCTCTCAAGGGTCGCCAAAATCCCTCACTGATGGGGGAAAAGGTGTCGTCTGCTACCGTTGTCATGAGCGTGGCCACACCGCGCGATCATGCAACGCGCCCCACCCGATGCAAGGGCCTGCTCGCCCGTCGGGAAACGGGGTGAGCCGTCGGTGAGCTCCCCCTCGCCGGCGGCTACAGCAGTACGAGAGCATGGGGGTGTAACCCAACCTCTGGCACCGATGGCGTGTCGCGCTGGACATGACTTGCCAGCCACGCCGGCGCCGTTCATCGCCCTTACGATCGCTGGTCGAGAGTGCGGCGTTGCTGGATAGCGGGGCTTCGATCTCGCTGTTCGGCGAAGAGGTTAGTGCTCATTTGCGCGACCGCTCTGTCCGCATTCGAGCTTGCGACACTGCCTTCCATCTCGCCAGCGGTACCACCACCTCGTGCGGCGCTGCGCGGTTGGTTGTGCGCTGGGAGAATCGCGCGCGCGGACAGCGCTTCGTGCATCTCCCGGGTCTTTCCGTGCCCGTGATTCTTGGTCGCGACTTTCTCGCGCACACGGGTATCGTGATAGACGTCGCGAGCGGAGGCTACAGGGACGGCCCTTCCGGCGCCCTACGGCCATTCGCTACACCTCCCGTGGTCTCGGCTGCCCGTAAGTCGCCGGGCGCCACGAGAGAGCAGGAGGAGAGGAGACAAAGCGCGGCCCCTTCGGCCCGTGTCTCTCACTCCGACGCCAAGACTGGCCCTTTGGCCGGCGGTGCGGAAAACGGTCCGTGCCTACCGCTTTCTATCGAGCATAGCGCTACCGTGGTGGACGAGGTCTCGGCTACGCCGGTGACCACCCCGGTAAGCAGCAGCTCGGATCGCTCGCTGCCGCCTTTGCCGGACAGCTTGTCGATACATGAGAAGGCACGCCTGTCGTCGCTGTTCACACGTTTCAGTGACATGTTCACGGAACGCCCGGGTTGCACCTCTCTGGTGAGGCACCGGATTTACACAGGCGACGCACAACCGTGGAAATGCAATCCTCGCCCCGTCAGTGTGGCCAAGAGGAAAGCAATTGACCAGGCATTGGATGAGCTGATTGAGACCGGAGTTGTCCAACGCTCAAACAGTCCCTGGGGTTCACCGGTGGTAATGGTCCCTAAAAGAGACGGCTCTCACCGGCTCTGTGTGGACTACTGCCGGCTGAACGAGGTCACGAGGAAGGATGCTTATCCTATGCCTAACGTTGACTCGATCGTGGCTGCGCTAGGCGGTGCTTGCTACTTCAGCACCTTGGATGCTAGCCGCGGTTACCTGCAGGTTCAGATGGAGCCGGCTGACGCGGAGAAAACTGCGTTCACCTCCCACAGAGGTTTGTACGAGTTTACCCGCATGCCGTTTGGCTGTTCTGGAGCTGCAGCTACGTTCCAGAGACTGATAGACCGCGTTCTCGGGGACGCTAAATGGCAACACGCCATGGCGTACCTCGACGACATCGTCATCTTCTCTCGAACGTTCGAGGAGCACCTCCGCCACTTGGAGGACGTCCTCGAGAGGTTGCGTGCCGCCGGGTTGACCTTGAACCCGAAGAAGGCTCAAATAGCTGAGACTCGCATTTCGCTATTGGGCTTTACCATCGAGAGCGGTCGCGTTCTGCCGTGCGAGGAGAAGGTACGAGCCATTGTGGAGTACCCGACGCCGGCGTACATTCAGGGCCTGAGGCGCTTTTTGGGCATGGTGAACTACTACCGACAGTTCATCCCAAACTGCGTGGACCTCCAAGCGCCCTTGACCGCACTGTTGAAAAAGTCGGCACGGTGGAGCTGGGGGCCAGAGCAACAGCGAGCCTTCAAGGCTCTATCTCAAGCTCTAGTGGCCACAGCCGATCTGAAGCTGCCCGACCTCAACAGGGAGTTCGTTGTCCAAGCGGACGCGAGCGATCTGGGGCTCGGAGCGGTACTGCTTCAGGAGCACGACGGCGTCCTCCGGCCAGTCGCCTTTGCGAGCCGGTCACTTAACGACGCCGAGCGCAACTACAGCGTGACTGAACGGGAATGTCTCGCTATAGTCTTTGCTCTCCGGAAGTTCGACTGCTACGTCGACGGTGTGCCATTCGTGGTGGAGACGGACCACATGGCACTCACCTGGCTTAAGCGCTTGCGCGAGCCCTCGGGCCGCCTCGCGCGCTAGGCGTTGACCTTGCAGCGGTACAACTTTGTTGTGCGCTACCGGAAAGGGAGTTCGAACGTCGTGGCCGACGCCTTGTCGCGTGCCCCCGTTCTGGCGTCTGACACTTATGTCCGCCACTCCCAAGAGCACTCGCACCGAGTAGACTCAGGGGCCCCTGGCTCCAATGGGTCGAAAGGCGCGAACCCCGACGGCGCAGTGGCTTTCGAGTCGACCGCCTCGGGTGAGGACGCATACCTGGTAGACCCTGTCACGTCCGCCGGTATCGTCTTCAGCAGAGAGGACCTACCTAAGGCACAGCAGGACGATCCGTTTTGTCAGCAAATTGTTGACGGGCTCAAAGAGCTGAGCTCCCAAGAGGAGCGGGGCGGTCAAGCCGCCGGGCGCAAACGGGCAGCTGGTATTGCTGTCGGCGCCGAGTGCCGGACGCAGACTGGTATGCCATTCGGGCACGTTGGACTCGTATCTGCTTGATGCTGATGGCGTTCTCCTGCGCTATGTCCCATCTGAAGAAGCTCCCCAGGAGTTTTTCAAGGTGGTGATACCCCGCAGTCTAAGGAAAGCCACCCTCGGCTATTTCCACGACTCGCGGTTGGCCGGACATGCGAGTGGCCTTAAGACTTTTGAAAAGTTGTGCCGCTCTGCTACCTGGCCTGGCATGAAGCGTGATGCCCTTCACTACGCCCGCTCATGCCGCGTGTGCCAATGCGTGAAGCCTCGTGGTGGCAAGCCTCCCGGGCTCATGCAGCCGATCGACAGCCAACAACCCTGGCAAGTCGCGGCCTGTGACATTATGGGACCCTTCCCAAGAAGCCGGAGAGGCCATGTTTTTCTCCTGGCTGTCACAGATCACTTCACGAAGTGGGTCGAACTGTTTCCCCTTCGGAAGCTAACGGCACGCGCAATCTGGGACAAGTTGACCGAGGTCTTTACCCGCTTTGGCTTTCCGGCGGAGTTGATCACGGACAATGCGTCCTACTTCACGGCCAAGGTGTTTGTGGATGCGTGTGCTGCCTTTGGCATTAAGCACCGCAAAACAACCACGTATCACCCACAGGCCAACCCGACTGAGCGGATAAACCGAAACCTCAAGCCCTTGCTGACAGCCTTTGCGCAGCAACACAGGGATTGGGATGCCTGTCTTAACGAGATAGGCTTCTCCTTGCGGTCCACGGTGAACCGTTCAACCGGGTACACGCCCGCTTTCCTCAACTTCGGGAGAGAGCTGCCTAACCCCATGGACCGTGTTCTGCGGGGCGGTAGCGGGGCGTCCGCCACAAAAGCCGGCCCGTCTGGCTACGCGGCAGAACTGCGCTCACGGATGGACGCAGCCCTCGACCTGGCGCGTTCCAACCTGGCAAAAGCGCGAGCTGGACAGAAGGCTCAATACGACCGGTCGCATCGGGAAGTGCACTACGATGTCGGCGATCTCGTCCTCAGGCGCAATCACGTCTTGAGTGACGCTGCCAAAGGCATCTCTGCCTCCCTGTCGGCCAAGTGGTTGGGCCCATACCGAGTGCAGACCAAAGTGTCGCCTCTGGTGTACAGGCTGGCTGACTCCCAAGGGAGACAAGTCGGCGGTCCAGTTAACGTCTCCGACCTCAAACCTTTCGTTGCCCGCCGCAACGACTTGGGAGGGGGGGAGGCGGTCACCGAACCGCAGGAAAACCGTGAGAAGGCTGGCTCCAAGCCACGCCATCGGTACAATCTGCGGAAACGCACTTAAGCAACCTTTCTCCCACTGACAGGTAGCTGGACTTTATTCCTTACCATGACAGTGAATGGAGAATAACCGCTAAGGTGCGGCGGCACACGTCGGGAAGTGGTAGAAGGCCCTCTTGGCCGAAAATACCCTCTGACCTGTTGTCCAAGCCATAACCTGGCAAGCGCCCCCTTTGTTGGGCAGCACTGTCAGGCAGGCACCCTTTTTGGCAAGCCGGCTATGCCGGGGACATTTCTGTCCACTCCTGCGTCGCCCTGTCGTCTCCCTGCGCCTGGCTCTACTGGGCCACCCAGCCTGTCGCTGAGCCTGTGGCCTGCTGTTCTCTGGTCCCTCCAGCTGTGACCTGGTACCCACCTTCTGCCCTGCAGTCACCTCCACCCTGCCTTACCCACCTGGCAGCTTCGGTAGCCACCCTCGGCGGCTATTCCGCCCACTCAAGCTTTGGCCCAGGCCCGAGCGTGGTCGCTCCGGCCTCCGTTCCTGGCTGCCAGCTGTTCCGGCCTGCTGTTCCTGTGTGGCCCCCGTCCCAGCGACTTCCGGCAGTGGGCTGCCGCACGCAACTGGCAGCCACGCCTCGTACGTTCCCGGCTGCCAACCTCTCCAGTCCGGCGAACTTCAAGCGGGCTGGCTGCCCGCCCTTGTGCAGTCTTGCCCCCGTTCCTCCTGGGCTGTGGACCTTCTTCCCGGCGGTGGGCTCTCCCCTTGTGGTGGAACTTTTGGTGGAACTTTTGTGTGGCCATGGCCGACTTTTGGACTTGTACCTTCAGGAAGGCGACACCCCCCTGTTGGACTTTGCCCCGTTGGCCAGCCCCCTTGCGGCTGAGCTGACCTTGCCACTTGGCCTTGGACAGCCTCTTTCACAGGCTGGCCTCGGTCTTTAGGAGGGGGGAATGTGGGCATCGAGAGCGTCCTCCTACCTGGCGCCTCGTTCCCCAGCTGCCGCGCGCGTGCCGGCCGCGTAGCCCGGGCGCACTTAGGCACCGGCAATCGCCAAGATGGCGGCCAGGGCGCCTCCTTGTCTGGGCGAGCCAAGCGTCGGCTCCGTCCCGCGCTGGCATGTCCGGGCACGCTACGCTGGCGAGCTGCGCGGGCCTACGTCACAACGCAGCGCCATTCCCCATTGGGCCGCTGGTGACATCCTCCTCTCCTACGAGCTAAGATGCGCCCGACGATTCGCTCGTGGCGGCAGATGCTCTCAGGCTAGCACGAGAGGTTGACGCGCTGCTCTAGCAGGCGGCTTCTCGTTCGTGTGCTCGACTGCTGCCCTTTGTGTGATAGTCTTAGCGCCGCTGGCAAGCGTACTCGATCGGTCTTGCGGAGTTCCCCTTACGGCCTGCAAGCCCGTGACTGTCGTACTGTGCTGCATCTTGGGTTAATAAACCCGTGTTGTTTGTTGACCTCCTGCCTCGAGTGCCTTTTCTGCGCCGTGCCGGAGTCGACGAACCCGGCCGTAGCGTCTTTGTTCGCTGCGGCAGTGGAGAACGTCGCGTCCCTTCACGGTCGCCTCGTAGGGTAAGCTTTGAGCTGAACCTATCTCCACAACCTAGGCGCCGATTTGTCCCGACCATGTTTGAAACAGGACATCACTAACGTAGCTTGCTGGGCGAGTTATTTCATAATATTCGGAAGACGAAAAAAAAATACAATAAAAAAGCACGAAGGCAGCGAAGGAGAGCAACACAAGCGCTGGACTTACAACTAAATGTTTATTGAAGAACACATCCCAACTGAAATTAGCCGATGGCCGATGGTTGCTAAACAACTGGGCAGCGCTCGCCGACCAATGGCGGCCCGAAGTCGGGCCCTGATTGACAACCAATTACGCTGGTGATTAGTTGGCCGAAGACGTTCAGTTAAGGTCGTCAAATGATAGGGAAAGAGTCGGCACCCAATGCTCGGGCCATATGCGTATCTACCGGGGGGGGGGGGGCAGGGGGGGGGCGCTAGCCTCCCCATTGAGAAATGAGTTAAATATTATGCTTGTCAAGAGGAGAGTAGAAGAAGAAGCGACAAGCGAAGGTGGGCCCGAGCGCGAGCCCGCATTCCGTTTTTAGTTTTTTACCCAGCGTCGAATAAACAAGACGTTCTATACTTCGGCTCCGCTTCCTGGTTTTCAACAGTATGGTGCCGTGACCAGGATAGAAGAACAGTTGAAGACCCCTGGCGATGAAGCGAGCTACCTGAAGAGGACGGCCGATCGACGCGATCAACGCGACGACGCTGGGAGAGAAACCAAGAACGATCCACGTCATCACGAGCCTTCGATTCCCGACGTGACGACATGGAAAGGCTACGACGGAAACGTGCTACCGTTCGAGCTTCGGTCACCAGGATCATCAACGACATGACGGCTCTTATGCGGACGGAACCAACGCCAACTGGTGAGCTAACCGATCATCTTAACCTATTGAAGATAAAGGAAACGATGCTCACGGAACTTGACAACCAAATAGAAGAGCATGTCACTGACGATAACCTAGAGGATGAGATTAACAGCGTCGGGCAATATCAAGATTCAATCGTCCTCGCAAAGTCCCACGCTGAACGCATTTTGTCCTCTCCTCAAGCCGTAGCTACGCACGCATCTCACGATGATTCTCATCAAGCACGTGCACAGATTAAACTACCTAAGCTCGATCTACCGAAGTTTAATAAAACTTCCTCTCGGGCTAGTTGGTGTTGTATCCCAGACATCATATTTTTTAGCGCAAACAGGAAGAAAAAAGAAACGAACAGCTGAGAAGAGAAGAAGACAGTGCACAGGGCAAGCGCTAAACATCAACTGGTTTTATTTAGAAAAAACCACGGAAAGGACAGATCACCTAAAGCGCATGCGCGCAGTCGTAGCATAGCTAATCAAACATCGACATGAATAATCTGAACTCGTTGCCGTACAAATGTATAGACGTATCACTAATACACTCTGTGCCCTTGCTCCCAATATGGAAAGCTTCCAGCAACTCCCTTCCCAACTTATCGCCACCCCTACCCAGAATCTTGATCTCGCTTAGCCGCGGTGCACACGTGCAGGCTGCGCAATGAACCGGTAAATGCGCATTACTACCATTTTTCAAGGACAGTTTTCTTCCTGTTTGCGCTAAAAAATATGATGTCTGGGATACCGAAGTTTAATGGAGACCCAATTAGATGGCCTGAGTTTTGGGATCAATTTGAGTCAACTATTGATCAGAACCGCCATCTCGCAGACGTGGACAAATTGAAATACCTCCGGAGCTACCTGTCGGGTAAAGCGGAAGGTGTCATCAGCGGCCTGGCCACAACTAACGAAAGTTATAGCACCGCTATAGATCTTCTCAAAGAAAGATTCGGCCATAAGTCGCTGATTGTTAACGACCACATGCACCGGCTTCTTAACCTTCGTAAAGTCCGCTCATGCGAAGATTTTGAAGGGCTTCAAAGGCTGTATGAAGAGGTACAAACCCGCGTGAGATCCTTCGTAACCTTGGAGTCGAAGAAAAAGAGTACGGAGTGTTACTGAAAACAGCAATAATTCAGAACCTTCCACAAGAAATGGTGCTCCGTTATACTCAGCGCACCTTATCTTCGACAAACTCAAGCGGTACTAGTGACCAACTAGATGAATTGTCTATTCTTCTAGACTTCTTAAGCCTCGAAGTAAGAAGCCGGGAACAGGCTTTGCTGCTGACGGATGACCACAGAGAACGAGTTTTAACCGGAAAAACCAAAATCTAACGACCATAACCGAGGTTCTGCGTCTATGTTAGCCGTAAAGCTTGATCAGAGAGTTGTGTGCTATGTAGCGGCAAAGATCACTCGGTGGATGACTGCCCATCTGAGATCGCATTAGATGAGAAAAAAGAGAAACTGCGCAAGTTGGGATGTTGCTTCCGATGCGCTAAACCATTTCACAGAGCGAAAGAATGCAGAAGCTGGAAGAGGTTAAGCTGCGCGAAATGCAAGGGACGACACATCACAACGATGTGCGACCCAAAATGGATACAGAAGAATAACGAAACGCAGACCACTGTATCCAGCTCTTCTACAGACTCGCTAAAGAGCACAGTACTTCTGCAGACCGCGCAAGTTTGGGCTGTGGGCACTCGAGACAAATGCCTTGTAAGAATGTTAATTGATGGTGGCAGTCAACGCAGCTTCATCACGGAAGAGTTGTCTAGGAAGCTGAAAGCCACCGTGGTAGCCGAAGAGCAGCTCACCATCTCTGGATTCGGAAACATTTCTGCACCTCGGAAATATTATCGGAGAGTACGCGTTACGCTACATAGCCAGTACGACGCAAACTCGATTGAAATAGAGGCTATAGAAGTCCCAGAAGTATGCAGTGACTTGTCAGCACTGACAGAGACAAATGTGCTTGAAAGGGTAAAAGACTTACGTTTGGCTGATGTCACCGTATACCAGGTCTCACATGAGCCTGGCGTATGCGTGCTTATAGGAGCTGACTATTACTGGCAACTCGTCAGCGGAAAAATTCAACGACTGGACGACTCCTTAACCGCCATCGAAACAATCATGGAATGGACACTACATGGAGATACCAGAAGTGTGCCGAAGTTCCAGCCAGAAACCGTAAGGACCTTCAACATACACCTGATGGAAACCAATGTCTCACAGCAACTGAGGGCTTTCTGGGAAGTGGAGCATCTGGGACTGGCCCACGAAGAAAGACACTCGACAGATGACGAATACGTCCTGAAGAACTTTATGGAATCAACTGTTAAAACCAATGGACGCTACGAAGTTGAACTCCCTTGGCGCAGCAATTATTCCGAGCTTAAAGACAACCGAGATGTCGCTTTGAAGAGGCTGGAGTCTCTACAAAGAAAGCTGTGTCGAGAACCAGAGTTTAACAAGGAATATGACACTGCGATCAGGAGCTGCTATAACAATGGCTTTGCTGAGAAGGTCACAACGAGCAGTACGAGCGGGCATGTCACGTACTACATGCCACACCGAGCGGTAGTGAGACGTGACAGAATTACAACAAAAGTGCGGGTGGTGTTCGACGCCTCATCTAGCGCTTCGGACTCTCCTTCTCTCAACGATGTCTTGTGGACAGGGCCGAATTTGAATCCCAACATACTTGACTTACTGCTGAAGTTTCGCAGCTTCAAGACTGGAATTTCCGCCGACATCGAAAAAGCTTTTCTTCAAGTGTCACTGGCTGAACACGACCGAGACGCGTTTCGCTACTTTTGGTTTGAGGAAGGTTCTACTAACCTTCAAGAATTGCGCATGACAAGGGTTCCTTTCGGTGCCTGCAGCAGTCCCTTTCTCCTAGCGGCAACTCTGCGACACCACTTTCAACTCGTGGAAGACAAGTACCCTTCGACTGCCAAACTGTTGAAGGATCATTTCTATGTAGATGATTTGGTCATCGGAGCACAGAGCAAAGACGAAGCACAGCAAGTCGTCAACGATTGCTTCAGTATTTTGGAAGAGGCGGGGATGCACCTAACAAAGTGGACGACAAATGATGGACATTTACGAAACTTTTACAACAGTAAAGACATGAAGATACAGTTCGATGTAGGAAACGGAAAAAAGATTCTTGGACTTGTCTGGGACACTGACAAAGACATCTTAAAGCCATCGATAGACAAGATGCTTGAATCGTTAAACGAGTCAAAGGTTACGAAGCGACAGATCTTAAGCTTTGCCTCACTCATGTACTTTCGGATTCTTGGCACCGTTCGTTCTGGTGGTGAAGTTATTAGTTCAAAGGCTGTGGATACAGAAATACAGCTGGGATGCTCCCCTACCCGAGTCTATTCTTCTGGAGTGGACAGCGTGGACTAAAGGCCTCCCAATGGTTAATCAGTTGGAAGTTAAGAGACATTTTGGTCAATTCCTCCTGGGCAAGAATGTTCGGGTTACCATCCATGCCTTTAGCGACGCTGTCCACTCCAGAAGAATAGACTCGGGTAGGGGAGCATCCCAGCTGCGTATGGCGCCGTGCTCTACCTTCAGGTACGAGACATCAATGGAGACATAACAGTTCAGCTATTGATAGCCAAATCGAGAGTCGCACCTCTACAAAATATGACTGCCCCACGACTGGAGCTTATGGGAGCGCTTGTTGCAGCTCGACTTATTGCAACAGTGAAACGTGCCTTAAACCTAGCGGACGTTGAAACAGTTATGTGGACAGACTCCATGATTGTGATTCATTGGCTACGAAGTTCAACGAAGCGCTGGAAACAGTTCGTAGCAAACAGAGTGGCGGAGATACTCTCCCTAACCGAAGTGAATATGTGGAGACATTGCCCAGGGGATCAGAATCCAGCCGATTTGCTGTCTAGAGGAGCCACCGCGGAACAACTCTTACAAAGTTCGCTTTGGTGGAAAGGACCAAACTTTCTCCACACTGAGACGACATTCGACGAACCCTGCTACAGCGAGGATACAGTCGACGTAGAAGAGGAAACGAAGTGTTTGAATGCAGCTGTACGACCAGAACCTACGATTGTAAACAGCGATGACTACAGCTCTTATAACCGACTGATGCGTACAACTGCGTGGATACAACGTTTTACTAGGAATTGCCGACATACAGACGCCAGAAAGAAAGGACCTCTAGACGCAACCGAATTACAAGAGGCCGAAATTTATTGGATACGTCGAACACAAGATAAAGTATTTGGACCAGATGTACGTCGAATGGACATTGCACTTCAGCGGTTCAGTCCCTATCACGACGAATTAGGGCTTCTTCGCTTGGGAGGTCGACTTCAGTTCAGCAACCTCCGTGAAAGTTCCAAGCACCCTATTCTGCTTCCAGCTTCAGACACATTCACAAAATTGTTGGTGAAGAAAGAACATCAACGACTTTTACACGCTGGACTCAGTTTTCTCTTAACGGAATTGAGAGAAAGATTTTGGATACTGAGAGCCAGGCAGGTTGTAAAGAAAGTCATAAACGAATGCACCGTTTGCCGACGATATTCCTGCAAGCAATACTCAGAGCCTTTCGCACCCCTAACTGCAGACCGTGTCCAGCCTTCTCCACCTTTCGAAGTCTGTGGTGTAGATTTTGCTGGACCCCTTCTACGAAAAGATAATGGAGAAGCTACGAAAAAGAGTTACATACTCATCTTCACATGTGCAGTCGTCAGAGCGGTTCATTTGGAGCTCGTCACCAGTCTTACTTACGACAAGTTCCTACTAGCTTTTAAACGATTTGTGGCACGACGAGGCATCTGTAGGATAATTTACTCCGACAATGCCAAGACCTTTAGAAAGGCCTCAAGGGAGATTCAGCGGCTTCATGAGTTAATGGAATCGCAAAAAGTACAATCGTATTTCGGATGTCACAAGATCATTTGGAAATTCATCACTGAACAAGCTCCCTGGTGGGGAGGATTTTGGGAAAGACTTATTAGATCCGTGAAGTCTACATTGAAGAAAACACTGGGAAATCATTTCTTTAACTACGAAGAACTTTCTACCATCCTCATTCAAGTTGAAGCTATGATAAATTCACGACCGATTACATTTGTGTATACAGAATCCTCTGAACCGACTCCACTTACGCCAAGTCATTTCCTCATAGGCCAAAGATTGACTATGCTTCCTACAGACTGTGCGAGCACACCAGCCGAAGAAGCGTCGTCGACACGCGACATACTTCAACGAAGATGGAAACACCAAGAACAAGTGTTAAACAATCTCTGGAACAGGTGGCGACGAGAGTGCCTCCAAGAACTTCGTTCAGCTCATGTGAATGAAACTACTAGCACAGAATCCGTGAAGACAGGAGATATCGTACTGATAAAGGAATTAAACTCGCCGCGGCAATTGTGGAAGATGGGACAGGTCACCGAAGTATTTCCGGGCAGCGACGGCAAAGTTCGCTCATGCAAGGTGCGCACTCCTTGTGGAACCACTTTGCGGAGACCAGTACAGATGTTGTACCACCTGGAATCTGCTGGACAAGATTCGGTACCTCGGAAACAAGAGACTTGAAAAGAAGCAAGCCCCGCACAAGTTGTTCGGCCGGGAGCTGTTAAATATTATGCTTGTCAAGAGGAGAGTAGAAGAAGAAGCGACAAGCGAAGGTGGGCCCGAGCACGAGCCCGCATTCCGTTTTTAGTTTTTTACCCAGCGTCGAATAAACAAGACGTTCTATACTTCGGCTCCGCTTCCTGGTTTTCAACAAAATGTTAGGGGGGCGGAGCCCCCCCACTTTCGACCGTGGTCATTGTCGGCTGCAGACTGGGAAACTAACAAGTCAGGCAAAGTTTTAGTTGAACGCAGCAATAACGTAATTATGTAAAATAAGTTTCCTACAATTTTGCCGCGACGACTGTCCTCCCTGTGTCGTGACCACGCATTGTAGGCTCTCTGCGGTGCGGGCTGCCTATTCCACGCTTGTGCGTCTTGCGCTCGAGCATTGCAGAGGAGGCTATCGCTCAGCAGGGTCTCTACAAGATTACAGCAATCTGTCATGATTTTATTTTGTTGGGCCTGGCTTGAAATTTAAGTAACCGGCGACGCAAATATGGGCGGGAACCAGTAAACGTTTTATAGCCCGATCAAACGCTCTCCTATTTCAGGAAATTTAGTTTCTTTCTTTTAAAACGAATAGCATCGCCACTGTTTCATATCCAAGCTGCTGTGAGCTGATGAGTGGGCAGAAGTGTCGAGTATTTTAGTTGTGCCGATCCAGGAGAGCTAAAAAAAGTCACAGTTTTGCCGCAACGGCGAAGCAATGAATGCGATAGCAACAACTTGGAATGTAACGAGAAGGACGGAAAGCAGTTCGAAATTGTCAGCGCGTCGCTCGAGCCCAAATGACGAACGAAAAGAACGCACACAGGACGAGCAATACCCGGAAACACTGCCGCTCCGGCGTCCCAAAGAATTACGTCATGATGACGTCACCGACACCATCTTGAATAATTTGCTAGTTCGGCGGCCTTTTAAAAGGGGCCGTAACTGAAGGTGAAATTGGCGCTAGTGTTCATGGAGATTCAAAATTAAAGCAGCCAATGGCAGCGTGCCGCCGTGCCGGCAAAGCTGTGAACCCCGCGCCGGCCGCGGAGGCCGCGCGCGCGCCGCGACGCTAGTTTTAACGCGATAGCGTTAGAGAGCTCGTGTCGCAGAAATTCCGTTGTCGGTGTCGGCACCGTTGGTTGTGAGCGAAAAATCGACCGTGAGCGAAAAATCGAGAAAGCAGCAAATAAAATAAAGAATAACAATTTCGGTTTCATTGAGGATCGAACCTGGGCCGTTCGCGTGGCAAGCAGGTGTCCTACCACGAAGCCACGAGGTTACTTGCAACAGCTTCGGAAAAAAACACTACATAATTGCTATGTAGTGGAAAGAGTCGTCTTAACGCATTTTGTTCGACAGGTGTCACGACGAAAACGAGCCCATTCGGCGATTTGAAGGCGCATTTGGGAGACCATCAAACTACGTCGAAAAAGGCCGGGATAGTGCAGCCATCGCCGCTAAAAACACACACGCTTTTTCAAACAGCTCTAACAATGGACAACTATGTCCATCTAGCGGAAAACATATCAACAAGCAAACAGCAAACGCTAGATAATGTGCTGCCATCTGTGAGGCATCGTGAGACTCTTCATGGCCTCCGAGATGGCGAGCGCGCGGCGTGTATCTTAGAGGCCATGCGACTCTTGCTTTAGATCGAAAACCTGTGCCATTCGCGCGCGCGCGTGTGTGTGTGTGTGTGTGTGTGTGTGTGTGTGTGTGTGTGTGTGTGTGTGTGTGTGTGTGTGTGTGTGTGTGTGTGTGTGTGTGTGTGTGTGTGTGTAACAAAACACATTAATAAGTATGCACTTAGTGGTTGAAGTGCGCACTAGGGGCCGGATTTCGCTATTGCGTTCAACTCTTAAAGGCGAAGCTTAAGGGTCCCCCAATTTTTGAATTCCTCGAAAGTTCCGTTGTAGCATGAAGCGAGTGCTGAGAGCGGGCACCAGGCTGGCCGTGCAGGGAGGCTATGCTTGGCGGACACCTGCAAGTCTCCCGTTGTGGTTAGCGGGTCATTGTTCGCTCTTGAGACTTATCGGAGTGGTCGTTATGTCAGCCGTGCTCCGTCGCCGCCATACAGGAGCCCGTCCTAGTCGCCGGCCTTGATATGAAGTTTCGTGATGTTCCGTTACATGAAGCGAGCTTTGGCCGGTGTGTGAAGTTTTCGTGGTGTTTGCGTGTTGTGCGCTCTTGCCGCCGTGGTGGTTAACGGCACGTACCATTCGTACATCATGGAACGGTGCACGGATACTTCAAGACCGGCCGAGCTCCGCAAGATTCTTCGAGGTTCCGAAAAACTAAAGGTGAGCATGCGGCTTGCGTTCGCAGCCACACATTTACGAATTGCAGTTGGACAACACAGTTATTGTTTTTTTAACTACGGCTGAATCGTGAAAAGCACGACGTTGCAGTTAATATCGCTGTTCCTAGAAGGAATGAAATTAAGGAACTTGAGACTCATAGTTTAACTTTTGCGTCTATGACAGAACTGCGTGATGGAAGTGCGTTTTGCTTTTTTTGCCTGTTTATCACTCGCCATCGTTTAAATAAGCGTTCCTAAGACTCAATAGGCAGTTTTAGAATAGCGTACGAAAAGCTTTGCGTTGGCTTTTCTCGCAACTGTCATGCGTCGTACGCTAACCGCTTGCGGACTCCGGTAGTGACGGAAATAGCGAGCCGCAAACGCTAAAATAGCGTACGATATTCTAAAACTGCCTAATGTATCGCAGCTTGCACTGAGCCGAGACGACGAAACTACGTTTCCCTCATGCGACTGCGTAATTTGTATCGTTGGAATTAATAGTTTTCAATTGCTTTATTTCAGGACGGAAACGTTTTCGGAGTATTCGAGAAGGCAAGAACTGATGCGTTTGCCCAAGGAGGGGTTAACAGCTGTAGAATCAGCGCTCTGCGAAGTCTCGATCAGCAACTCAAGTGGACCAGCTTTCTACCCTGCCCCCAGTGCTTCTTCTCGGTGCGTGAATATGCTATGTACTTTACGGCTGAAGAAGTAGTTTGTGTGTTTATATATTGTCTCTGTTATTGCCTATGGAAAAACCGCTCTAAGGATTCATGCGTAGGCATGAGACATGTCCTATATGTAGAATTTTACTGTTTGTGTTTATCACAATGAAGTGCTCAGTGTACCCAACATGACGTCCTCCCTTCAGTGGCGTTATATTCAGCTAGGCATTGTATTCGCGGTGAAAGAAAAGCTGCGTAGAGGCTTATTTCACCTGGTCGTTGAGTAATACGCTTTTCTTCGAATGTCATGTGCTGCTGCATAAACTGACCATGGCCTGCATCCCGTTGCCACCAACTAACTTTCAAGTAGTGTTCAAGTACCATATATTGTGTCTTGCTCTTTTTAGCGCAATGTACTACTTACTGTGCTAAATCTTTTTCATTTTGTTTATCTGGTGAAGGTGTCCAGCATTTCATGTATATTTGTGCAAAATCTGAGCAAATATGTAAGTGGTTGTTTTGTGTTTCGTATCATTTCAACGGTTAATAAGTAAATCATTGCAATATTATTTCATATTTACATATTTTGCGCTTCGTTATGTTTTTGTCATGCACTGACATTTCTTTAAACTACATGATTACCTCTCATCAGAGGCTCCTCTGCACTTTGCTCGGTATTGCACCAAATGAAAATCGTGTTTCTTATATGTGTGTACGTCAAAGGGCCTACACTTTTCAATGTGTTCGATTTTTTAATTTCTAAATTTTACAATGAACTGTTGTGTTTAGTCATGCACACACTGTGAATTCTTCCCTTCTGTTCTTCTCCTGAACTTGTATCGTGCCCCATTACATGCAAATCTTGAGTTTCGGAAACAGAACAATAAAAAGAGGTAACAGAAATGTTGTAGGTGGATTCATCCTTTATGCTCTAGCACGAGCTGGCTGCGGGCAAACGCGAATGCGCGGCCAAGCACAGCACGCGCGCGAGCGCACGCGAACAAAAAAAATCCCGGCGCGGGGCATAGGAGAGGAGAAAAAGCAAGCGTACAAAATAAAAAACGGTGCGCGGCATGGGAGAGGAGGAAAAGCAAACGCAAAAAAAAAAATAGAAAGAAAACGGCGTGCGGAGAAGGGAGGAAGAGGGGGTGGAGGCGAGCGGCTGTTGTTACTGTTGCCCTGACGACGTAAGCAACGTAATCGCTACGTCATCGCCCTTTGAGCTTGGCGGCCTTCTGCAAGGGGCGTAACTCAATAGCGCTCTCGGCGCTGTCGGCGCTTGCGTCGGCGGAGCGTTTGAATTTCGCGTCCTATGGGAGGTATACGAAGAAACCGACCCTTGGGACGAGCGCGAACTATCTTGCGTCACAGCTCGATACTTGAAGCGCACTGCTGAAACATAACGCAGGACGCACGAAACGAACGAACAGATATATATATACAGGACGAGTGCGAACTAAACGTCGCAGTTGTTGCTTATTTCTGTTTGAACAGCGCGCTCCTTTCGCAAACGCGGCCGCTGTTGCGAGCGAAGTGTCCGTCGTACGCTCTATGACTTCAGCGCGGACATCGCGGGGAAAGCACAAGACATACAACCCCCCCCCCCCCGCTCTTCCCCGCGCCCGCCCCCCTTCTTTCCTTGAGATAAGCGCACGAAGGCGACCACGCCCTGTAGGGCAACGAGCATCGGCGTGCTCCTCGCCCAGCGCGCTCCTCGCGCCATCTCGCTGGTAATGAAGAAACGCTTATAGGCGCCTGCCGTCTCTGAGTCCGGCCAGCGGTAAAGGGCGTGTATATAACACTCGCCGTTAGCTACGTGGACGATCTGCGTTCCGTCGTGTAGTGGCTAGCGCTGCGCGCTGCCGAGCGAGAGGTCCCTGGTTCGATTCCGCGCTTCGGAAGCATTTTTCTGAATTATTTTTCTTTGGGGCGTTTATATATATATACATACTTAAACATATACGGTGCATGGCGGCGGAGACGGGGACGGACAAAAACCAGCCGAGACTGTCCATATAATTGCTATCGCAATAAAATAATCCAACTTTAGTCTCTGATTAGCCTGCTGTACAAGTTCCTTATCGTACGGTAGCCTGGAGCGGTCGCGGCGGCTTGTAACAAGGCAGTGGACTCAGCACATTGAAAAGCCCAGCTTTCAAGTTTGCCCTGTAGCTTGATCTATACCTCACAAGGGAGATGATCAGCGTCCATGGTTTTCTGGACTAAGAAGACTGCCCACCTGCGAAGGATTGTGTCCGTTCCTAATAATGTTTATTTCTCTCTCTACTTATCTGTCAGCAACGATGACTTCACAGAGAGAGTTCTATGCGCGCAAAAACAAATCAACGTCGCTAATACTACAACTGAAAGTATCTGTTATACACATATGAATCCATCTCGCCTACTGCTATAAGTAGCCGCTGCCAAAGTGGTTGGTGGGCAGCCTTCTTGAATTACGTTCAGAATGAGACACTGTCTGGCTATTAAAAAAAATAGTTATTGTTCAGCACAGTAATGCGCTGCTTATTGTGCACACTTCATTTTAACGCCGCGAGTTTTTGCTGACTTGTGACGTCGCGTAACTAGGAGGCAATTTTATGGCACACCGAAAAAATTTGGCGAATAGCGAAGTACCAATGTCGAACAATACGCCGTATTGAGAAGAGTTTATTTTTTAACGTAGTCATGCGTAAGTGGTAATTACGCGGTGGATTACTTACGCGTCATCTGTTGCGTCGTGTTACGAGCAGGTGCTGTGAGCATGGCTCAGAAAATTTCGACCAATCATTAACAGCTAACGACCTATACGGAAGGAAGCAATGCGGGGCAGTTTAACGTTATAATCGCCCGCTTTTTTTCAAAGAATATTTGAGCTTAGACAGAATTACGTAGGCTATTTACTTGGAGTAGCCGGAGGGGAGCAGTAAAGAGCCACTTCAGCGCTTTCCCGTTCGCCCCCCAACCAAGCTGGGAAAAGTAGGAGGGCAAGGAACGACACCTAGCATATAAATTCGTAGTTATTTACAATCTTATAGAGTACACAACCAGCTCAGTGTGGTTTCTATAAACAATAATTGACTGAACTTGGTCTTTTTCTTTAGAAAGACTTTATATTAGAGGTCTCTAACAATGAAGAAATTGGCACTGGCTTATTCTGAAGACTTCTGCGAAGTACCTTGCTTTGTCAGCCACATGTTTTGTTTAATAAGTGTGTTACGAAAGCTTCGATTACGATTAGAACAAGAAGTTTATTTACAGAATTTACAACTGTCTTGAGACGTGATTCTTCGTTCGTCGCTCGAAAGTCTCTGCTTCGTCATCGAAGTTTCCCCGCACCGGCCACTCTCTCACCCTCGTGGTAATTCTTCTGGTTTGCTTCCATTTCCACTTGTTGAACACCACGTGCGCAGTCCAGATGCCTTTCCAGGAAAGCCCCACAACCCCGTCGCGCGGTTTCTGCCGTGCCTGAGAGGGCGGTGTGGTGTACAGTTACGTTGACAGGAGGGAAGGACTGCGTGCCTGCGGTGGGGGGCCGTGAGAGACGCTTTACGACCCTGTAGAAAACGGACTTGTGTCCCAACGCTGAGATGTTTCGTCTTTGGGGACCCAGCGGGAGGCTACTGTTGGTTGGGGGCCCCGCGTGCGGCTACGGGAAATCCTTAACATACTCCCCGCCCAATGAGCGTAGCTCATTGACCTCGAGCCTCTAACAGATGAATAAGTTGAACAGGCCGTCGTACGTTCTTTCCCCCAGGCAGGCGTATCATGCAGGCGCGGGTGCGTCCATCGCGTCCCGGAAAAACTTCAATAATCCTGCCAACCTTCCACGTATGACGTGGGTGAAAGTCATCATGTAGCAACACCAGGTCGCTGATCTGCAAGTCACTTGCTGCTGCCGGCGTGGCGTGGTGATGTGATCGTAAAGAGCACAAGTACTCTGCTCGCCAGCGCTTCCATAGTAGATCAGATAATTTCTGGCGATACTTCCACCGACGCGCTAGTTCGTTGGCGTTAGAAGCAGTCGGTTGTTCTCCGCGAGTCGGCAGGGAGGTCAAGCGTCTTCCTAGGAGAAAATGGGCTGGTGTCAGCGGCTCCGCTTCGTCCTCGTCACTGGAAACGCGGGTTAACGGGCGTGAATTTATCACCGCCTCAATGTCCGTCAGGATAGTGCAGAGTTCCTCAAACGTTACGTAGCTGCACCCAAGCACTTTCTTCAATGAGGTCTTCGTTGAGCGCACCATTCTCTCCCAAAAACCTCCCCACCAGGGGGCTCTTTCCACATTGAATTTCCACTCGATTCCCTGCTGAGACAAATAGTAGAGCGCTTCTTGGTCGCGTGCCGCTTTCCACAGCCTTTTCAGCTCACCTGCCGCACGGTGGAAGGTTTTAGCATTGTCAGAATAAATGGTGCGGCAGAGTCCGCGCCGCGCCACAAAGCGGCGAAAAGCCAAAAGGAAGGACCCCGTGGACAGGTCGGTGACTGTTTCCAAATGGATCGCTCTGGTGACAGCGCATGTGAGTAGCAAGATGTAGGACTTCTGTATCTTGCCATCCGTTTTCGTGAGCACTGGTCCGGCGAAGTCGAGGCCCGATACCATGAAAGGTGCCGCTTCAGATACCCTGTCTCTAGGTAGTGGCGCGACAGGCTGCGTTGCAGCCTTGCTGCTCATCTTCTTGCACACAAAACAACGGTTCAACACCTTCTTTACTGCCTGTCGAGCTCGAACGATCCAAAATGTCTCTCTTAACTGCGTCAATGTGTCCAAACAGCCAGCATGCAGCAGCCGCCGGTGTTCGTTCCGTATCAGGAGCTCCCCGAAGTGATGTGATGCGGGCAGGACGATGGGGTGCGCCGTTTCATAGGCCAAATTCGATTTCTGCAAACGCCCCTTTAGCCGCAACAATCCGCTGTCATCGATGAACAGTTCCAAACTTTTGAGGTCTGGCTGTTGTTTGAGGCGGCCGTTTGACTCAACGTTGCTCCGTGCGTCACCGAACGCTTCTCTCTGCACCTGCCGGGTCAGAAGATCCCGCGCTTCCCGAATTTCTTCAGCACTGAGCGCGCCATTTCGCCTCTGGGCGCCGTGTTTGCAGTTATGCGTGAACCGACGCACCCAAGATGTCACTCGTAACAAACGATTCAAGTCGCTGAAGCGCTCGATGTCTATGAGAAGTGGGAGGGCAGTCGCGGAGACACTACCCACTGCCGTCTTGGTCAACCTTCGCTTTTCGTGGATGATTTCTGCAGGAACGTCAGCAACTACGCAAGGCCATGTTGTCGATGCCTGAGACAGCCATGTCGGTCCTCTCCACCATTTCTCGCATGCCTTCAAAGCCTCCGGAGGGACGCCTCTGGTGATCAGATCCGCTGGATTGTCTCCGCCCGGGCAATGTCGCCAGTCGCTCGGATCAACCAGCCTTTGGATTTCTAGCACGCGGTTCGCCACGAAAGGCTTCCATTGAGTAGCTGAGCCTCTTATCCAGTGCAGAGCAATCATAGAGTCTGTCCAAAGGGTCACCCTAGAGAGGCCCTCACCCAGGGCTTCCCTCAAATTGGCGCACATTCGAGCGCCCAACACGGTCCCGAGGAGCTCCAACCGTGGGAGCGAGAGCGTTTTCAGTGGCGCCACGCGTGTCTTTGCCAGGATGAGGCTCACGGTGGTCTTCCCATCTCTCTCGCCGCGCAGGTATGCGACCGCCCCATAAGCGCGCGGACTTGCGTCTGTAAATATGTGCAACTCGGCGGCTTCCATGTGGCAAGCGTAACGACGGGGAAGGGTAATAGCAGTGAGGTGGTGCAGATTATCGATCCACTTTTCCCACCTCTCACTCACACCTGGCGGTAGCAGTGCGTCCCATTCTAATCCAAGTGTCCAGAGCTCTTGAACTAGCATCTTGGCTGTGATGGTGACTGGGCCAAGAAGACCAAGAGGATCAAATATCCTTGCTGACGCCTGCAGTACAAATCTCTTGGTGTTTCGGTTTACGCTGACCAGCTCCAACACAGTTCTGAGCGGATACCGCAGCTCGTCGCTCTCCCTGTTCCACTCGAGCCCTAGCACAGGTGTCATTTCTGACGTCGCGGCCTCACTGACACTACACGGATTCTCGACTCCATCGGAAATGAATCGCTGTTGCAGTGTGTCGCTGTTGGAGCTCCACTTCCTTAGCTTCATTCCAGCAGAGCTCATGATCTGCAGTGCTTTCTCGTAGAAGGTAGTGGCCTCTTGCACGTTGTCAACGCCCGTAATTAGGTCGTCGACATAGAGACACTTCTCTAGCACATTGGCAGTGTCTGAGAGAGCAGCGCCGACACCATCGAGATGGTGTCGAATAGTGGCGGCCAGTATGAAGGGGCTGCTTGTTGCGCCAAACGGGATTCGCGTCATGCGCCACACCTCAATTTCATCGCCTGTCGTTTGCTCGTTTGGCGGGTCACGGAACCACAGAAAGCGGAGTGCGTCGCGGTCCTCAGGGTTTACCCCAATCTGAAGGAAAGCTTTCTCAATGTCCGCTGTGATCGCAATGGCATGACACCGGAAGTTAAGAAGCAGCTGCAGCAGGTCTGGGTTTAGGCTCGGGCCGGTCACTAGTGCGTCGTTAAGGGACATACAACCATGCGCTTTCGCGGAGGCGTCGAACACAATTCGCACTTTGGTCGTAGAGCTGCCAGGTCGTAGAACTGCCCGGTGCGGCATGTAGTAAATCTGGGCTCCGTTTTTGATCTCGTTTGCCGGAACCCTTTCGGCGAAGCCTTCTTCTAGATAACTCCGGATGGTTTTGTCATACTCAGAGAGCCTCTCATTGTTTGGCTTCAGGCGGCGAAGCAACTTGTTTAGGCGCTGTCTTGCAACTGCCTCGTTAGTTTCCAAAGGCCGGTCTAATGGCTTCCAAGGGAGGCTTGCCTCGTAGCGGCCGTTGATAAAGCTCAATGAATGAACAAAATCGTGCCTCACGTGTTCGTCGTCTCCCGATGGGCCGTCCTTCGTCGAGATGCCGAGGCTCTCTAATTCCCAGAAGGCTCGGAGCTCGTTGGAAAGGCTGGACGCCGGCTCCACCACCCCGGTGCGTAGGACGGCCACCGTCGAGCAACACACGGTCGAGGCCGCCTGCGGAATTGGGCCCTGCAGAGTCCATCCAAAGTCAGTGTTCAGCGCGACCAGCGCTCCCTCAATAGCTCTCACTTCACCGCTCACTATACGCCAATAGCTGTCGGCTCCAATGAGTATCTCAATGTCGCTGCGGTCACCGCGGGTCGGTGATATCGCCACGTCTGCCAACTGTAGAGCAGCTACTCCGGGGAGGTGATGCACGTCGCTTGGTAGTACCAGTTTGTCGGAGCAGATCTCCTCGACCTCGAGCGCCTCAACGCAATGCTCCTTGCGGCTGTACTGGCTCCGAAGCCACACTCGAACTAGGCGTCGCTTGCTCTTCATGACGTTAGCGGCCCCACCGAACGGATAGATAGTCACCTCTTCGTCACCGATCACCTCCAGGTTCAGTTCTCGAGAGAGGCTCTCGGTGACGAATGAGCGCTCGCTGCCCCCATCAAATAGACAGCGCGCCAGGCGCTTTCGGCAGGGACCGTCGACCCATACTTGCGCCGTTTGCAGAAGAACCGAATTCTTGCTGCTGTTGCTCAGCGAAGCCGTCGAGTGGAGCTCCGCAGCGGTCTTCGGGTCAGAAGATGGCACGGGAGGGTCGCAGAGGGGGGTAATGTGGCGACGACCACATTTCGCGCACCGGATTGTCCAATTTCTGCACGCTTTCATCATATGCCCTCTTTTCGCGCAACGGTAGCACCTCCCCGCGTTCCGTAGCCTCATCTTCTTTTCCTTTATCGGTATTGGAGCAGTGCATTCAGCCGCGTCATGTGAGGGAGAATCACAAAAGGGGCACTTTTCATTCTCGTGTTGCACACTCACTTTAAGGCTGGCGGCAGAACCCTTTCCTTTGATGCAATCCGGATGCTGATCTTTCGGAGGGCGACTCTTATCCGGCTCATGTGGAGCTTGTGTGTGGCCTGCGTGGGCCCTTTCACGGCTGTCGAGTTCCAGGCGAAGTGAGCCAAGAATCGCATCTAGAGTTGAGCTGTCGAGCACATCCTTGTCCGTTGCGTGGGTCTTGTGAAACTCAACAGCCCACTCGGTGGGCAGCACACGAAACAAAACCGCACACAGCATCGCACCATATGTGTCCGGTTGAACACCCAAATTCTTCAGCCCTGCGACGTTTCTCTGGACGTCGTCGTGCAGGCGACGGAGCGCGTTAACGTCATCCAGCCGTTTAACTGTCTGCAGATTCAACAGCTGCGTGAGGTGCTCCTGCGCGAGCACGTCCTGTCGGCCGAAACGCTCCTTCAGAGTCTTTATGGCGTAGTCGTAGTTCTGTTCACTGGCCTGGATGTCACTCACTGCTGCAGCCGCCTTGCCCGTCAGCACCGCACGCAGGTATAAGAATCGCTCGATGTTCGAAAGGCTGCAGTTTTCATGGACAGCCTGTCGAAATTGCTCCCAAAACGGCTGCCAGCCAACTCGGTCGCCATTGAACTTTTGAAGTTCCAGTTTCGGTAGCTTGAGGGGGCCTGCGCTGCTGGTGGACGATAAGGCCGGTGTACTTCCGTTCACCGTACTTCCACCAGACAGGCTCTTTCGTTGCAAGCGCTCCAGACGGGTCCGCATACGTGTAATGAGCGCCTGGTACTTCCGCACTCCCGCGCACTCCTCGGCGAAGTCGTCGTCGCTGACATGCGGGTCGATGAGCGCGTCTTGATGCTTCAGATCTTTGGCGATGACCTCCAATTCAGCTCTTATTTCCGCGATGCGGTCCTCGTGCTCCGGTTCCAGGTCATCGGTTGTCT
Organism: Rhipicephalus sanguineus; assembly: GCF_013339695.2. NCBI lineage: Eukaryota > Metazoa > Arthropoda > Arachnida > Ixodida > Ixodidae > Rhipicephalus > Rhipicephalus sanguineus. The sequence continues at coordinate 320,147,389 of NC_051176.1, forward strand.
TCAGCAGCATAAGCTCATCGCTCAGCTTCTGCAGGTCGACGCGCGCCAAGCTCCTCTTTGTTTGTAGACGCTCCATCTTCGATCAGTACAGTTGCATCTGTTCTCGTTGAACTTCTTGTTTCCGTAGAGCTTCCCGGGTTTCGGCACCAAAATGTTAAGAAAGCTTCGATTACGATTAGAACAAGAAGTTTATTTACAGAATTTACAACTGTCTTGAGACGTGATTCTTCGTTCGTCGCTCGAAAGTCTCTGCTTCGTCATCGAAGTTTCCCCGCACCGGCCACTCTCTCACCCTCGTGGTAATTCTTCTGGTTTGCTTCCATTTCCACTTGTTGAACACCACGTGCGCAGTCCAGATGCCTTTCCAGGAAAGCCCCACAACCCCGTCGCGCGGTTTCTGCCGTGCCTGAGAGGGCGGTGTGGTGTACAGTTACGTTGACAGGAGGGAAGGACTGCGTGCCTGCGGTGGGGGGCCGTGAGAGACGCTTTACGACCCTGTAGAAAACGGACTTGTGTCCCAACGCTGAGATGTTTCGTCTTTGGGGACCCAGCGGGAGGCTACTGTTGGTTGGGGGCCCCGCGTGCGGCTACGGGAAATCCTTAACAAAGTGAGAATTTAAGGTACTATAGTCATAGGAGATTCTTCATACTCACCATATTTACAACGCGAAACTGAGAGTGTGAAGTTTGCAGATGGAATGCCCAGATGAAGAACAGGCTAAAGGTGGCTGTACTTATTAAACTTGGCGATAAAATAAAATTTCCAAAATGATATTAAACACTGCTGTGTTGTCGCGGTATAGAGGCCCAACCTGCACAATCTCTTTGTGTAGATTCTGCCTTGATTTCAGACATCTCTATGAATATCTGAAATATATATATATATATATATATATATATATATATATATATATATATTGTGAGACAACGTTTAGGACGCTCAAGACACTTCTTTATTGTGTCGAGTATGAGCCCCACAACCCAAACCCAAGCTGTGATGATGAGTATGTACATATGAGAAGATGAAGCGCATAAACAATGCTCACACTAAGTTTCCCCGCGCGCGCGAGCGGCCGGCCCGGCCGCGATTCAGACGGGAACGGTACGGCGAACGAAGGGCTTGAGGCGCGAAACGTGAACTACTTCAGATGCACGGTAGTGATGGTCCGAAGAAACCTCGATGGGAGTGACAAGGTAGTTGACTGGGGATGTTTGTTCACGGACAACGTATGGTCCAAGAAAGTGCGATTGAAACTTGGCACACAATCCGGGAGTACGAACAGGCGTCCAAAGTAGTACTTCATCTCCAGGACTGAAGGTGACGTCGCGATGAAAGCTGTCATAGCGCTGCTTGCGGTCTTGTTGACTGGCCTGTGTGTTGAGGCGAGCACGCTGTCTACATTCATCCAGCCTAACGACGAAATGTTCTGGTGTAGTTGAAGGGGTTTTCGTCGTTACATTGAAGAAAGAGGCGTCGATGGTGAATGTCGGCGCGCGACCATAGACGAGGTAGAACGGTGAATATCCGGTAGTCCGTTGGACAGAGGTGTTATGCGCAAACGTCACGAAGGGTAAGATTGTGTCCCAGTTATCGTGGTTTGGTCCGACTTACATTGATATCATGTCTATTAGAGTCCGATGGAATCGCTCTGTTAAACCATTTGTTTGAGGATGGTACGTCTTATGAACTGTCCCACAAGTTTTAAGCACTTCCTCAAGAATTGTGGACAAAAAGGTCTTCCCGCGATCACTAAGCAGTACGCGAGGTGCACCATGACGCAACACAATGGCTTCCAAAAAGAAGGCGGCCACGTCTGACGCAGAACTAGTGCGTAGAGGGGCGGTCTCTGCGTACCGTGTGAGGTGGTCGACCGCTGTCACAATCCACCGATGACCTGCTGGCGTTACGGGAAGTGGCCCGACTAGGTCTATACCGATGATGGCAAATGGTGTTTCGGGACATGGGATAGATTGTAACAGGCCAGCAGGAGGTGAAGTTGGTCGTTTCCGGCGTTGACAAAGTGCGCAAGAAGCGACATACTTGGCCACAAAGGTAGAAAGGCCAGGCCAGAAGAAACGGCTCCTAACGCGGTCGTATGTCTTCTGAAACCCCAAGTGGCCAGCAGATGGGTCATCGTGCAGTGCTTCGAGAACTTGTGCACGCAGTGAACGGGGAAGTACTGGCACCCACCGATGTCCATCGGTATTGTAAATATAGCGATGCAGCACGTTGCCTTCCAGCTTGAACCGCCTCAGCTGACGACGTAGTCTGGCATTAGGTGGAGAAGACGTGCCACTTAGGTATCCGATGACGCGGTTACAATAGGGGTCGTCACGTTGACACAAGGCAAACTGAGCGCAGCGGTTAGAAGATAACGACTCAGCAACTGCCAGCGGCGATAACGTGGGTGAAGATGAAGCCTCATGAGCACCTGGAGGGTGCGTGGCCGGAGATGAAAGTGGCAGAGGGCAGCGAGAGAGGGCGTCGGCATCCTGATGCTGTTTGCCCGACTTGTACACAACGTCAAAAGTGTACTCTTGCAAGCGAAGTATCCAGCGACCGAGGCGCCCAGACAAATTTTTGAGTGAGGACAACCAGCATAAAGCGTGATGGTCGGTAATCACAGTGAAATGGCGTCCATAAAGGTACGGTCGGAATTTTTGTATGGCCCAAACTACAGCGAGACATTCCTGCTCTGTTATCGAGTAGTTCTGCTCCGCAGGTGTTAGTGAACGACTGGCATAAGCGACAACTCGCTCTTGTGAAGTGTCGTCGCGCTGTAGAAGGACAGCACCGATTCCATGGCCGCTTGCATCTGTGTGCAGAAAAGTAGGCGCACTCTCGTCGAAGTGACGAAGGACGGGGTCTGATGTTAATGCACGTTTGAGGGCTTGGAATGCACACTCGCAGTCATCGGTCCAAGCGAAGGCTGTTCCTGACGCCAGAAGTTTGTGTAATGGCCCCGCAATGGCAGCAAAGTGACTGATGAAACGGCGGAAGTAAGACGCCAGGCCAAGGAAACTTCGCAAATGTTTCTGATTTTCTGGACGAGGGAAACGAATCACGGCAGCAATCTTGTCCGGGTCCGGTCGAACGCCATCTTTACTGACAAGGTGGCCCAGTACTTTAATGCTTTTGCTGGCGAAGTGGCACTTCTTTGTATTGAGCTGAAGTCCAGCGTTCGAAATACATGTTAAAACTTCGTCCAAACGCTCAAGGTGCTGAGAAAAAGTGGAGGAAAAAATAACGATGTCATCCAGATAACATAAACAGGTTCTCCACTTTAGGCCTCGTAAAACGGTGTCTATCATGCGCTCGAATGTTGCAGGAGCGTTGCATAATCCGAAGGGCATTACGTTGAACTCATAAAACCCATCCGGCGTTGCAAAGGCTGTTTTGTCTTTGTCTGCTTCGTGCATAGGTATCTGCCAATACCCGGAGCGGAGGTCGAGACTGGAGAAATACTCTGCGCCTTGAAGGGAGTCGAGGGCATCGTCGATTCGTGGCAACGGATAGACATCTTTTTTCGTGATCTTATTAAGGGCTCTGTAATCGACACAAAATCGTACAGAGCCGTCCTTTTTCCGGACCAACACCACAGGAGATGACCAAGAGCTGGACGAAGGGCGGATGACGTCGCGTTTGAGCATGTCCGCGACGTTGTCCTCGATGATTTGCCGTTCCGCCGAAGACACACGGTCTGGGCGGCGGCGTACAATCGAGCTGCCGTCCGTTTCAATGCGGTGCTCTGCGACGGAAGTTCGGCCGAGGACCTTGGAATGTACGTCAAACGAAACGCTGTGCTTCTGAAGAATGGCTAAAAGGTCTCTCTTTTGCTCAGCAGTGAGGTGGGGATTGATGGTAGCATTTAAAGCAGCGCTCGCAGCCTTAGAATCAATTGAGGCAGACAAAGGTGGTGGTTCTGCGCGAAGGGAAACCAGCGAAAAAGGCTCGGTGTCAGCGAAGCAACTCACAGCAGTGCCTTGGGGCAGCATTACTGGCGAGGAAGTTGGGTTAAGTGCGGCGACCAACGCTTTACCGTCGCTAAACCGCACAAGACCAGGTGCGATGGTAAGCCCCGTAGGTTTGCAGCGACCAGATGGTGCAATGAACACGTCACCATTAACAAAGGTATCAGAAGCCAGCGTAATAATATTCTCGTCTCCCGGCGAAATACAACAATCAGCGGCTGTGACGAAACGCAAGCTGTGAGGAACGTCATCGGCGGAAAACTCTGTGTCTGTCATATGAATGACTCGCTGGCGACAAGATATGAAAGCAGATGCCGAAGAAAGGAAGTCCCAACCCAAGATGAGCGCGTGAGTGCACGAGGGCAGCACAAGAAACTGAATATGATGAAGGATGCCATCAATGGAAACCCGCACTGTACAAACACAGGAAGGCCGAATAAGAACTCCGTCAGCGCAGCGAAGGGGAGGGCCATTGTACGGCGTCTTCACTTTTCTCAAGCGGGAACACAAGTCTGCACTGATGACGGAAAGCGATGCGCCTGTGTCCACCAGTGCCTCAGTCCGTACACCTTCAACATACACCAACAATATATTTGACGGGCGGTGCGGAGGAGTTTCATATAGTGCGAACGATGCAGCTTTCCCTCCCGAAGCTGCACTACTTAGTTTTCCAGTCGATTATCAGGAGTCGAAGTAGCAGGTCGAAGTGGGGAAGAGGAGCGCCGCATCGGTGAAGGCGAGCGACGACGCGGGAATCGGGAACTACCAACTGAGCCGAAGTTCTGCGGAGACTGTGATTGACGTGGGCTGTTCTGGTATGGGCGACGATATTGCGGTCCAGTGGTGTAAAACTCATCCCGTTCAAAGTCCTCGTAGCCTCGTCTTTCGTCTTGCTGACGGCGTCGGCAAAACCTTGCAATATGGCCACGGATGCCGCAATAGAAGCAGATCGGCCGAGGAGTGCGCCAGGCGTTGTAAGGCTGGACCGGCGCTCGTGGTGTGAGGGAGTTGAGCGAACCATGCACTCCAGGCGCCTCTAGTGGTGTCTGCTGGGCCGGTGGTGTCATAGCAGCAATCTGAGCATATGTTGGCGTTGGCACAGGATGCGGGCTCGGGACTTGCGTGCCGGTCATGGAAGCGAGTTCCTCCCTCACGACTTCACGTAGATTGGCACCAGGTGGCGTCGTGCGAACCTCAAGATGGCACGGCGAAGCTTGTGCATGAAGTTCCTCTCGGATGATCGAGCGGATCAATGCACACAGCTCTATGTCATTGCTTGGCCTCAGGTCAGACATGTCAGGTTGCAAGCGTGCGGTCTGAAGCTCATCGAGGCGCTGACAGGTAGCGACAATATCGGCTACGGTCCTGGGGTTCTGCACTACGAGCGCATTGAAAGCCACAGTCCCTATACCTTTGAGCAAGTGGCGCACACGGTCGTTCTCCGCCATTGAGCTGTCGACGCGACGGCAGAGGGCGAGTACGTCTTCTATGTAAGAAGTGTATGACTCTCCCGTGTGTTGAACACGCCCAGCAAGCCTCTTCTTCGCGATATCGGAGCGCACAGACGGGTTGGCAAATATCTGGCGTAGCTGAAGCGTAAAAGAGGTCCAATTCGGAAAATCTGTTGCATGGTTGAAGAACCATGTCTTTGCGACGCCGGTTAGGTAAAACGCAACGTGGGTGAGTTTCCCAGGCTCATCCCAGTGGTTGATGGCACTCACGCGGTCATACTCCTCCAGCCAGTCTTCAACGTCTTCACCACGAAGCCCAGCGAATATTGGTGGATCTTTTTGAGGGCTCGTGACCATCCAAGAAGGGGTTGCCGCCGGGGCGTGCGTTGGGGTTGCTGCCGTGCTGGGCTGCTCGTGTTGCGACATCGTCGAACCCAGGTGGTGTAAGCGGCGTCCCGAACGGAGCTCCAGGGATGTGTTCTAGGTAAAGCTGGAGATGGTCGGTTAGCGTGAGAGGATCCAGGGACCGGACAGCACTCTCCACCACTTGTATATATATATATATATATATATATATATATATATATATATATATATATATATATATATATATATATATATATGGCCCCCCCACTAGCGAACGAGTTGGTACGCCACTGGCTCGGGCGACTAACCTTGGTCCTTCGTAGGGCCATGCATCTACCACGTTGGCCAGGTACTATGAGCCAGCGACAAGCCGACATTGCACTATATCTGTAGGCGCTATTTTTTTCCTTACACTGTGCGCATTATTTTTCGGTCAGCGAAAATTTGAGCATTGAGCGCCGGCTGTCGCTAGATTGCACTAGCTTATTCGCACAAGATTATTTAACCCAGCTGTGCACAACCTGATGTCTACAAGGTCGGCCTACGGCCTTGGGTCTCTGTTAGCAGCCAAAGGTCGGCCGGTGTAAGGCCATTAACCAATCCCAACATCGGCCCAACTCTGTTGGCAAAACTCGGGCCATGGCCGGCCAGGTCCGCCATGCACGTTGAGCCAGCATAGAGCCGAGGTCGTTTTTTCAGCTGGGATGAACCAGCAGCGCATGCGTAAATAGGCTGACTGATCACGTAGGGCAAAGAGAACCCAATGGACACCACACTTATCCACTGGATGTCCGATTTAGAGGCGAACGTCCACGTCCGGAAAAGAGCATCCGTCGTACTAACGGGGGACGTACTTTTTCGGATGTAAGAAAACATCCGCAACACTAAAATAAAATATTTACCAGAAGCGAGCGTCCCGCGGATGTCCTCCCACGGACAATAATTGGTTTATGTTTTTGTCGGCGCCTTAACCCTGTAATGCCCAAAAGGCGTTCTGCCTTCAGAAAAATTGTGAAAAAACACTCACTATATTTACTCTTCGTGTAGAGTTCATTTTAAGAAAAAAAGGGTGAAATTTTATTTCGATCATAACTTAATTACGCTTAATTATAATTAATTAATTAATTTGATTAAATGAATAACTCAGTGTAACTTCATTATAACATGTTAAATATGCAATAATGGTTTTTCCATGAAGCTTTGACGGGCTTATTACCTCTTTTGAGGCATTATTTTTAATGTATCATATATGATACACTGGGTTTTACAGGGTTAAGCACGTACGCTGAGCTAAATGCTATGATCACGATGTAAAACATCAGCAAAAGTCGTTTGATTTTACATTGAAAGTGACTGCCACCGCAAGTCATACTGCAAGATCATCTCCTGGCGGAGTGCTCAAGATAAGATCAAATCTTCTAACCACCACTTTTTAATTTTTTTTTCTAAAACCGGAACAAAACGGCTAAAGAAAACCTCTACTCGCCGAACCAGTGTTTTGGCCGGTCTTGTCGCCGTACGTTTTTGTGGCGTTTCGGTTTCGCGTTACCCATTCACCTCCAATCATCACGGCCATCAATAGCGAGGACCAACGTTTATAGCAAGGAAGTTTAAAAAAAAGCTTCTTCGCCGCTGAAGCCGACGACCGCCATATTGCTCCAGGCAGAAAACGTGTGGGTCGTCGCTTGAGCCCGCGCGGAAGTTCCACAGACGGCGAATTCAAGTCTCCACTCCTTTGGTGACAAGCGAGTGTTGTGGATGTCTCGTTTGTTGGGCTGCGATCCACTCGATAACCACATTTACAATTTGTCGAAGATTACCAAGCTGTACATAAAAAAATTGGCCGCGTATCTGCGTGCTTCGCTGCAAATGTCGTCTAAAGACGACAGAAGAGGCGCTGCGTGAGATATCGACGTCATCTGGCAATACGTCGGGAAACATGAGTGCTGTGTTGCGGGCTGGTAGTCCCGGCGCAGCAGCAGGCGAAGAACGGCGGTGACCAACGCGATCGGCGGGGACGCCAGCCAGCCCGAACACGCGGTTTGGCGCGAAGCGCCGAAGCAGAAGAAACGTCCGCACTCAACGAATAAGCCCAAACCCCATATGCGCGAAAATGCACGCGACAGCGACGAGCGATGCTATGAGCGACGAAACGAGCCGTTCGCGCGACGTGTCGCCTGGTCGATTTCGCGCGATTGCTCGGTTTTTCAGATTTGGAATCCGTCGCTCGTCGCCCGGAAGTGCTGTGCTCCAGCAGCCAATAGCAAAACACCGGAACAAGATGCAATAGTGACGTATTCCTGATTGCCGCCACTTTCTTATCGACGCGCATCAACAACAACGTTCATCAACATGGCCAACGGCGACGAGCGCAACGTTGACGTTGTTGAACGCGAACGTGCCCTCAGGGACGGGAACTACAAGTCCCGCGCCGTCTGTGACGCGGCTTGGCGGCACGTAGCAGCAGTGATGGGATCGAAAAAAATGCTGCAAGACAACGATAAACATTTTATGCACCTTTAAGCAACAAAACATCGTATTTTACATTGCATACCGCTGACTACGGGCAACTTTTGGCACGAGTAAACGCCCTCATGCCAGCAACAGTGGAGATCGCTCGCTGAAGCCGTCGCGTGAATGGGGTTTGCCCATCCAAGCGACCGCTTGCGCGAAGACGATCTACGTCGCGTCGCTCGTCGCTGTCGCGTGCATTTTCGCGTATATGGGGTTTGGCCTATACTCTCCACACACTATTTTATTTACACGTTGCCTGGGTAAAACAGGAATGACAGAGCGGCGCCCCATGGCATTCGTACAGTGCAATACTGAACCGAAACCGAAACACATATGCGTAATGTTTGCTTTTTGACCGACAATGTCCACAAGTATGAACCTAGTCAGCCGTTCAAGATGGCTGGCCCTTGGGCACATAGAGTTAATATACTGACTCTAGAGGAAAAGCTGGGCCGCGAGACCTATAACCACATGAACGCTGACATCTTGAAACGTTGTCATTCTTGCCATCACATATGAATCCTAAAGAAGCATCTGCACAATAAAAAACATTTGCGGATATTGTTTTGTGTTTATTTTGAATACTTCTACGAAAGAATACGACGGCTATTTATGCAATTTACTGCGCGCAGAAAGGAGCGTTTGCAGGCTTGTTAACTAGATGGCACCACCATATCAACACTCGCGATACAGTGTACTAGAAGGGGGCAGTGGAACGAACGAAGCGGCTGCGCCGCATCTCGGGTGATGCTCCGACGGGCGACCGTAGCGGCGGCGCTGTAGTCACTTTGTACTGAAGCTGTGGAGAGCGTCTGCATTTGGCGCGCGCTCGTCGCAGCCTACGAAAGCGTGTAATTGCGCGTTTTGAGCGCGTTTAATGCATTACTGAGCTTCAATCGGTGTCTCAACGCCTGCTACGCGCCATGGTGCATGAGTGAATATGCAGGCATGCCAAAATTGCGCCGAGATATTCCCTGTTCTTGGAGCCTGCCGACCCCCAAAGAAGGTGACAATCGGATTTTGCGCACATGCATCTAGCTGCTCACTGATTGCTGTGCGGTTTGCAAGCAGCACTTCGAGCCGCGCTACACTATAGGTGACTACGAACACTGACTACGAAGAACTAACGAACCAGCGACGAAAAAAAGCCAACAATTCTTCTGCCGGCAGTCTCTACGATATATCCAGAGCATTGATCTCTGTATGTGCTCCAATGCGCTCGACTGTTTCATGAGTAACCCGAGTACAAATGACTCTATCGCAACATTTATATTAGTGACGGCTGAGTTCTGCCAGTTTTGCGCTGTTTCTTTAATGCCGAAAGGCTATCCTGTTTCAACAGCATGCTTCCGCGGTTACGATGCATCGGCTATGCGACCTCTGAGGGCTTAAAATACCAGGAAGGCGAGCCAGGAAGCCGAGCCGAAGGCGCGTGTTCACCTCCGAGGCACAAACTTCATGCATCAGGGCTTATCCCAAGCATATTAAAACGCGCAGATGTAAATGTAGCCCGTCGGTTATTCCGCCTAAATTCATTACAGCCAGTTCTCATTTTCAATGGACAGCTTATATTGCACTTTTCCGGATCTTCTATCGATGCCATTAGAAAAACTTCTTTTTGACATGCTCTGTTTTGCGAGAATATGTTATATATATATATATACACGCACAAATACGGACAGTAAGGTATCCCCTCCCCACCCGGCGCCTAGCAATTAATAACAATATCCGTGCAAGGCACCTCAGGACGACCGTTATTTGTACCGGTGGTCGCGTTAACTTTGAGTTCCAATACCTCTGAGCCCTCGTAATGTCGAAGTCACATTTACAGCGCATTTGTAAAGATACGCACCGTATACACGCAGCTTCGCCAACGCGCGGTAAATGTTCGGTGTGTTTTCGGCACAATATCAGCACACAGCTTTCTGAGCAGAGTTAACTTCTATTAGAGCAGCTCAGTTACTCTGAATAAACTAGACGCCGAATCACCACCAAAGAAAGCATTAAGACAGAAGAAATCAGAATAAGACACGCCCTTTTTGTTTCCTCTGTCTCTTTCTTCTGGCGGTCGTTCGGCATCTAGTTAATTGAGATTAATTGTTCTAAATAGCCCAGCAATGAGTTCGGCTCAATTACACTGAGATCGTGAATATTCACGGTCGGTGTCAGCCCGTTTTCATTTTTATATTTTGCGTACTTTCCAGCAGTCACTTCGGCTACAAGAACTGATTTGCAGTATCTCTCAAAGGCATATATGAAGCAAGCATCCATTAAAAGCTTTGAAGTGTCGTCCATCAAGGCTTACGACGACGATTCCTACGCTTAATAATGATAGACACGCAACGAAAGCCACATCAGTGCCGATTAGCCGGGTGCCGCCGACGCGTTCAGCAGTTCTAGCGGCCCGTTCTAGCGCGCGGCGCCGCGCGCCTTCAGTACCGAGCGACTGCAGCGCCGCCGCTACGGTCGACGCGCAAGGCATCAGGCGGCGAGGCGCGTTCACGCCACTCGACAGTTCTAGTACACTCTACTCGCGAGTACGCGAGTGTGTGCTTGCGGCCGATTGCGCCGGTTTGCGCGTCGTGTTAAAGCCCCTGAAACTTCGTTCGCGTCGTGTATCTCGTAGTTGTGATAGTGTCCCGTTGTGTGCGTTTTCTGTCGCCGCATACCACTCGACTTCATGTGACAGCCCTTTTTTCTTTCAAGCTGAAAACTTCAGTGCAAACCAGGACGGACGGCAAAGAAGAGATGAGACAAGCCCTGAAAGTTATGTACGAACTAGTCGCAACCGCTTTTTTTAGACTTTTTAACGGCGATATAGCTTCGTGGGCCGTGTAACTTTAGTTTCGATTGAAGCTTTCGGGAGATGTCTCACTCACATTCGCCGCTGCATGCTGCAATCGACATTTTTCTGCTTTACGGCTCTCTGCGCTGAAGTACGGCAGCAATGGGCTGAAAAAGAACGTGGATACAGGTGTCTCGTCATTGCAAGTCGAATCAGCGCGCGACCACGGCCTACGGACTTTGCTTCGAGCTGCGAATCTATCGAGTGGCCTTTGTGCCAGCGAACGGAGAAACTTGGGTAGGGAGTGCCTATACTAAAAACCATGCACAAACAGGTGGAAATTTTAACTGTTATCAACCGGACCAGCTGCACAGACAACACACGGCTTCACGCATCAAAACACAGCTGATGTTCTCTGAACAGCGCGTAGCTGGCTTAGGTTGGTAGATTAAAACTGGTTACTACCGTCAAATATAGCGAGCGTCTCAGGGTCTGGCAACGCTGGCAACAATCGTTTTGTTCCATCATGGCGGAACCCATGCGGTTATAGGTTTCAATGCATGGGCCCTATGGGGAGCTTTTCCTCTAGAGTCAGTATATTAACTCTATGCTTGGGCAAGTGGTTCAAATTTGGCCGGGTGGCTGAATCGGGGGACAGACAGACAAACAGAAATACAGACAGACAGACCAAAATTTCTGCGATTAAGTTCCCCAAAAAGACTATCGTCTTTAAAAACACCGGGCCTGCGCGGAGCGCGCAGCACAGTCACAGCGAAATCTGGAAGAGCGGCCTCTCTAGAGCCCGTTCTAAGCTCCCTTGGGGAAACCAATACAAGTAAACTTGCAAGGTACCCACTACGCCTCAAATCATAATTTTTGTAAGGTAGGGAAGCATTGACTATGCCATTATTCATATTTCTGCGGATAGCGAGGCACCCGCTACACATCTGTAAGGAATTATGTGAACTTTGTTGATGCTGCCTGTGGCTGATGACTAAGAATTATGGCTGAGCCCTTTGTAATGGATTTGAAGCAATTAACAACACGGTCACTTGTTGCGAAATTAGCATTGTGTGACGCCTGGTCGTTATTTTACTCTTCTGACACACGCGATTCCTTTGCCGGCATGACGCCTGTAAGGATGTTTTTGTAAAGGAGTTCCAGTCACTAGCGTGGCTATGTGGTAGAATACTCGACAGCCACGCAGCGGATCCGGGTTCAAATCCCAGCTGAACCTGTTTACTTTTATTTATTTCACTTTTTTTTCTTATTTCGCGCGATAGTGGTTACGGACACCTGCCGTGGCGGGGGACAACTACCCCACTGCCGTTGTCATCTGATAACAGCTTTCGCTGTAAAATCAGGCTTCACCACATTTCAAAAGAAATCCACCGGAAAAAATTGGGCAGATCCCACGCGTTGTGGGAATAATTACCAATTCAGGCTACGACGAGCCTAGTCTGCCTTTGTTTATAAAAATGAATATTTTGCCCTATGATAAGATACATGAATTAAAAATTGCCACGTGTGTTTTCAATGTTGTCAAAAACAACCTGCCTTTTCATGTTTCTTTATTTTTCACATCTTCTCGTGTGACCAGAAATCAAGTATATGGAAACTTTAATCTTCCCCCAACAAAGAATGCTTACGGACGTTTGCTACAGTTTTCAGGGCCAAAAATTTGGAATAAACTACCCGCAGAAATAAAACAAGCGAATAATTTTTCATCATTGTTAAAAAAATACTTACTTGCTCTAAATAGTGTTTACCAATGTGAACAATCGTGATGTCATTTTGGTGTTTGTGTTTCAGTAATTTGCTGAAACCTGTTAAAAAAACATTCTCAACCAGTGATTTGTTCTTTCGGGATTAGCCATGTATGTTTAACCTTTCATAAGAATGCAAGAATTTGCCTCGCTTACACGTGTTGCGTAAGCTTACCTAGAGCTTTTAAATACAATCGTGCACTTACCCATACTTTCGTTTTCCCTTTGTTCGCTCGTGCAATTTAAGGATGTACGATTACTACCTATATGTATGTATCATATCTTTCTTTTGTATATGGAACTTTTATTTATTTATCTTTTTGGACCCGCAACTAGCCTTTGGCTATGGGTCCACCAGTTTTGATATTTCTGTATGTTTCACGTCTGCAAATAAAGAATTGAATTGAATTGAATCTGTTTCATGCGAAGCAGTCAGCGAGTACTTCTATGCTGTATTTTATGGCTTTGAGCCAAGCGTTACGAGGTGGATCAACGTGTTTTTGTAAGTGTAATAGCTGTGTGCACATCGTGGGCTTACCAGGCACGTCGACAACACTGGCGTTTAAAGGGTAACCTTATGGTACTTGAACTGGTATAGCGCATTACGGGGAAGAAGAAACGGCTGAGCAGACCGACACAAGAGGACAGAGCGCTAACTTCCAACTGAGCTTTATTGTGAAAATGCATCAAATATGTAGACTTGCGCAAGCATACAAAAAACACCCTAACGCAACGCCAAGATTAGGCACACCATCGCACCGTCACACGCCACAGATTCATAGACGGTTTCCTTGATTAAGGAAGGCCACTTCATGTTCAGATAAAGCCAAAGAAGGGGCGCTGATACATCTGATGCCAACTCTTGCTATACAATGCGCTTCAATAATCTCTCGAGTGATTTGTGACGGGTGCTTTCTTACTCCTTCACATTGATCAAACATAGGGGAGCATCCACAATCGCGGCAGTGAATTCCAATGTGGCACACTGGAACCAAAGACGTTAATCTGATATGACGCCGGTATCGTAAGAGTACATACGTATACCAGTCTCTGGCGTGCCTCTGTGGTAGACTGCCTGATTGCAACGCAGAATGCTTGGGTTCGATTCCTGCTGTGATCCTAATTTTTTGTTATTTCCATTCGTCGAGTCAACGCTGCCGATGTCGGTTTTTCTTAACGCTTTCGCATTTAAATTACTAATGTCTGTCCTCGCCGTTCCTGGGTAGATATAAACTGTCAATCACCTGTGGCGCATACCCGTACACCGCGGCCCGTGGTAAACGGCTATGTGCCACACGTGTCTGGAAGAAAGGGTTTGACGGCGTACGCGACAGGATTTTTCCGTTATTCATGGCATGACCCGACAGTCATATTCGCCAAATCCATCTTACCCTCCCATGCCGATTTTGGTCTACACCAAGTTAAGGAGGCGATCATGAGAGCACGCAGGCGCGGCTAGGCAGATAGATAGATAGATAGATAGATAGATAGATAGATAGATAGATAGATAGATAGATAGATAGATAGATAGATAGATAGATAGATAGATAGATAGATAGATAGATAGATAGATAGATAGATAGATAGAAACGCTGAATGTGCCAAAGGTTCGCTAAGAAATGTTTCGCATTTAAAACTCCCAGAGTGCAGTAACAACGCGGCTGACATGGACTGTTATTTTTAAAAATTTGTACACGAGCGTAAACAAGAACTGCAGCAAGCTAGTCAATTAATCTGCTGTCGTATCTTTTCTTTTGCTGTGTTTAGTTTTTAAGGGCGCGTGTTTCATACGGTTAGTTTCGTGACTGTCTGCATTATGCTGCATTTTGAAGTTATTGTGTAACTTGTTGCTTTATCGATTCACGTATAAACCACATTGTATATGTTTCTTTTTTCTTTTGAACTTGTATAAAAGCTGGGGATGAATAAAATTTTATGTACCACTTATTACCTCCACCATGTGCTTCATTTCGAGAATGCTGGAAGCGAATTCTACGTGTTATCAGGTACGCTTCATCCCATGTACTATGGCGTAAAAAACTGCCTTCTTCAATCTTGCAGGACAAAAAAAAAAAAGAATTGGTCAAATAAGTGACACTCACTGTCCCGTGCTCATGCTGAAACGCCGCCGCGGAAGCTCACGATTACGGTGCCCGCGCGCAAGCTGCACTGCCTCTTGTCTGGAGCAAGATGGCTGCCAACCGGTTTCCCAGGCTTCACCCGCTCGCGTGGGCTCCACAAGATCTTTTTTAAGGCAGTGTCTCCGTGCGCCGCGCGGTGCACGAGGCGATCCCACACAGAACTCGCTCCTGTGATGCGATCTTGTACCCATTCCAAATAAACACCTTAAATCCAGGGGGGGGCTGCGAAAGGTAAGTTTTCTCACTATGATGTGCGGATTGTTGCGTTGCTGTTGGAAGTACTGCATTTTCTAGTTTGCGAAATTGCGATGTCAAAACGTGGTGTCGTCGAAGATGAGAGCGTCCTTGCAGCCGAGTACCTCTTTTTGCTTGTCGCGAAGGGCAAGGTCGACGAAGAAATAAATGTTGTTGCACAGTTTGTGTGAACGTCCGGACCCACAAGAAATCCCAGGGCAGCTGCGAATATTTTTACTAAGCCTGTGATCTGCGATGGCCAATGCAGGCTTTTCGCAAAGTGCGAACACGTATCGGCCGTTATCATCCGTTGCTAGGTAAATCATGCTGTGCTGTCACCGGCCGTGTTATTCAGCAAGGCAGACAAATTGTTCGGCACTGTTTTGTAGGTAGGTGGGCTAACGCAGTCGGCTGTTGCCATTGGGCATCGTTTATCAAGTGCTGATCGCTTAGAGTACAGCGTAGCCCAGAGCATCACGGCGACACGTCAGTATTTTCAAGCGACTTAGTCTGCCGATTACTTCGTGAGGCGGTGACGGTACACTGAGCGACATAACAACGTTTCGTGTTGCATATTCGGCGTGGCTACAAGAGGCGAAGAGAAACAGTGACTGCTAGCTGCTAAAAAAATGATGGCAGGAAACGTGTCTATAATATTTGTTATGGTTGTTATCATCTGCCAGTCATGCCTTGCACTTGAAACACACGCAGTGCGATAGTGCCAGCCGGAGTGAAATTCTAGCGCTACGGTGACGCCGGCCGAAAGCACAGATCGCCCAGCGATAGTCAAAGCATGTTGAAGTTCGACTGCACCGAAAGCCACGCTTTACGTCGTTCGCGTTTCTTCTCATCGCGACAGTACACCACCACGAGCCGTTCGCGAAATATAGGCGCCCAGTGACTCAATCCTGAGACCACGTCTGTAGCAGTGCGTCTTCCTGTCATCAGAGCCTAGATAAACCGTGCAAATCAACATTCTGGACGCGGCCCTAGCAAAAATTCTAATAGAAGCTTGTATTAGTCTAATAAGTTTTTCTATTAGATGTATTGGTCTTATAAAAAATTTTTATTAGCCTAATAGATGGATGTATTAGTCTAATACATTCTCCTATTAGCCCTATTAGTTTGTATTAGTGAGCTGTATAAGACTTGTATTAGTCTAATAGGTCTCGTATAAGTTTTGGTCTGGCACCTATTCGGCTAATAGAAATATGGGTATTTGGTTTAACAAGCTGGATATTTGTATGTAAGTGTTCAACTGCAAAATTGATGACTCAATTGGTTCATCTATTAGCCTTATTAGTTTGTATTGGTATGTTATATATGACTTGTTGAAATTGATATTAGCCTAATAGGTAGATCGTACGGGCTTTTGTCCTGCACCTATATTAGGCTAATAGAAATATGGTTATTCTCTTAAACAAGCTAGGGCATCAAGTAAATGTTAAACCACAAAATTTGTGACATAAGGATGACCTCTGGGTTACTAGCATGTTTATGGTGGCGCATGTCAGGCATGCATCATTCTGATTCTGAAGAAGATTTTCTCGCGCTGTGCATAAAGTATATGTTTCACGAAAGAAAAGAGTACGGCATCTATTAATATGTGCCTCACATTTTGGAATTAACATCACAGAGCTATTGTGATCTGCACAATTTTCATAATAGCCTTGTTGCCCATATTGGCCAGACTTAAGGTTTCGATCCTTGTTCCTTGTAAATGCGACCATCACTGATTCCTTTCACAATGCCATCATGAGTTTCAGGTTGCCTTCTCTTCAACGTGTCCATTAAGCCCTATGACACTGCTTTGTCAAAAAGCATGACTTCAATTTGTTTCTTGAGGTCCAATGTAACAACAAATTTTGACCAGAGATTTTGGTGGTACAATGTGGGCATGAAAAAACCTTCTGACGAGGATTCGATATCACAGCTTCGCATGCTTGACAAAAATAGTGACGCTTGACAAGGTCATCCATCCACTGCCTGCACGCTTTCCTTAGCATCCAACTCGAAGTAGGAAGGACGGGCTTGCCCAGGAAAAGGTTAATTATTCCCACAAGCTTCTCCATTCCTGTCCAGTTCAGTGCTACTGACACAGTGTACGCCATCAGCGTAAGCATGGCATCTCTAACAGTCATGTCCGAGTTGGGAAGGCGTTCGCCAGAGAAGATGAGACAAAATTCACCAGCATCACCTTCGCACCTATATGTATCGCTGCAATCTTCAGCGGAACCACTAGATTCACTGTCAGACAGATTGCTAGTGACGCCGCAGCTTTCTGCACGATCACTTGCACTTCCACTTTGGTCGCTTGCATCGTTGTCAGAAGCTTCACGGGGCGAGTCACTCACGCCGGTATTTGCACTTGCGGCAGCACAGTTGACAAGAGGCGACTACCTGTGCGGGCAGGGTTCTGTTTGGTGTCGCAGAAGTTTGTTGCCAGACTGAGACGCGCGAAGCGGCTCGTGGGTCGCGCCCCAGAGACACAGGCACACCACGGACGCTGGCAAAATACAGAGAAGGGCGAAGCGGCTCGTGGGTTACGTGCGCCCCAATGACACGGGCATACCACGGATGCTGGCAAAATACTGAGAAGGGCGAAGCGGCTCGTGGGTTACGTGCACCCCAGTGACACGGGCATACCACGGACTTCTGCGACACCAAACAGAACCCTGCCCCTGTGCGAAGGTGGCTTGGTGCACTGGCGGTTATCCTGGTACCTCGAAGATGTAGTACGTGATAATAAATAAGCCGCCTCCGGCTCCAAATAACGTTTCCTCCGCTCTGCAGTTTCAGACGTGCCGCCATCATGACGGATAGCGCCTAAGTGCCTTTTATCACTGCACCATATCCGAAAAATGAAAAACCAAGTCAGGACACGACTGATTCAATTTGACTGAGACCGCGACTAAAAGTACAACAATGTTTGCTTGTTTGTTTTCTTGCTTTTTCCCTCTATGGCGATGGCGATCCTGCTGTCCCATATAGGCGGTGTATTTTATTAACTAGTAACTACTCATACAGTATAAGAAAGCAAAAAAAAAGCGAGAAAAAAATTTTAACATCGGAAAAATTGAACAACAAATTACACAGGCACGCAAACGCGTATTTGGTTTGGAGTGTGAATGAAACGTACTTACCGCTGGTGTCATGCCAAAAGCATAAACTTGCGCAAAGAGCTCATACTTTTGTGATTACTTTTATTCCCGCGCAGATTCAGTGAATTTTTCCTCCGTAATGGGATTTGTGAGGATTTTAGAAATGTCCAAATGGTGCAAACTAAATTAGGATTTCTAGGCGCAAACTCACTTCCCACCCCATCAGCATCGTCACCGCCATCAGCTTTAACACGTGTGTTTCGCCGCTGGGCCTTCCGCCGCTGGGCCCAACGTTTCTTTCTCTGCGGTCTACGGCAAGCGAAGTTTGACAGCGCAGTTATATCACCACGTGTAAAACCTGCACAATGTACGCTTATGTGCGCTTCAAGGACGACGGCGTGAAGGTTGTCTGCACGAAGAAAGAATTAAGAGATTTTCTCCGTATAGTATCAAAGACTTCGACAACAAACAATGGTACAGTGTACGCTGGGATGACGAAAACAGCGGATATTTCAGAGCCCAGATTATGAAGTTGTTTGGTGAGTATGCTTTTGTTGTTTACTTTGTGATGGTGCAATTTCAGGGACAATCGATATATGCACATCGCGTGTACCTGTTTTCAGTAACCAAAGAGGAGGCTGATGCTTCCGCGGAAAGCTCGAGCAAGAGATTTTCCTGCCCCCAAATGCCTATGGACAGCAGTTTAGAAGGCGACACCGAAGCGAGCGGAGAATCCTACAGAAAGGTGAATCTTGCAAATGTTTGTTTAGCACTACTCAATTACTTAAGGCTGGACAGCGCTTTTTGGCGACGCCGATTTGCTGATGGCCTGCATGGTCGGATGACTTGTGCCTCACGTGTACCGATCTATGGGCCGCCGAACAGTGTTCTCAGTGTCCTCGTTCCCGTGAAATGAGTGAAGGCTTACAGCAAAGCTGCTGCATAGCCCCAAGCAACTGTACTGTGTAGTCCTAAGTCCGCTGAGTAGAAAATCGGGAGGAGCTCGCATATCATTACAGGATCATCAAAAATTAAATCCTGTTTTTGTCATTCCTTTGTTTGTTTATTTTGCCTACTTGAAAGCATGAATGGTTTCCCTACTTTAGCTATTTCATGACCATCTGCAAGTAAGTCTGTTTACTGACGCACATGCACCAGTTTGCATGCAGGTACAGTCAGTGTAGAGACAAGTAGCCAGCCAGACCGAAGGTATCTACTGCATTTCAGATAATCAATAACTACACATGCAACATCTCTATATGCGGCCAAATTTGTTGGCGCTGGCATACGTAGCCAACAGAAGAATTGCACTGAGTTGGCACCGTAGTTCTTGCAAAGTTTAAGGCTGTAGCCGAGGCCAGCTTGAGTTGCTGTCAGCTGTTCAACCAGTAGAGAAGTGCAACGTACCATATCTGTGCATGCATGCATACATTTCTGTGGTTTCTAGTTTTCACCAAATTATTATTTTTTTTGCTTCTGCCTGTACCAGCACAAAAGTGAAAAACAAGTGCCAAAATCTCGTGTGAAGGATACCGAGGCACAGTTTAGGAAAAATCAGCTGGACCTTTTGTTTCCTCCTGAAGCATGAAAGGGAGGAGATTGTCTTCGGCAAGAAGTTGTGAGGCTGCGCAAGGTCTTCAAAGCAGGTTTGTGATACAATTATCATGTTGGGCACTTCATTGAGATCATCCACTTTGCATGCACTTTCGATTTCTCTTTTGATAATTACTCTGTTGCCTTTTACCGTGCCCAGTAATGTAAGTTGTTTATCTGTTCTTCTATTATGTGACCTGCACAGCATGCAGTAGCATGTCACATTTTGTTAGAAATGATGAAAACACTCATAGTTATTTGTTAGTGCATTTTCAAATATCTGCTGCTTTATTTCGTTTACCTTTAATCTAATTTTTTTTCTCCATATTTTACTATGCATGATCCTCGGCATCCTCAATTATATGTCAAGTTCCCAAACCTGAAAGCTGACATAGCACGCCCTCTGAAACCTGAAGCTGAGCAGCAACAGTGCCCTTTATAGGGCACTGTTGCTGCTGCTAAAATTAAACATTGACAGCTGCGCAGTCTCATCTTATTTAATTTAAGCTGGGGGAAAGAAGCAGAATAAAATTCCACTGGTGTTAAATTTTTTGCTGTTGTCTGATCTGATGTCAGCAAATGAGAAATTGTAGCATGTGTCAGCCATGTTGTTAATGGATGAAGCTCTGCCTCTGTAGTTTTTATTGCGACAGATGGTTGCCTGTTACTGCAGCTATTTGAATATTAGTTTCCGATTTAGTGTCGTATTTGTTTCATGTTTTCTGGAATAACGCATCTCGAGCTAGTTCGTTGAACATAACAAGGCAAAAACAGCGCGCACTTGACGTGGACGGACAGAAGGAACACAGTGCCTGTGTTCTGTGTTTGTGAGCTTAAAAAAGTGATTTACTTATGTGTTTGGTTCTAGATTTCTTCAGCCACTCCTCGTCCAGAAGTATCCATTTAAGGAGGTTGACCTCGCGGTAAAAATTGCGGACATCATGAAGGTACCGACGCCACCAACTCAGCAGCTAACACCACCACCTCAGCAGCCAAATGAGGAAGGTTAACTGTAGAGGGCCCACCTCACTTGACGATTTAAATAAAGTGTGTTTGCGTTTGACAACTGCCTTTGTGTCATATGCAGTGACATGCATGCCGCTGCCGCATGCTACGAGCAAAGCTTGCTCGCTGCCTGTGCAGGCACCTATTGATCTAATAGAGGCTATTAGTTTATGCGTATTAGCCTAATACAGGCTATTAGCTTATGCCTATAAGCCTAATACAGGCTATTAGTATATGCCTATGAGCCTAATACAGGCTATTAGTTTATGCCTATGAGCCTAATACTGGCTATTAGTTCATGCCTATGAGCCTAATACAGGCTATTAGTTTATGCCTATGAGCCTAATACAGGCTATTAGTTTATGCCTATGAGCCTAATACAGTCTATTGGTCTTGTCCTATTAGTGTTGTCCAATAAGACTTGTACAGGCTATTAGTCTTATATACTGTATTAGTCTAATACATGTATTAGTGTCCATAACCTAGTAGGCTATTAGTTTTTCTATTAGAATTTTTGCTAGGGGGATGAACGGATGCAGCCATCTGCATCTGAATTTTGCGTGTCCTCGTGCGTTCATCGAGAAAGTGCATTGATTCTTAAAACAGCGTATCATAGCAAATAGAGCCAATTCTACGACGGTCATCAAACATCGAATATCAAAGGGCCTGTAGACAAGACCGCCAGCAGCGCTGTAGCAGCAAGTCTGGCTGACGGGAGGTCGATGGGGAGGCATACTCCCTTGCCGAATCGGCGAATTCATGGCATATTCAAACGGCGCGCCAAACCGTAAAACGCATGACGTCACTTCCGTACGGTGCAGGAGTCGTTTCTGTGTGGGAGCGGCTCGTGCACCGCGCGGCGCAGCAATCTCTGCCTTTTTTTAAACCATAGATTTTCCTACAATACTTACTAGAGGGAACTCTGGCGCTAGTGTCTATGGGAGCTGCAACGCATGGCGCTTCAGCCAGCATGGGAATGATATGGGAATGATGGGTAGTACACGGATTTGTATAAACTTCGTTCTTTCGGCTCCGTTTGGCTCCGCGTCGCCTGCATCCGCTTTGTCGCAAAACAAAGTTCAGCAAATGCCAGCAGTTCCACTTCAGCACTTCAACTTTCATAGACTCACCAGTTCAAATCTGGTCACGAAGTTCACAACGATCCATTCTTTTATCCGACAGAAAACCAAAACGCAGCAATAAACAAAGCCACAAGTGCGTTCGAAGCCCGCAAGTACGAATACTAGGCGAATCCGTGTACTACCCATCATTGCCATGGTGGCTGAACGATCGCAGCGCCAGAGTCCCCTATAGTTAATTTTAGGAAACTCTATGTCTTAAACCTCCTTGGTTTATAGATACTTTTCCACTTCCGTAACTCCTCCGCCGAAGGCGGCCGCCGCTTTTACCCAGGCAGTGAGAGGGCGTCACAGTCGTGAATAGCGTTGTCGCACGCGCGGGCATAAGTGTTCTTTCCCGTAGTGCAGTGTTGCCACGGCTGCTGATTTAGCAGTAGATCTACTGATTTTTAAATTTTTCTGCTGATTGAGCGATAAGGTGTCTGAATCTACTGACTTTCTGTCTTTTCTACAGAAGTGATCGCAAAAGCTGCTACTCTTTCAGCATCGAGTTTGATTTGACGTGGTGCCATGTGGCGATGGACAAAAGAAGAGGGAGAGCAACCAGCTCGTTCAAATGACACAGCAAAATAGTTGTTAGGAATGCGTGAGCAAGTGTATTTTCCAAACGAACGGCTTGGACGACAACAGAATAACAGAAAAAAAAACATTTTGTTCCATCAGCACGTGTCCCTGCCTTTCCTTTTTGTCGTTTCTCCCTTTCCTTTCACTCTGTACGCCGTAGAGCTGAATTCGAGGCATGATTATCTCGCAGTGATTTTGATAAGCAAGCACCTGTGGTGCTTGTGCATCTGCATGTGCTACCTTCGCTGGAATGTGGAGGGGTGACAAGCACTAAACAAGCTAGAGCGCTACACGAGCCTGTGAGCCAGTGTTTGCGTGTGTGAAGTATTCTTGCAGGAAAGCCACTCACAGATTTTCTGGAATCGCATTGACATTTCGCAAGAACTTTACTGCACATGTGTGAGCAAATGAAGTTTGCAAACGAGCAGCCTTCGACCACAGACTACCGGAACGAATTATTTTTTTCCACGCTACACTCCCCTGTTTTTACTCTCTTCCGCTTCTCTCTTTTTCTGAGTATATAAAATTAACTGAACTTGCTCACAGGTGTGACATTCAGGCAATGCTTTTTGAAAAGCCTCTATGGCTCCGAGCACTCTCCCTGCAATGTGGAGGGGTGAATGCACGTAGAGGGAGAAAATCATTCTATGCACGAATGTTTTCAATGGAAAAATATT
This sequence comes from Rhipicephalus sanguineus, assembly GCF_013339695.2. Lineage (NCBI taxonomy): Eukaryota > Metazoa > Arthropoda > Arachnida > Ixodida > Ixodidae > Rhipicephalus > Rhipicephalus sanguineus. The sequence continues at coordinate 320,170,697 of NC_051176.1, forward strand.
GCAACAGAATGGGGACATCGGCTACGTGGTACATACTTCCAAGAGGAATAGCGTGCAAAGACGTGAAGAATCGGCGATGGAAATGTTGTAATAATTCTTGGCGGTCATGCGCAGGTCATGTGCACCTGAGACATGTTCACACGCAATAACGCTTCTTTGCACAAGCTCGAAGGGGCTCATCGTGTCTGTTCTCATGCCTGAAACACTAAAGCTTCAATGCGCTAAGGGCCATTAGAAACATTTGCATATTTAATCAGATCTTGAACCATGCTAGGTTGACACCTTCGGGATTCCCGTGTTCTTCTAACTCACCACCAGTAATCTCGGAGTCATTATTTTGACTCAAGGAGGTTATATACTATTTCTTCTGGAGTGGAGGTGGCGCCCCCGTAAGTGAAGCCGGTCGCCGCCATATTGTAAAAGGAAAAACTCGGAAGCAGACGACGGAGTGCGCTCCGTTGCCCCGCCGTCGCAGTTGTCTTTGGGGACGGTGGCATGCTTTTGTAAAGCAGTTAAACATTTTACGAGGCCATGGTGACTTCGTGTGTCGCTTATGGCTGAACAAATCGCAATAAGAAGACGCCTGGGATCACTTTTCACGTGTAAGTGTCCTCACTGTAATGGCGAATTCCACTGGGAGATCCGGAGCGGCCGCCGAAATCCTGGAGCGAGCACTCGGATTGTACCAAGCCAAATCTGCCAGTGGAACACGTGAACGCTCTGCGTGAGGTCGCTCCGGAAGTTGTTTATGCATACGTCACGTAAATGGGCTCCGGGAACTATTTCTGCTTCCGCTCTTTGCGTTTTCATGGGTCGCAGCTGCAAAGCGCGCATTTCGACCCCGCAGTGGCTAAAGCAGGCGTGCCATTTTCTTGTGTTGCGCTGACAAATATGGACGAGCACATGGAAATCTCTTCTTCGATGTAGCCGATGATCTTCGGGCGTGCGCACAGCGGGTCAGGGAACGTTTCTTTGAACATAATTTCGTAGAGCACGTACGGTTCGTCGTCATCGCTGGTGCTACTACCGTCAGAACTCGTGCTCTCGCTGTCGCTCAGAGCAAGAAGCAAACCAGAAGCTCGCCCAGCAGAGTCAAACAACGTCATTTTAGGAATGTAAACAAGTGCACAGGGTGATCAGACCCCGCTTTAAACACGACTGTACCGGAAATGACGTCACCGCGTTGCCGGAGTTCCGGCGAAATCCACCTCTGCAAGACGGAGCAACTCGGAACGCTCCGTCGCGGAGTGGGTTGCTCCGAATCTGCCAGTGGAAAACGCGAACTTGCTCCGAATCGACCAGTGGAACGCAGATTCTGCAAAGCGGAGCAAGAAAACTTGCTCCGGATCGACCAGTGGAATTCGCCATAAGTGTCACGTGTAAGTGTTTCACGTGTAAGTGTCCTCGTGCATGCTGTTAACTGGAAACAATTTGAAAGGTGCGCATACACGTAATACATGCGTACAGTTGTATCGACGAAAATTTTACGCTTTAAATGTTCGCTGACACGACGTTGTACGTGATTTTTAAGTGTATGCACGAAGTACCAAATAATGGGGTGCAGTCTAGCTGGACGTACCGAGCATTATTGGTACGAGTAGGAAGTCTGAACGCCCTTTGAATTCCGAGCTTTCTGGTGTTTTCTTACAAGTCAAGACTGCCGGCGTGCATGCATATCCGGTGCATGGATATCAAATTTGATGCATGTTTATCGAGGAATTGGCAAACGCAACATTCCATGACGTGATTATCCGTGTTACGTGTTTCCAAAAGACTGCGCGCAGCGTTCTACCTGGGAACGTGCCGGTCGAAGAAGTGGTTAGAGAGCTAAGGACGGTGACCAGCTCTGACCGCCTCTGCTCCATGTAAAACAATTTTATCTCTAAAATAAGGTGCCGCCCGTTTCATGGCCGATCCCCCGCGATGGGTTGCGCCAGTTTGCCAAGGAACAACCAACCAACCAACCAACCACCTCTGCTCTATTCACTTCGCAGAATGCTGCTTCGACAGAACGGGGCAGACAACCAGGGCAGACGGCCTGGTAGTGTACCTATATTTTTCCTGCTTTCCCAGCGCATCTACAAAAGCCTGTTAGTTCCTACCTCCTTGACGTAGCTTCAACACAAATAGTTACGAAAAGAAGAAATTGCGGCAAAAGCAAGATGTAACTCTTCTGAAATCCGACCAAACCGAAACCGAAACACAGAAGGACGCGGCTGATTTACTTTTTCATGCATCTAGTCTGAGAGGGCGAGCTACCTCGTTTCGAGGCTGTACGCGCTACGCTTGCCGTGATGGCACACGTCGCCCACTTAGGTTAATGCTTGCGAATCCTCCTTCTGGCCAAATGTTCGCGTGATGGATGTGTGCTTATGTAAAGAGAATAAGTGCGTTCCACGTTAGCTTGTGGTTACCCCTTGAACACTGACGCCGTTACAACACAAAAACCCAGTTCCTAGTAACACATATGTAATTACAGTGCGCCAGCGCGCTCGATATACGAAGCACCCCTTCGACAACAGATTATTCTGAAAGTCTGCAGCTGACAATGGGTGTATGACATAATTTGTTTCATAAACGAGAAGAGGCAACTGTTCGTGGGTGTAAAGCAGTTTCCATCTCATTTTTTGATTGTGGGACTGCAAACCAACGCGCGCGCCGCGTGTATTCCATTGCCGTCTATGGCGGTCGCGCCCTGTTTTTCTACATGGCCGCCGGCGGCTTCGCTTACTCCCGTTGGCGGCGGCCGGGACTGCCACTCCAGAGGTTCTATAGAACCTCCTTGTTTTGACTACTTCATGAAAGCTATAGTACTCTACGGTAGATTACTAATATCAGCGCTGAATTTTCGATGCAAAAACTAAGCGCAAAGACTAAAATTTTACAATCTACTGATTTCTACTGATATTGCATGACAAAATTTGCTACCATATTTTTATGTGTCGTGGCAATACTGCCGTAGTGCTTGGCCGCGTGCGGGGCTGTCATGGAATGTTTTTCCTTGCTGTGCATGCATGCGCGAGGTTACTCTCGACGACTTCGGTGAATTCAGACAAACAAGCATTCCTTGCCAGAGGAAGTCAAGCAGTTTTCAAGCTTTGCGATGCCAACTTGTTTCGTGCCCAGCTAAAAGCGGCACTTTTTTGCGCCGTCACCCAATCCGCAGCCTCTTGAAAGCTGGGTGCGAGCTATTTCTCGCGCCGATAAACCGCTGAGCAAAACATGCGAGACCATATACCATAGTGACCAAGTTTAGCCACTCTTGCATAGTGCATTTGAAAATCTCTGTGCAAAAAAAGAAGGAAAACGTCGTGAGTCTTTTGTCCAGAGTAATACATTCTCGCGGGCTAGTTGGTTCATTGATGTTAGACGTTATTAAACTGCATGAAATGACCAGGACACAAGCAAGAAAAGAGAACAACACGAACGCAGAACAGCACGAACTGCGTTCGTGTTGTTCACTGTGTTTTCTTGCTTGTGTCCTGGTCATTTCGCGCAGTTTAAGAGCGTCTAACACCTTGTCCAGAAAAATGCGATGAAAGACAAAGTTTGCCGACAGCTTATGTCCGTACCGTTCCGTGACCTCTCAGGTGCTTCTGATGACCATGGGTAATTGTGTACCATCACCAGAAGCAAAAGCCTTTTGTTACTGGCAGTAACATGCCCTTGGTAGGAGGGATTCCCTGCCGCATGAGTCTATGCTGGTCACTGTGCGCAGGGGCGTAGCCAGAAATTTTCTTCGGGGAGGAGGGGGGGGGGCAAATGTGATCGAGTGTCATTTTGAGCTCTGCATGTTATGGCAAAAAAAAAATTCGGGGGGGGGGGGGGGGGGCACGGGCCCGGTGTGCCATCCCCCCCCCCCCCTGGCTACGCCTCTGCTGTGCCTCTGCCTCTGCTGTGTGTCAGTGGCAGCCTTTCAGAGAAACTGCTTGCATGTAAGCACGTACGGTAGAGCGTGCTATAAAGCATGCTAGCAAGGGCACATTTTTTTGGTGACCTGTTTTGCGGTGTGCTGAACGCTCTTATAACGAGAGGCACAAACACTGTTGGCTTTACTTTTATTTACTCCCATGCATTTCTTTCCCCAAGCCAAATGCTTGGAAAACAGCAGTACCATTTGGGCACAGAAAGAGCAAGAAAGCAAGTTTTAAAAATTAATTGGCAGCAAACCTGTCTACAGAAGCCTAGCCAGGAAGGGTGTGTGTGTGTGTGGGGGGGGGGGGGGGTCAAACTTCCTCCTCCGATATTTTTCGATTTTGCATGTGTATATCCACGCACTCATACAAACACGCGCACGAACATACAAAAAATATGATTACCCCCCCCCCCCCGAATGTAATGCCTGGTTATGTTACTGACTGCCAACAATGCTGTATGTATGTACGCGTGTAAAAAAGTTTCCCCGTTCATTTTGCATACCAAGGATCTTGGTAATTGACCGAAATGCATGTTGCTTGGCGTTTTGAAACAATACAAATGCGCATTATTATTTCGTACAATGCAAGACTTTCGAAAACGTCACGTAACGCGAAGTTGCAAAATTATTATGCGCGGAATATGCTGTGCTCTTGGCTAGACCAAATATTTTCAAGTTAATGAACGCACTATAATTACTGAAATGATATGTGTCCGTTAGTTTTCGCTAAATCCGTGACACGCTTGCCAACCGCGAAAAATTCTCGGCGAATATTTCGAGTATATTGATACAGCAATGTTTTATTCGTACTACAAAATGTTGTATCCGTAAATTTCTCCGCGTTTGAGAGATGTTGTGTAACCCCGAGTTTTCTACGTTTGAAATTCGTATTTTTGGAGCATGCTCAATAGCCAAATTAGTGTGGTCTTAATGAAATGGACATGGGAAGGCGCAGGGCGAAGCGTGCGCTTTGTCATTGCACAAAACTGACGCCTGCGAAGCATGTCTGTACAGGTCTTTTCAAGTTCGTGAGCAATATGACGCGCACACATTAAAGTACATGTCCAGTTAACGTTAAGTAACTGGAATAAAGACAAAGTACAGTGTTCGCGCAATTCTCATTCGGCCGTATGCAAAGGCTCATGCAAAACCCTTCGCGCTAGCAGACGACCCTCGCTCTCCTAGCGCAAAGCGCGACTGCAGCGCTGTGGTGGCGGGTACGGCGACGGGCCGCCTCCTCCCTATGAGGCTACGCGCGCCGCGAGGAGATACGGAACTGGTGAGAACCGCCGGATCAACGGAACAACGTTGCATTGAATGTAGCTGGGCTTTTTCGCGCGCCTTTCGAGACGCTACAAGTTTCGCACCACATCAACTGCGCTCATTGGAAACACGGTGAGCGAATTTTTATTCTGTTTTAGTTTTTACGCGGGGAGTGCTGACGTCGCTAACAAAACAACGGCCTACCGCCGCAACTCGCGTTTGTTCTGGCTTCCTATGTACACAGGGGGCACAGGGGCACAGGGGTCCACTGTTAAAGGAAACATCGGAGCGTGTGGCGGCAACTCGGGGCCACCGCCGGCCGGTGGCTGCAACAAGATTCGCGCAGACGCAGTGAGCACCGTGCCCGGAGCTCTTTCGTCGCGTCAAGGGTTCGCTTCGCGACGATTGGCAGCGCGGAAGCAGACGGCAGCAGACGACGAAACAGCACGACTCACGCACTGCGCCTGCGCGAACTCGTTGCAGCCGCTGGCCGGCGGTGGCGCCGAGCTGCCGCGGCCACTAAGCGGCCACACGTTTTGCCTGCCGGATGAGCGCGAAACGCCCATCATCTATGGCGGCGCCACTTACGTAGGGTTAGGGTCCTTGTACTTGGCCTTTGAGATTGGCAACCGCGGCGCGTGCCGATCTCGGAGGCCATGCCTTGTATTGAAAGGAAGCGACAATCGCCACCTGGCGCTACGGCAGCCATGCCAGGGAGCAGTTCAGCCGCAGCAGACAACTGAAGTAGCAGACGATTTTTTTGAAAACCGCAGAAGCGATGAAACGACGTTGTGAATGTTTTACTGTTTTCCCTGAATTAATAATACAGTAAATTATAATTGCGTTTACGCCTTTTTAAAACTTTTTAGGTTATTTTTGTTGCATATAAGATCCAAAAACGTAAAAACTTATTTGAAGACAACTCTACGTAAGTGGCGCCACCACCGCAGTTCCGACGACGGCCGCTTCCCACGTGACCGCCGATAATCCGGCAGGCAAGGGAAATCTAGGAGGCTGTGCTCCGACGTTCCATATGTCGCGACCATGTCACGGGTGTGCTTGCGAGAAGGCAAGCAAGGAGACTAAGAAATTTATTGAAGTTTTTGCAAATGAAGCAGTTCAGTGGGATTGTTGTGAAAGCGACTGTCTTGGTTCCGAGGAGTCTTTTTTAAACGTACCGAAGCATCATGGCCAAGCGGTCGGAACAGCTTAGAAAGGTTAAATCTCATTCGTGAGCTCTGAATAAAAGTACTGCCGCGAATACATAGCACCCGTAGACACCGATGGCGGGGAACAATGTACAGATGTCACTTGAGATCTGCTCACGTTTGTGCGCAGTAGGACAGTGATGAAGAACACGAAAGTGAACTCCCATCGTAAGTGCGTATTCATGGGTGACACTGGTGTCACGTATGCGTGACAGACATGGGTGTCACTTCCACGCTACAGCATATTCATAAACCAGTAGAACGAAGGTAGACACATAAAATGAATAAGGAAGAATAGGCATACCAGCATGGTGCATTAGCAAGGTAGTAAAAGGGCACAGATAATGAAAAATGATAGGATAGGCAGAGGTAAAGCGCGCTGATTTGCTGGTGCCTGTCCCGACCTTTTATCGTGTATACGCTGTTAATGCATTCGTAATGGATCCTTACCAACTCGTCCAACCTTCATGCTTGGGTCCGATTTTACTGCAGAAGTGTCCTTCGACTGTTAAAGTTAGCTGTCTAGGGCACGACTCGTCCATTGAGGTGGTCATTCAAATAGGCTATATTGTGCCATGTCTTGATGATTATCCACAAAGCAAGCTTGCACTGTTTCGTTTTCCCGTACCTCACACGTTTATAATCACTTTGCACCTTTATGTTTCTGCAGAACAAGTGGAGGCCATTGTCATCACCACTGGGTTGCAAATGATTGGAGCCATGGTCGAGGGACTGTAGGTGCATCAGAGAAAAGTTCCTGCTTGGTTGTGTGTCTCTGTGCGACTGAACCTTGTGCAACTCTGGGAATCTTCTGTGGACTGTGCAACACCAAGGCATTCTCTGTAGACCGATGGTAGCTACCCCATGGTATTTTTGTTTTTCTTTTTCGAGACATTTTCACTTTCCAATTGATAGCTTATGTTTGGTTTCATGGATGCAGGTCCTTAACGTACTGTATTCCACCATGATGGGCTCTGTGCATGAATCACGAAAGAATGTCATGCGGTGTACTGATCACAAACTTTGCACCCCACCATGTTGGTTCTCCAACATGGCAGTTACGGCTAGGTCAGTGCAAGCCTTCCATTGCTGCTTTTTATTGTGCCTCTGTACAAAATTTGTGCGTGCAACCACTACATTAAATGCGAGATCTTTTTTTTTTACCTAAACTTCTGTTTGTCCTATATGTGTATCTATTTGTTGACCCACTGTTAGCATTCAACACGCCGTTGCATGGTTCATACACGGTGTAGAATGCAAGCGGGTTTTTTTAACTTTCATTTGTCATCTGCATTGCATCACGTATCACTATCTTGATGCCACTGCAAAGCCGCACTTTTGTGAGACCAGTATTGAGCCCTCTGTGTAAAATAACCTGCAAGAGCCTGTTAATATACATAATTTTACGTCACGAAGGATTCTGTTGTCTTCTACATAATATACATTGCTGCTATTGCAGAGCCATACTTTTGTGAGACAGCAGTGTTATGCGTATAATTTAGTTCGAGATACCTTGACCAAATCTTATTTTTTGTGTGTATGTTTTAGTCACATATATATTTGCTGCACGAAGAACATTTTGCTGCTACAGGAAAGGTGTGCCTTACTCATTACTCTGTTTTAGTACAGAACTTTGGTGTGCGATACATTGAATGGATCTAAGACGTTTTTTAAAATTTTTGAGTATGGGTGTATATATCCCACTTAGTTTTCTACATTGTGTATACATTGCTGTATGTTACATGCCGTAGTTCTACTTTATACAGATGAACTTTTCTGTGGAGTCCTTGCTCTGGATATTCCTACAGATAAGGTGTTGTTGCTATCAGTCTATATTCATGACATCCAATGAAACAGCCCATCTGTTTTTGCGTTATGTGAATTACTGTTCATAGTTGCAAACTTGCCATTTCATGTCTGTACAAAATGTGTGTGTATTCCTTGTGCCAGATACTTGTTCGCTCTTTTTCTGTTCCTTTAGGTTGCGGTATTGTAGTTCAGGTGTAAGCGTAGTCAATTTATTCCAGTAATTTCGTTTTCCTTCAGAAAAACATGTTAACATCACTGCTTTAGGTGGACAAGTAAAACAAGTTAACAGCAGATTACTTTACTTAGTAAAGGGACACTATACTTTATGTTTTGTTAAGTGACTTCAAGGTGCATTTATTATTGTGCTACTCTACTGATGCTAAAATTAACATGTACGCTTTCTCTTGTTATTTTCAATTCTTGTGGGTCCTTATCGGCTTTTAGTTAATGTGTTCATACGTTAAGGTCTGCTGTGCCAGGTGTTTTTATGCACACAAGTGATGTGTTTTCAGTACGCTTTTTAAATAAAAATGCTGTTGATCTCCTTTATGTGCAAGTCTATGCCTCAGTCAGATCGTCACGAAAAGCTGCACAAGTCTTATTTAAAGGCTTATATGCATTATTTGGTTTCTCATTGATAAGCCTAATATCTACGTTAACTGTGATGACTGTTTGACTTAATACACAGTGCCTTTTATTTTGCATATTCCACCTTATTTTGTGCATTTGGAAGCTACAGTCGAACCCGTTTATAACGAACTCGAAAGTATCGCGAAAAGTGGTCGTTATATCAGTAGTTCGTTGTATATGGACTCGCCCTTAAAAACGTGCGCTTAGCGGCCAAGCCGTTTTTTTTTTTTTTCATTGCACTTTTATTAAAGTGCTAACAACCCCTTCGGTGACAAGCTAAGCCTTTTCGCGTCGTGAAGCGACGCCCGCTGCGTGCTCACGAGTGAACTAACCGCCTTTGCAATGAGCTGACACCGTTTGACCGAAGCGCGGTACCGCTATGTGGAGCCGATCGTCCCTGACTAGTTGCGTGCAGCGCGTCACTTACTCGGCTCGCGGAGCCACTGCCGGGCGGCTTGCTGGATGCCGTATGCGCGCGCTTGTACGTTCTTCGTGCTTGCTTCACTCCGGACCGTGCACGGTTGCGGCGAATAGCCTCTTCGTTCAACGCGGTGAAAACAAGCATTTTGCAAGCAACGCGCACTCTACGTCTCCGCGATGCTCTCGCGGCCCTGCACGACGATGCGCGGCCCACTTGATTTGTCACCTAGTCAAACACGCAGTATACGCTGGCTGTCAGTGCATCGACGTTTCTCGGTGCCCGCGCCGCCCAACAACAGCGAGCTACTTTCGTTTCTACAAAGCGACGCGCACTTTAAAGCGGTCTCGCACGACGCGGCGGCGGCGAACGGCAGCATGGCGCGCTCGTACCGCCGTCAATCCGCAGTGTACGGCTTACGCCACACGCGCAGCCGAGCAGATATCTACAGATGACTGTGATAAGGTTGTCCGCTATAAGTCATAATGTTCATCGACGGCCGCCACCTCGCCTTCGCTCTTTTCTGATGGTTATCCGCGAAGGCATCGCCGCAATCGCGCGGAAGTCGTAATCACCGATCGACCGGTCTCTGCATGCCGTTACCAATAATACGGACGACCTTTCGCGGCACAATGTGGCGTCGACGAGTTTAGGGACGCAGTGATCCTTTTTGCGATGGAAAGTTATCGCGGTTATCACTCCTTGCATTTATGCCTTCTTGCGTTCCAAGGCATTGTTTGGTTCATCGCAGGCGGTCGTAGCTGCAGAGAACGGCGTCAGGAAAGGTTACCTGCGAAAGCTGACCGCAAGGCTTCATGCTGCCCACTATTTTTTTTTTTTCTCACTGCCATTCTGCCACTCAAGAAACGTCTGGAAAGTGAGCGACCTCGCTCGCAGCGTCCGAAATCTGCGTGCGGTGCTCGCCGATCTGGGTACTTAGTCGCGAGTAAACTGCAGCGGGGCACGCGCGAGTGCGCGCCCCTTTCACGCTTTAGAAGGCATGTTTTAACTTTTTTTCGCTTCGTGTGCGCCATATTTTTACCGCGACCGTGTCTGAAGTGTTAGTTGTAAAAGTAGGAGGCTTTGAAAAATGTTCGCTATATGTGGACGCAGCTTCAATGGTTAGCATAGGCAAATCGTAAGTGCACCCAAATATGGTCGTTATAACCGATAGATCGTTATATCTGGGATCGTTATAAGTGGGTTCGACTGTATATACATTTCTGATGACTGTGTACCACTGCAATTAACATTAAATATGTTGAACTTGCTGGGGATGCTATGGATGTTGTTGAATGTGCTGCTGCTGTGGATCTTGTGCCCTGTGCAAATAACTTGTTACTCACGCAGCTGTTACCATTGAGACTGTCCTATATTTGACTTGGGGTACTTATTAGTGAATGCAACAGCACAGTAAAGCAAGTGAAAAATAGTGCATATAATTTCAATTTCAGTTCAGTTTATTTTCACCATCAAAACAAAACGTGATAGCCGAGGAGCCTGCGGTAAAATCTATCTTTCAATAGTTTGACAATGCCGTGGACACCTACAACAAACAAACGCCTTGGCAATAACACAGCAGCATGAAAAGAAGGCATAAAAAATAATAAACATTTCACACAGTCGAAAGATGTAATACAATTGATGCTCTGATTCTTGAATAGAGTACAACCTCTAAACATGAAAAAAACTGAAAACAAGGGATATGCCAACAAAAACCTACTCATACTTCTTCATTTTCAACGTTTTAGAAGCTGTACTCCCAACAACCTATGCACCATGCTTCACTTTATTTACTGTGCTGTTGCGTTCACAAATATGTGCCCTCAAAGCAACTGAAGGACCTTCTTACTGGTAAAGGTTGCATGGGTGACGACATGTTACCTGAAGACGCAACATCCTCAATAGCACATTCAACATATTTAATGTCAGTTACATTGGTGTGCAATCATCATAAATGTATGAGAACTGCTTCCACATGCACCAGATTAGCCGAAATATGCATAAAAAGGCACTGTATATTAACTTGAATAGTCATAACTGTTAATTTAGATATTAGGAATGTGGAACTGAATGATGCATGTAAGTCTTTTTATTAAGGCTTCAGAAATTCCAGATTTATCACGGATGTCCGCATTTAAATCCGACAAGTGTCCCCTGAACGTTCATGTCCAAATTGAGTCCGGCGGACGTCTTAATATCCGAGAAAGACGTGTCCAGGACGTCCGAATGAACGCCTTTTTGTTTGCGCGGGACAGTCCGTCAAACGTCCGCCGTACATCATTGGGGTATGAACAGATGTCCAGTGGACTCCCGAACATCCGGCGGTGAACATCTATCGGATGTACTGGGGATTGATTGATCGGCGCTCAGAAACCGAAACCCAGACAACAGTCGACATCTTATGCTCGTCCTCAAAAGGTACAAACGTCTTCGTCCGCTTGGCAGCATTCTGAGTACGTCCTCAGGACCTCGTTTGCAGGATTATCCTAAACGTGCTTTCATGCGGACGTGTGCGGGACAGAAACAAGCTTGCTCTGAACTGGGAATTACAACATTTGTGCAATGAACACCATTTGACTGCATGTTATTTTTTTATTTTAAAAAATAGAACATCTTTATCTGGTGACATAATTATGATTGCCGACGGACACGTTTCTCCTTGTTCAGAATGAGTACATGTATTAATCGCCAACGTGGCGAGGGTAATGCGATGTATTAATTGCTTGTTTAAAAAGCCCAATTTAAGGGAAATACGCTTCGCGAAGTTAAAATTCGGTGACATATATTTAAATTTCCCGCACTTCGACCGCTGGCAACACTGTGACTCATGTGACCAAAAAAAAAAGATGCCTCCTGGTGGTCCCAGACTCCCAGCAGTCACGGGCCCATGATGCTGTGTCTTCACGGAGAGGTTGTGACATGGCGCATGCCGGACTGAATATCGGTGAGTTCGATCCAAGCGTCTTTTTCTTCCTCTAATCACCACCACCACCTTTTTGTGTTCTGGTGATGGCGGAGAGCAGTGAACGACTATTTCGCCGCGAGCGAAAACGCCGCGTCGATGCGTCTGTTCAGCTTGTGAGCATGAACAATGACCTAGCTCAGCCGGCGTGTCGCATTCAAAGTCCGACCGAGTCCCTGCCCGACACCAATTCTAGTGGTCGCGCCCTGCATCAAGTCGAAGGGACTCGGCAAAATGAACAGACGGTAGCGCATCCTCCTGAGTTATGTGGCAATTCCGCCGTCTTTGTTAGTGATGCATGATGTACTACACGTGGTGTATCAGGGCCAGTAAGTAGTCCGATCGGTGGTGGCTCGCGCGATAACAGCATATACTTGCCGCCGTTGGAGCGACGCCGCCACAGCAGCGATGTGCAGAGTGCAGATTACGACCATGTTAGTGGAGCCATTGCGTCTGACGACGAGGAAAGCAATGTGAACTTCCGAGAAAGGTTACAAGCGTGGGCGGTTGAATCGCGGTGCTCGCATGCCCACGTCACTGCTGTCAGTTTTTTATAAGCGAGCCTGAATCCGCCGTCCCATAGCAACGGCGCGAGGAGCGGAGAGGAGCGTCTGTAGCAACGGCGCAGCGACGTCACGCCCCACGTGACTGCGCGCGCTCCGCCCTCCGCTCCGTGGCTGCGCGCGCCCTGCGCATTGCCTGTGGTGATGAAGGCCGGCGGCGAGACGCCGAACGAAAGCGTGCGAAGCGAGCCGAGCACCCCGAAGCCGATCTGGCGCGGGGACGCGCGATGCGTGAGCGGAGCGAGCGCGGGCCCTCGAATTCGATCGGCCGGACGCGCGCTTCAAGCGAGACTTCCTGGACCGCAGCTTCGAATATAGCTGCGCGGTGTGCGATCGACTGTGGTTCGACAACAACCTGAGCCCCATCTCGGGCGTGCGCAACGCTGCCAACAAGTTCAACGCGTTGCGGGTTCTTTGGAACGAGTTCGGAAGACAGATCATCATCATCAGTAAAAGTGCTTTGCACTTAAAAACGGCCAGACCTCCGTGGGTCGGCTGGCGCGTGCTCTCTCGCTGCCGTCTCCTTCGCTCGGCTCTGCAGTTTAGTCGCGCGCGCCCCCTCATAGCATCACCCCGTGCTTCGCACTTCCTCATACTCCCCTTCGGGGAAATGCGGGTTTTTTTGTGTCACTACCGTCGACTGCTAGGACGCTCTTGCAAACTCCAGGTAGGGTCTTAAACATCAGAGAGCTGGCAGGAGGGAAGTTTCGCCATTTTGGCCTTGAGGCAGGACTGCGGCAAACTCTGCTGGACTGTACAGTACTCACGGATTCAAACGCGACATGAACATTTTTAGTATAAGGACTTCTATGCGCAATAGCTCGAGATAACCACGTCATGTCGCGACAAATCTGGTCTCTAAAGATAGTGTTGGCTCTGATCTACACGCTCGAGTCAAAACTATGCTGCTGTCACCCAAAATGAAGACGGTAGAACCAAAAACATGTGCATTACTTAGCCCTAAAGTGACCTATTTCAATCCGTGAGTACTGTACACACTTGCCTGACGAACTCGGCCTTTGCTTCAATATTGACGGTTTGCCATTAGTCCCGAGCAAGCGCCCCTCTCCCGCCATTTCCACTGTTTCATTCACTGTTTTCATTCTCCCGGCGAGGGTGAATACATGCATAATCATTAAAGCATTTCATTAGCACAGGCGTGCATTCCTTATTCTTAACAGCTCCTCCGCCACCATGTTGAATTTTGATTCATGACTGAGCAAGCGTGCCCCTCTCCAAATCTTGTCGAATTATTCTTCGACGTAGGGACGGCGCTTGCTCGGGATTTTACGGTGGTACCCTCGACAACTGTTATCATGTCCTCATAAAAAATTCTTGACTTTCTTTTAGGATCACCGGAAGGACAGTCAGATTATTCAGCTGAATGAACATTTCATCGAATGCCTCGCCGAGCTCATCCCTTGAAGAGTTTTTATGGTTTGCTGGAGGCATCGAAATAAAAATGTATTACCTAGAAACATATTGTTTTTGTGCTTGCTTTAGCAGGTGGCACGGCCACGTACTTTGCATGTGCATTTTCTGCATAGGCACCGACACTGTTCTATACTATGTGACATTCCTTATACTAACTAGTCAGTGGTACATAACTGTGCTCTAACATTAAATTCGTGTAAAAGTAAAATCTAAAATCCAGTAATTAAGCATGTAACCAATCTTGGTGTGTAGCCCAGTCGGTACGCTGCATGTTCAGAAATGTCCTGGTGTACCAATTGATCAATATGCTTCAGTCCCCAATAAATCCTGAGATTGTGCCCTGGTGGACCAATTGAGTATGTTTCAGTCCCCAATAAGTCCTGAAATTGTGCCCTGGTGGACCAATTGAGTATGTTTCAGTCCCCATTAAATCCTGAAGTTGTGCCCTGGTGGACCAATTGAGTATGTTTCAGTCCCCAATAAATCCTTAAATTGTGCCAAAAATGTCCTGGTGGACCATTTGAGTATGTTTCAGTCCTCAATGAATCCTGAAAGTGTGCCAGAAATGCCCTGGTGAACCATTTGTGCATGTTTAAAAGACATGCTGAGGCCGGACAATAGTATCTTTCTTGGACTCCATCAAGACTAGTTGAGCATGTTTTCGGGACGTCACAATGTCCTCACGAGAACGTTTTGAAAACGTGCTGAAGATGTGTTACTGTTGTCTGGGAAGTCGGTCACGGTCACATAAACAAGGCGATATTAAATTATTTAGCGAGAATGCATGAATCTTGGAGCGTGTATCATGCTTCCTAGAGCAACAAGAAACGTTTGCAACAGACAACGCGCAAGCCACAAATTTGATGGCACCACCCCTAAAGGCTAGCCGTAATTTGTGCGGCCTACGGGTACTACTAAAGCCCCTTAAGGGGTATTCAGACGGGGGAGAAATGCTCGGGGGGTAAAGGCGGAGCCTAGTGACGTCAACTCGCGAGGAGAAGTCTCCACAAATGCCCCCCACTCACACGGACGAGGCAAACGGAGGGGGAGACCAGTGTTACTAGACTACTCTGGTGGCTTGCACCACCCGTTTGACGAGCTGCAGACGACCATCCAGCTGCAGACTGGACACCCACTGCCGCTCTTTGCAGGAGCAAGTGCAACAATGTGGCCAAACAAGAGCCCGAAATTCCGCCACATCCCCCACCGCAGGGGGATCGTTTGTCCATTCGGGGAAAACGTCCCCGTCTCCTCCGAGGAGGCGCGGGGGGGTCACGCCCACTCGCTAATCCGTGACGTCGCGGTCACGTGATACGCAATCCCCCCGTCTTCCCCGAGCATTCCTCCCCCGTCTGAATACCCCTTTAAGGTACTACGGGTATGTGCCGTGTGGCCTACGCGAAAACTATCATCATCATAAACGGGTATGTGCCACAGAAATTGGGTAAATCCCCCTACTATGCCCCTACTCACCACTGGTCCACTGAATATGAAGAAAACTATCATAATCGAACGGGTATGCGGAAAGAAGCCAAGCCAAAGAGGGAACTCGACTAGAGTACTAGAGTTACTGTATATGCTACCTAAAGCACCTAAAGGAGCCATATACATTAACTCAGTGGCGTAACCCGGGGGGGGGGGACACTGGGCCCGTGCACCCCCCCCCCCCCCCGAACTTTTTTTTAAAGACGATAGCAACGATAGTCTTTCGTGCGGAACTTAAACGCAGAAATTTTGGTACCGTTGTTAGATGGGAGGAGACGCGGCGCGCGGAGGCGCTTTGACTCATCAACCCATCACCATCCGTACGTCTGTCCCGGCACCCCCCCCCCCCCGGGTTGGGGAGGGGAAGATTTGTTTCGGCCAGATGGTCCCTGCCCGGACACGGGGGCTACCGACGCAGAGCGCTTAGCAGACGTAGCCAGTCTCACGGCCCCACGCCAGAGAGACTCGACAAGGGGGGCTACAGTTTGGTACAGCAACTTCAGTCGCCGCACACAAAACAGACGTACCCGAGAAAAACCGCACGGCTGGAAGCCGGCGGTGCCCTACCCGGACGGGGGTGCCACTGTTCGGCTCTACGAGTCTATTCGCCAAGCACAGAACAGTGGTCGCAGAGGGGTTACCGTTTGGTGCAGCAACTTCAGTCGCCGCACACGTCTGTCTTTCTTTCTGTTTGTCTGTCTGTCACACGATTCAATTTCAGCCACCAGGCCAAAGTTTTTAAGCACTTGCTGAACGCCCAGCCATCTTGAACTGGTAGCGACGTTCGTACTTGTGAACATTGTCGATCAAAATATTACGCATATCTGAGGTGCAACATCAATGCGCAAGTACTATAAAATGCATAGATACGTAATTCTAAAGACCCTAGTGTTTCTTAGGCTGCGCTGAAAATGCGACGTGAGCCAGATGCGGCGATTCAACATAGAGGAGCAGGACTCATGTAGTACGGCCGGCAGAAGACTATCGTCTTTCGACGACATTCGTACACAGCACAAAATGACACTCGACCACATCTGCCTGCCCTGCCCCCACTTCAGATCATGGAGGTCCCCCCCCCCCCGAAAAAAAATTCTGCCTACGCCCCTGCAGTAGCTAAACTCGACAAGCTGCTGGCCCTCTCTACCGACAACCCAGCTGCAACCAAGTTCTGCCTATAGCTACAACTGGTTCTGCCTAGCTACAACTAGAATTACGCAGCCCGTAGATCTATGAGATGTGCGAACGCTGGGTTTCAGCGCGAGGTTCTGTCTGTGGAGTTTGGAAATCCGTGTCGTGTAGGAACAACCTAGCACCACCTCTAAAGCCTATAAACAGGGGCGTAGCCAGAAATTTTTTTCGGGGGGGGGGGGTTCAAGCATACTTTATGCATGTTTGTGTGTGCGTTTGTTTGTGTGTGTGTATATGCGCAAGCAAAACTGAAAAAAATTGGGGGGTGGTTTGAACCCCTCCTCCTCCCCCCCCTTTGGCTACGCCCCTGCCTAGAAACAACCTGGAAGCAACCAGATTAGTCTTCATATTTCGTCTAGTTTCGCTGTTTCAAGCCTTGCGTGGCTCAGTGCAAGCTTGGCCAATTTTTAATTTTTTTTTTTAAAGCGCGTCTTCATCGTGTGGGAGCAAAAAACGAAACCGAAATTTATAGCTATCGAAGCGCCGCAACATTTTGGCGGGCCTCGGCGTTGACCTGCCCAGAATGCGTAGCGCGGCGCATGCGCTTTGGTTATAGGTTTAGTCGACTGACGCCATAATGGCAAACAAGGTAGTGATAATTCTGCTTAATTTCGACCTTTTACGCCTGATCGGCTATGCTTAATGACATGTTCTCTGACTTTCAGGACCAGGGTAATGACTGTCAGCCACGTACACTGTGAGTACTGAGGGATTGTGCGCCTTTTCAAGTCCGGCGTTGCAACGCCGCCGGCGTTCGGTCATTTGGCGCTGATCTCCATGTGTTATTCAACGTGTCGCTTATTTTCCAAAACTTGTAGTTACGTGGGGAACCTCGACACAGCGGTGACGGAGGAGCTTCTCGTAGCTGTGTTCGGACAGATGGGCCAAGTAAAAGGCTGCAAGATTATTCACGAGGTAAGCCGTCGTTTTTGTTTAATACATTTCCACCTGGGTAGCTTTGTTAGCTGCTTGTGTTAACCCTAACGAACGATGCGATCGCCGAAAATTATGCGTTACTACACGACGCTCGTGCGTGGTTCCTCTTAGTCGCTGCTGCCCTCGGAACCGTCGCACTGCGTTCGTGTGCGAGCGCTGTGACAGTGACGCTTGTCGTAGCGTGCCGCTTGCTCTAGGCCTAACCATAATGAATTATGAGCTCAAAAAGTGTTCACCACCGATGATATAGTCTGTAGGACATCACAATTGCTGACTTGGCGTTGGGTGGTAGCAGCGCACTCGTGCGATTGTTGACTTGTCAACCCGTTAATCGGTGACGTGTGTATCGTGCATCGTGATGGTCCATGACAGCTGGCACACTTATTGCGTTACTTGAAAATCAATGGTGCTACCGCGCCAAGTTTTTACTCGTGGAGATCTTCTGGGTTCCATTTGTGCTACGTTGTTGCTGATATATACAGCCAGGTGTTATTTTGTGACGTGACCCGCTAATTGATTCTAGTATGTATTCTAGTATGTGTGAAAGATTGGTTCCGGTTGCACGTGTATCAAACATGACCTGTGAATGAACAGTTCATGTTAGGTAACACTGCATGGATACCATATGTTGATTGTGCAGCCTTATTGAGAGTGGCGTTCATTCAACGCATGTTT
This sequence comes from Rhipicephalus sanguineus, assembly GCF_013339695.2. Lineage (NCBI taxonomy): Eukaryota > Metazoa > Arthropoda > Arachnida > Ixodida > Ixodidae > Rhipicephalus > Rhipicephalus sanguineus. The sequence continues at coordinate 320,189,187 of NC_051176.1, forward strand.
TTTGTGTGGTAAATTGTATTCGTGTGGCATATTTATGGTGGTACCACTTTTTCTTGTTTGACAACGTTCAAATGCATTTTTCGTAGTGGCTTCAACTTGCTTGCATATTTGCGTTCATATAGCAGCCTTCACTCCACATGTAAATTGTACATGTGAGCATGTCTTGTGTAAGTAGGTGATGGATTCAGGTCTTGTGAGAAACCAGCAGTCAGATAATGGCACATACGATTTCTCTGCTGCTGTTGCGGGGAGATTCTTTACCGAACATGCCATGCAACTAACTCAAGCCCCTGCATGTGTACCATGTGTAAACACAATCGATTGGCAGCTCCATGTACTGTGCTCCTATTATACATTAGAAATTTTCTGTCTCTATGTATACATGTGTTATGTGCACATGTTGCCAGTAAAGGACCTCGTCGAGCCGATTTTGTGGCTTTTTCATCTGTCTTGCACACGCACAAAACAAAGTTTAGTGGCTGCATAGTGGGTGTATGCCATTTTCACAAGCAGTCTGTGCAGAGCTATTGTTAAGCCTTGTGTTGTGATGAGACCATACAAGCAAGTTGACATGCTTGTGTCGCATGATTTGAGCCCACTTGTCTCCTAAGTCCTCAATGTTATTTGTAAAAAGTGCCAGGTGCAGTCAGTGGCGGCATCTGAAGTGTGCTGTTTTTAAGCAGCTGTGAGTGTGCCAAATGGATCATGTGAAGCATTTTGGTAGTGGCTGCTGGCGACATGGGAACAGTTATAGGGGAGCCAAATCTGTCGGATACAGTGCCTTTGTAGGAGGTGAATTGCTGCTTGCGTGTGAAAAGAGCAAAAGGGCAGTAGTGCAGTTTCAGTTGTTGCTTCCTTCAATGTATGTGTAAAACCTTCACAGGGAAAGAAAGCACTTGGTGTTTGAAGTTGTTTGCATACAGCAAGTGAACAGCCTCAAATATAGCAGCAAGTGGTGGCAAGTTCGTGGTAACATTTAAGTTTGAATGTGGAATATCACGTGAAGTCGCCTGCACCGCTGTCACCCTCTCCCGCCATCCCCGAATACCTGTCGCAGTTCACGTGCGCGGGGTGTTGACGGGGAGTCTCCTGTTGCACAGATGACACTGCGGACTATGACTTGTTGCTCACTGCGACGTATGTGGGCATATTTAATTACCTCGTTTTCATTACAAATTACATGACTCAAGAACAAGTGAAAGTCCACTGTCCCTCGAGGCCCACAATGTGTTACCGAGTGGATGAGTGAAGGGTCTTGCAGCGAAGTAGCTCCCATCAAAACGAATCATCGTGCAGAGCGAGGCAAGTCTCTGGTGCGGCCCACGCTGCACGTGAGATGCGGCCCATGCCACCCAAGTAGTTCATGAAAAAATCCCTAAACAGGGGGTGGGTGCCAACGTTTTGACAAGTGGACTTGTCTTCTTCACGGCTGGAACTGATTTCCTTAGCTATCGTGTGTATACGCTTCGTGCCCTCTCCAGAGTGGGGGAGGAGAGGCCGCCGTGACGAACTGTGTGAGTCATAAGAAAGGTGGAAAAAAAAGGAACAAAAAACGGGGGGGGGGGTACGTTTTGCTGAATGATTGTCAGTGGAAGCACGTGGCATTTTAATAATAGGTCTGAAATTCCTAGAAGAAGGGCTTAACTCTCGTTGGTTTTCGTTGTGTATGTACCATACCGAATCGATTCAAGAGCCCCCTTAGAAACGTTAATACCTGCTGGCTGGAGTGTGTTGAACTTGTGAATAAGGTATGACTCTGTATATTTTCTATCCCTTGGGGACCGGAAGTTTGAAGTATGTAAAGTTTGAGATCTTCGAAATTGTGACCTGCTACATTAAAATGCTGTGCCACTGCTTTGGGTAACTTACCTCGTTTTCATTACAAATTACGTGACTGCTCGAGGCCAGGTAGTTCATATAGCACGAAATTGAGATTTTCCACGTGTTTTAAACAGCAATGGGGGGGATGCTGATGCTTTTTGATCGGCATTCGTGAAAGCAGCCGGGAAAAAAGATTGTGCGAGTGCAGTGTAGTGACTGCGTGGGACGTAAGGATAATGATGGTAACTTTTTTTTGTGTTGTATGCTTTTTGCCACTCTTTTTATCTTGTATTTTTGTTCCGTGGTTGTGTGCAGTGGCGTACCTACAAATACCGAAGACTGTGATTTAGACAATTAAACAATGTAGGGTTAACGAAACGTTACAGCGTAATGAAGTTACGTATGAAGATGTGAATATTATCTAGGTTCTTCAAGTTATTTCGAGATATTATCGATATCTCGAAATATTATCAAGATATTATCGAGCTTCTTCAGTTAATGCGCGCCAGTGCTCTTTGGAAAGTTGCAATGTGTGTTCACAATGCCAGGTAGTAACTTTAGGCAAAGGGAACATCCCCACGCTTTTCTTCCTGTTCGTGACTTGCTTCACCTGCAGCATAAACTTTCATCGTGAGGCCGAACTGAGCAGATGCGGTCTGCAACAGCATCAATAGGTACCCAGACATGTTGGCAACACATACTGGATGTGACGAAGCGGCACTCGGCGACGCATGTGCACACTGTGTATATTCTGCACCAGCGGTCCATCCACGTTACTACCTTTTGGGAGTGTTTGTCTATTCTGACGTTCTGCTGTACCCTGCTTGTGTGCAGTGCAGATTTCGGCTTGCAGTGCGTGTGCCTGGTCAGTCCCTTTTTGATGCATATTCCATGCTGTTGAAACCAAATTTATCAATGAGTTGCCACTAGATAAATAATTAATGGTGGTTTTTGCCAGAGTGGAAACAACAGGAGTTCCATTTGATAGAGGGGACCAACTTTTGTTGAAGGCAAATCGTTGTGGAAGCTCATTTTGAATGCCCCAGCTGCTTGCAGCCACTTACGTACATGGGGATCTAAGATTTTTTTTTTTTTGCTGGCAGCTAGCTGCACCAAGTGGCACACATGTGAAGTGTTGTTTTTTTCTTGTTGCATAATTAATTTCTAATCTCAAAATACAGCTGTAATTATAAAAGAACAGTGGATGAACTCGGAGACAAGCAAGCGCAGACTTCAAACTGATTTATTATAGTCGAACCCACATATATAGAAATCGCAATAAAACGGGGATTAGTTCGATATATTGAATAATTCAATTTACAACTTAATGAAATTATTGTATTTTCTATGCGCATGTTGGCTTCACTGCAGTGCTCCACGATAATGTAAGAAACACGCCTTCACGGCAGTACGCGCAATTTCTTAAATGTTGTATTTTTGGGCGGTTTGTAGTTTGGCATACGAAATAATATGCAAGGGCGGGTGGGAGTGTAGATAGCACCTTCCTACGCAGCAGCTGTGTCGGGAGCATCCAGTCTGCCCTAATGTCAGCCTTGTTCTTCAATATTGGTGTGCTTACTTCAGATGCTGTACGCAGTGGCGATGTCAGACTTGTGTTCTTCATGCGCGGCTATATTGATCATCGCCAGCTTTGCGGAGAGCAGCAGGTTCTTCAGTTTTACGGCATCCGTCACGTTAACAAAATTAGCCAATGAAGACCCACCCCGCACGATGGCGGTGCGGAAAAGCACGTGATGTCAAGAGGTAGTTTCTACTCGCGGCACCCTCTTAATCCCACTGTTCAGTCTCCAAAATTCATGTGGCATTTCGCATTGCCGTATGTTCGATGTAGCTGTAGATTTTCCTTACAGCATTGCCGTGGTCGAAAATAGTTCGATATAAAGAACCCGAGTTCGATATAGGCTTAGTGCACTGCAGTTGTGTCTGCTAATAATCAGTTGTGGCTGAGAGTGTGGGTGTGTGCGGGCCGAGCCATAGCAGCTCAAAAGGACGAAGCTGATTTGCGCTCAAACAGGAGTGTAGCTATGTATTGTTGCATGTATGGCTGTTGCAACAGCTATAGAAATGCTGTCTGTAAGCTGCCAAAAATAAAATTACAGTCGACGACCGCTTTTTCGGACTCTCAAGGTAGTGCGAAAATGTCCGAAAAAGCAAATGTGCCCCCAAAAAGCTCAATTTATTGCTTACTATTGAGATGGAAAAAGTGATTAATCCTCTTCTGAACCATGCTTCCGTGTGAGCAGGTGGGCCTGAATTTTGACGAGAGTCATTGTGTTGCCATAAGCCGACGAAACAGTTGCGATCGCTTGCATCAGCTTAGCTTGTGTTGGCTGTGCTGTTGCAGGCGAATCGTCGCTCTTGGACTCCGCAAGCGCTTGTTGAATGAGTTCTTCATCCATGAGGCCAGCGCACAGTTCCAACTCGCTTACCATGTCCGCAAACTTTTCGAGGGAATCTCGACGCCTGCAGTGTGAAGGTTGTCGATGAGCTGTTCATGGGCAAACGTACGGGCGAACAGTCAGTCGATGCGGTCCAACCCATCCAATACTCAAAGCATGAAAGAAAAAAAATCCTTCTGGCAGTGACACTGTTGCAGAAATAGATGTATATAGCCTCGATCCAGCATCCCTTTAGCATAGGTATCGGCCGGCACAGGTTTGAGGCTATAGGAGGAAAAAAAAAGTAAACAAAAAAGATGGCTACGACACATATCCTTAAATGTCCGAAATGTTGAGCTGCAAAATACATTGAATTTTTAAGGTGTGTCCTGGTGCCAGGTAAAAGTCAGAAAATAAAGCATGTTGTCCGAAAAATTAGTCGTCGACTGTATGTGTATTTATATGGAAGGCTTACAAGAGCGAGCGATGACAGCGACGGGTGAAGGCAGTGCGATGTGCAAGATAAAGAGATGCTCTTAATTTTTAAATGCTTTCCTGGCTATTACTGTGCGTATTTGCTCGTCGTGGTCTCTGCCTTCTTTTGGCCCCGATGGTGGTCTTCGGCAGCTTGTGAAGCACTGAAACCGCATATGCAGTGCTCACTTCTTGGGCAATGATGAGAGAAGCTTGATAGCTCTGCCTGTATGTTCCGACACTTTTTCCTGTGTGCTATGGAAAGGGTGACCCTGTGACGAAGCGTTAAACATGTTCGTATATAGAAGGGCAATGGCTGCAGAGCATGGTAGGTCTGTGTAGGATGTGTGCTCTAAGCCAAGGCGGCTGCGTCCTTACACCACCCTCGGCACCCAGCCTTGCATCTGCACCTTGCTCCCACAACGTGCTATTGGTTCTATAGACAACTGAGAAAATGTGCAGAAATCATTGAATAGCCCGAAGGAACCAACAAACTTTTCTCTTGCTTAGCCCAAACACCACCTACCGACAGACCCCCCTGCTGAGTAACACGAACAGATGCAAAAGTCGAAGGAAGGTCATAGCTTAATAGATAAGGAAAAGAAAAAGCACGAGCCAAGCGTTGGCGATGCTACTGCATGGAGGCGACTCTTCTTCACAATGCTTTTAATTTAATGTAAATAATACAAGACCTTGATAAAACTTGGATAACCTAAAGGTGGTTGTTCTAGTCGATGCTCTTCATCTGAGCAACACACTTACTTGCAACTGACTTTGAAGGGCCCCTTTGCAGACAGTTTCTTCCCTAACGCTGTAAACATGATTGCTGGCGTAAAGGTCACTGCCATGAAGAAGACTGTTTTTATTTTAAATATCTTTCTGCGTATTCAGTTCCGCGGAATCCACACAATCATGCGCGCTGCTCGTTTCGCAATGTCGTTGCTCTTCTCCCACAGAGCAGCGTTTGCAACATGTCACGACGGGATCGCACGTGCGGGCGCTACTCACGGTGCTGACTCTCCTAGCACCGCAGCACCACCATACCAGCTGTCAAGGCCTATAGTCTGGTTTGACTCTGTCAGAATGATAAATTTATAGCACTGACATCACAAGGAACACAGAATTGCGTAATGCGCAGAAATTCCTTTTCGTTGTGAAGAAAGATTGAAGGGGTGCATACGCACACACACATTGTGAATACTGAATAGACCGATCTCAGCGCGAGTTGCACTATGCCACTGCCACTGCTGTGCATGCTGGTATTTCAGGTACTCGGTATGTTCAGCTGCGTGTAGCTCGTGCATCGGTGAGCTGCATTAACGAGCTTTAGCGGTTGTATTTGGATGAATTGCGATCGTTGGTTTCATGTTGGGACACTACAACGGCAGCCTGAAGCGAAAGGACTCGTATTTTACGTGTTCTTAAAGGATGTCAAGCTCCGACAGGAATGTGTGTGAGAGTCAATGAAATCGGGCAGAGCGGCAACTACCCCACACTTTCTTGTTCAACGTGTTTTTGAATTTCGTGTGTATAATGCATGGTAGTTTTAAGTGCCCTATTGCGTCGTATCAAACTTGCTTCGCGACTGATAAGCCAATCAGCGGCAGCAAAACTTATACGTGTGCTCAGTCCCTTTGATCACCACCAGCGACGACTGATTGGATACAATGTGTTTTCCGGGAAAAACAGATCGCTTAAATATACAGCGATAACAAAAGCGATGATGACTGTCGCGTGTCTAGCATGAATGAGACCTGTGATACAAGCCAAGCTTGTAACTGCATGCTGTGTACAGCTTGCACCGTAGAGTACATGGCGAAACCTCAGCCATGCCGGTGTTGTAACTGACGACGTCACCAGGATTTCCCTGTTCTTCTCAATATGTGATATTATCACAAACACAACGTAAAGCCGCAGCAGCGGTAGCAAAGCTTAGCTTCTTATGTGGGCGTAGGCAGCTCTTATTAACGTATACCGTACACTGCAGTTTTGAAGCTGTAGGCCTAGCTACGATATCGGCTGAGGCCGCCGCCTCTGGTCGAAGAGGGCTACTGCTTACCTGCCTCGTTCTGTGTGACGCCAAAACCGCTTACTGACTTATTCATCCCTTGTGTAGCAAAAAATATTTGGCCGTTCACGAGATTTCAGTGATGTTAAAACTTCTGCGAACGGCTTGCAGCCAGTCGCCGTTCCGTGGACGCGCCTCCGTTTAATCTTCATTCACGTGATCGAAGTCCTGCATTGACAACACAGTGTACAGGGTCGACCACATCTAAGGTGAACAGCTCATTAGCATTCTAGGTGGCAGAACTCGAATGTTTATTCTACTTCACGAGGGAAATGCCTGTTATATGACGTTTAATCATGGTCTCCATAAGCACAATAATATTTTTTCCGAATTATGTATTAACGATCAGCTTCTATGAGGTATGGAGTACTACTGAGTTGTTCACATTAGATGTGGACGACCCTGTACATGGAAAGTGTTGCTTGGACAACACAAGGAGCGTAAAGATTTTTCTTTTTTGTACCTTCGGTTTCTTCTCCCGCATACTGTAGCTTGTATCGCTTGCGTGCTGACATTCACAGAAGATTTTTGCTCTCGTGAGGACTGGAACGTGAGTTCTCGTTTTCTTTTATCGCTAATATTTATTCAGCGAAGCGACGCAAGCGCATGAACACGACCTGGTCACCTGTAAGCACTATAGACTGCCTTTATTTTTTTTAGCGCTAGGATGCAGTTTAGCCTAAAATAAAATAACACACACTAGAGGTTTCGACACAGTTTCCTGTCGCATTCAGTTGTCATATGTGCTGAGGATTTGTGCAGAATGCCAATATACCCGAAGTACGCAGCTGCGAAGTGCTTGGAGTACTACAACTAAGCAGTACCGCTGTCGGAAACTAGCACATGCGCAGATCATCTGGTGAGATCAGTCTATCATATGGGCAAGTTGCTTGCAGTGTCAGTCACTGAAAACTAGGTACATGATTTGTAATATTGTGAAGTGTCTGCAGGAGTCGTGTGCAAGAGCAGAATTGTGTTTCTTGATAAATACAGGTTGAAAGGAGAATATGCATTATGATGGTTAGGTCAAGTGGAGTAGACCTTTTTCAAGTGCACGAGCGCCACCAACATTGCGCGCAAGCTTTTTGGGAAAAGTGTGTATGCTGCAGTGACGGGCAGGTGGGCCGAGCTTTAGCTCTCCACCTTCATCCGGCCAGCACTTCTCAGATGAAGGGAATGTCGCAATGTAATGTGGCGTAATTCAATATACAGTGATCCCACTCCTGCGCCAACTGTGCCAAAATGCGCCAAATTGTATTTACTGCGCCATCCTGATAATATCGACGAAATTTGCGCCAAACTGCGCCAAAGTCTCGGGATTGGGGGCGTCTATCGCCGGCAATCGCACCGCCGGCGCGTCAGAACATGTGCAGCTCGATCTTGGGGCTGCCAATAAAGTCGCAATCATGGACCAAGAATTATTCCGCTGAATAAATAGCGCTCGCGCGTGCGTTCCGAGTAAGCCACGATGCCATGCACGGTGCCGACTCAGCTTCTGTTCTGCAAGTCGGCTCGACAGCAAAACGCCCTCTCCGCAGAGGCTCGTGACGTCGAGGCCTATCGGTAGCGAGAAAGTGCGACGGCGATTCATCGGCGGACGTCGTCTGTTCCAGAAACGCTGCTGATAGCTCGTTTCAAGCGTCGCACGGCACGTAAGGAAAGCAATGTTCAGTAATAACTACATGAGTGCCGCTAAAATGTCTGTCACTTCTGTTTCCGGACATCGCGGAATGAAATCTGGGATCGCTCGCAGTAGATATATGGGACAATATCGAATTTGCACGCGAACGGTGGAAACGCATTGACACTTTTCCTCAGATATACTTTATCCATGGATCTTCATCCAGAACAGCTTTTTCGTAATTCCTTCCGCCAGCACGTCCGAGTTTGTAATCACTCTGCGGTAAATACCCCCTAAAAGGCCCTGCCCTTTCGAGCTCACGTGCTAGGGTTCCAATTCGAATTTTTTGCTTGCTTTTTTAAAAATGTCATCTCATTAGTAAAATCATATCTCCTGGTCGGAGCAGCCGCAAATGCGCAGCTGTCAGTAGCGGGCCCGTCGCTGACGACCCACAGTGAAGCGGCTACGCCATGTTACACGTCCGCCCCTTGCTTCCGGGGGTCAATAGCTAACGGTTAAAAAAACTAAGTTTCGCTTAAGAGCGAAGAAATGAATGCGATACCAAAAAATTGTATTGTGAAACGAAGTAAGACTAGCAGTTAACTCTTTTGGATCCGATATCGCGTAACTCAACAAAACGCTGGTTTAAGGGAATATGGTGCCTCCAGGAACCGAAGCGTTTTCTTGCTCCGAGTTTTCTAAACGCGAAGTAAGCGTTGAGAGCACAGCAAGACTACGAGCCGTCTCCTGATGCCTCGAGATAGCGCGCGCGCAAGTGACTGCGCCCTTCGAACGATGCGGCCCCCCCCCCTTCCGCTCCCCTGGCGTCCCGTCATGCTCCTTACGAAAGACGGGCGGGGCGTTTCCTCTCTGTTTGATGAGCAATCGATGTCAGGCCCGCACGCGGGAAGATATCTCCTGCGCTGTTCGTGCGGCGGAGACAGACGGCCGGCTAGTTTATTAAAGGGGCCCTCTAACACTCTTCAACCCCCCATTTTTTACTCGTGGATTGCGTAGACTGAAGTACGGACGAACTAGTGCAGCAAGAACGGCAGCGATAGCGGCACGCAGTACGAAGTTATTCAATTTAGAAAATTCAAAATACAAGAAAAAAAAAATGCCTGCCCTCAACTCGATTTTCGCTGGGTCACGTGACCACATTTCACTCTCTGCTGTGACGTCGGATGGCGCTCCAATGAAATGGGCTGAAAGCTCTTACGTAGGGGAAGCTCGCACACCATTGTTGCTTCTCCTTTCCAACGTATTGTAGTATTGTTGACGTCGTTGCCATAGTAACAGACGTGGTTCCTCCTGACTTGTCAGAACTTGAGCGGGCGCTACTGCTTCGTAGCGAGGCTGGGGAGGCTTTGTCTGCTGTTCCTTACAACGACATTCCATGTCATTACCTCTTCTCATTCTGAGAAGGGAATTTGTGGAGCGGCATGGGCGGTTAAACACGGTCGCCCCTACGCGGGTTGTTCGGTGAGCAGCCCGACGAGTTACAAGTGTGCAGCGACAACAATTCAACGAAGAGGATTACTTGCACCGTTTCAACCACAATCATGAGCCTACCGCACATGCGGAAAGAGGCAGCTCGCAAACGTACAGACGCAAAAAGAAGGAAGAGGGGCAAGCGTTTCATATGGACATCCGACCGGCGCAGGCAAAAAAAAAAAAAGAAAGCCAGAGCAACCAGAGGCGAAATGGCAACCGGCGCCTCTGTCGTACTTTGTGGTTGTAGTGATATTTTTTGTTGCGACGGCGGCTATTTGGAGTTCATTGAAAAAGCACAGAAAAGAAAAACGAAACACAATAGTAATCTCAACTTTGATGCAACGCCGTTATTACTTCTAACGTTACATTTATCCAATCATAGGCCAGCGCCCATCTTCGTCATTTCCGCCCGCAATAGTTCTGGCAAGCGCCACTACGCGCTGATGCGGTCAGCAGCGATGTAGCGACTTCAACGCGATTAAAATACTAAATAATTTGATATCGGTGCTTAAACTTATGCTAAAATTATCCCCAGCCATCAGTCTACGCAACCCGCAAGTAAAAAATGGGGGGTTGAATAGTGTTGGAGGGCCCCTTTAATCTCCGCTTCAGCCGCGTTCGTCGCCAGCGCTCGCGAGCTTTTACCCGCGGCTAGAATGCGCGTGGTGATGTTATTAATTTGGACTTTATACGGAAAATTACGGCAACGGCGACGGCAAAAATCCGCCGAGAGTGTCTATATAATTGCTATCGCAAGGGTCAATGTACGGGGCAGATTTCGCACCCCCCCCCCTAGGTGATTAGGGGGGGGCGCCCCTCCTGTGCGCACGCCTATGCTCCTGAGATGATTTTTTCCATGAGATTTGCAATGAATCGAAATATTTCTAGCCTTCATAAGAGCCCCATAATAATACTCAGGTGCTTGAATGTTAAAGGGCCCCTCACCAGGTTTGACGATTTTGAGCTGACGAGCGCAATGCATGCACTGGGCGTTCACGATTGCGTCTTCCAAAATTTGCGACGCTACGCGCAGCGTAAACGGGTCAAATTTCAAGCTGAACGCTGCTTGCCCTTCTTCTCGCGGCCGGGCGCCCAGAGAATGAGGGGATGACGTACATGAGAGAATGGCCCTACGTAGATGGTAGTGCGGTGACGTCGCTCGTCTACGTAGACGACTGTGCTCTGACGTCGCCAACAGTAGCACGTGACACTGCGATAATTATTTGACATGACGTGTAGTTTGTGTAATTTGTTGCTTAAATAGAATAATAAAACTTGAAAGAAATAATGAGACACACAAAAGGAATGTGTGCGTTTTCTTTTTTAATTTTTACTGCGAATCGCAGCGAGATTCGAGACTAATGTACCTCCGTTTCGCACGCGTTCGTGTTCTCGCGCTTTGCGCATCGTGCAGACGGCACCCTTTACGAAACAAATTTTCTACCGCGTTCCAGCGCTCATTAGTCTCATTTATCCTCCCGCGTCTAACTAGATGTTCATGCGGCACACCGCTAGTCTCGCGTCCGTACAAATGTTGCAGCTTTCGTGCTCAGTAATAGGTTGAAAGCCAAGTGATCGGTGAGGGCGCATTCGGCATAACTTGCAGAGATGAAGCGCAAAGACGCCGCCACAACACCGCTCGCGTCTCGGGGGCTCGGCCTGGTTCGGGCCCGTCATGCGCTCGTGACATTTTGTGCGTATGACGTGTTCATGCGTATGCGTTACGTGATCCTCCTGCTCACGTGCCGAAGAGGGCAGGGAAGGGATTTGGCTTGCAAAGGCTACACGGAGCGAGCGGCAAGGGTTTGCAGCTCGCCTCCTCGCATCATGGTTTCGCGCCGCTACAAATTATTGTTTTTCTCAGCTTCTAAGGGACCGATTAGAAAAATTCTTGTGGCATAATGCTCTTCATTGGGCTCTCAACAACTTGCAATGTCTAAGCAGAATTCGTTAGGTCACCTGGTGAGGGGCCCTTTAATGCAATATCCTTCTGTATTGCACTCCAGGATATAAAATTCGCTGCTCCAAAGTGCTCCCAGATGCAAAATTATCTGCTCCAAAGTGCTCCAAGGTGGAAATTTTGCTGCTCCAAAGTGCTCCAAAACGGAAATTTTGCTGCTCCAAAAATTGCTCCAAATCAGAAGTCCTCGGTAGCATCACTGAATATATAACTCTGTGTAGCAGCAACGGGCTCTCCGATTTCCACAGGGTTTCCACATGCTGGGGACTGTTGGACCACCTGGACGGCTCGGAAGCGTCATTTTTAAAATTTATTTTTGGCGCCAGTACGCCTTTCGGCATTTATTAAATGAAAAAAAAAGATGCGACTGGGATTCCTAGATGAAGTCCACGAGCGGTCTACGCAATTTGTGGATGCATTTGGAATCGGCGTCCATCGACATTGTCACTGAGCACAAGGTGGGGTTCTGAGAAAAATATTCCGTGAAAGAGTATAGTCTGCATTTAGTAAATTAAGATACATTCACTAGGCAGCGTGCGCATCGCTTGCACCATAGGTGACAAACAATGCGGCTACCTCCCTTCGTTGACACTACCTGCAGGTGTTACATTTTACATAGGCCCATGGTCTTTTCGAGTGTTGGCTCGTAGGTGACCATATATGCTGTAGATATTTGTTGTCGTGAGCAACATGAAATGGAACGCTGAAATTGCCTTTTAAAGAGAAACAGTGAATCGGTTTAAATTGATAAATTGTGCTCCGAGAGAACTCTAATGTCGTTAATTTTGCCATTGTAGGTTTGTTAATAGAGGAGAAAATAAAGTTCAATGTTTCATTTTTAAATTTCGCGCCGAAATCTCCCCGCGTGACGTCACGGATTTCAAAGTGTTTATCGTATTTTGGCGCCATTGGCCCAACAATATTACCCCAAACTTAGTATGTTAAGCCTATGCCCCCCCCCCTCAGAGGACAACGTACTTAATTTTTACCGATTAGGAACTACGTGGTTCCTAGTAGTTGCCGTAAAAACATGACGTCACGGTGAATGGTGCGGAAAATTCATGGTGGTGTTGCCACCCACATTTTGTTTTTGCGCGTTTTCTCGCTTGCTAAGCGTCTTCTCACAGCAAGCATGATGTTTTTGGTATCGTGAAAGTGTACTTTACTAATATGAGAAAAATCGTTTTACTCTTTAGTGTCCCTTTAAAGGTCATAGCGACTATGACCTTTAAATGTCGGCCGCTTCGTATATGCACCTGTTGATTTTGCTCGGGCCGAGCTGAGCCACGCACAGTCCTCCTCTGGGTCTAATAAACACTTTGTAGTCACCCGCAGGTAGTCTAGGCATCCTGCTCGTCTTCTCAATTCGGCCAAGAAGTCGATCGTGGGTTTTGGTCTGCGTCTTTACTCCCGGCTGCAGCGTTGCTGCCAGTGCGGTCGACACTGCTCTCCTTGCTTTTGCCTGCGCCTCGACTGCGTCTCCTTTTGATAGTGTGCCAGCCCCCTTCACTAGCCGATTCGTCAAGCATTTCGGTATTTCCTTGCTGAAGGTCTATATCTTCAGCCTCGGCGCTGTCGCCAGACGCCTTGGCTGCTGGCGAGACTGGCTTCATAGCGTTTCGTGCCGCCTTGTGTGTCGGGAAGCCCGGCTTAGCGCCGTTCCATGTTGTGCGCGCAGGAAAGTGGCCGTAAATTGGCGAAAAATAGTTGGCCCACCTCTGTGGTGGTATCCACTGATTCCTGGTGATGAGGCGGTTCCTTTGGTACCAGATTTCTGTGGTTGTGTGGTGATTTTCGCTGTGAAATCATTCGTAGATGCAGGAGCCGACGTGAAGGGCGTCCGCACCCTCCGGCGACCACAGCGTTCTCCTCACGTCTCAATGGTAGTCTCGTTATTGCATACTGTTGCGTGTGCTTTGCACGCTCATGAAAGTCGCTCTAACGGAAAGTTCGACAAAATGCCGTGTCCCTGTTATGTTGCCGGGCGCCTGAGCAACAGCAGCAAAGGAACCGACGTGACTTTCCAACGGGGGCCGCAAGTTACCCACGCCGATGTCGCTGAGTGCCGTGCCTCTGCGACAGTGTGCTAAACAACCAAGAAAGCTGCTTGTGTGCTCGCTGCACTTTCGTGCAGAGGATTACGAGATCAATCACAGCTTGGGCAAGGCTCGTAATGTGCCCTTCACAGCCGAAACCGCAGCGTCGGCTGCCGGGCAGTAAAGGCGGGCAACGTTGGGCAAGGCAAATGCTACGTCAGGAGGCCTTTTCAGGCGGGGTATTTGAAGTGCGTAACGCATTGCGGACTACTGAAACATGACTTCCTTTAAAAATAAGCATTTCCTTGAGACTAAACAAGCACTGCAAGGTTTCTGGAATATTGTTTCAGCAATCAACGTTCACTTAACATTTGCCTTTAGTGTCCCTTTAAGAAAATGTCTGACACCACACGTGGGCGCAAGCTCCGCTTGAGGAAACAGATATACGGCCGAGAGCGCGGCAATGGCGTCGTTGGCTGCCGGTTGAGGATACAAACGGAGAACACCTTTCTGACCTTCCTCCGTGAGAACACGTTTTAGAGAGACTCGCGGCAGCGGGGGGTGGCTTGCGATGTCGATTGATAAACGTTCGAGCACGGTTGTCGAATCAGTATCCGGCGGGTTTCGCGTCACTTCCTCTCTAGTTCGCGGCGTGGCTGCTAGACATGCCAATTTGCGAAAAATGCATTAACAGGGTGCACACAGGTCCTTGAAATCCTTGAAAACCCTTGAAATTGAAAATTTCGTTTTCAAAACCTTCAAAGTCCTGGAATTTCGTTCCGGTCCTTAAAAACCCTTGGATATTAGGGATTTTCTCAGGGTCGGATTGCACGACTTGCAATTCACGGCAGTTGAGCGTGGTGCCGGGCAAACTTCATTGCTTATCGTGTTCCACGACACCGCGATTGTGAAGTCGAAGTCTGACGCTGTCAATCCGCCTGTATTAGATTGGCGAGATCGAGGCATGCGCGCACCCGCAGCGCCATTTTTTTTATGTGGCTTAGTTTGGTTTCGGTTGGCCAGAAGCCATAAGCTGATGGCCACAGTGAGGCTACAGCATCTTGAGCTCTCCAGAAAAAAGAAAACTTGCACAAATGCGCTTATTGCAGTAGACTTTACTAGTGTTCGAAATTTTTCTTTTGGCTTCGGTTTTAGTGGTATCCCTCAGGAACCTGCTAAAAAAATACAGCACACACTCAGTAGCCTCAGCCACCTCAGCAGCATCTGTTGGCCACATTGTGCACTATGTAGCTTGTCAGTGCTTGCTCGTGCTCCGGTGGTGTTTTGTTTTGCATGTGTCGGTTGCGGCGCGCGTTGAATTTCATATGATCATGCATGCAGGTGGCATAATTTGGAGTCATGCCTGGGAAATGTAACTTCCCGAGCGCTTGGCTCAGCAACGATGATTATAAGCGTTGGATTGCGCCGGATGCATCTGACCCCGGCTGTGCAAAATGCAGATTGTGCAAGAAGACCTTCGACATCGCTTCTGTGGGCGAATCTGCTTTCAAGAGCCACTCAAAAAGTACAAAGCACTGTGGAATTATGAAAATGGCAGCTGGAAACTCGATGCAGACCTACCTGACAGCAAGCACAAGTGAACGGCCCACTAGGTCGGCTCCATCTCAAGCGACCGATCTAAGCAGCACCTGGTTACCAATGCGGTGGTTACTGATGCGGAAATTCTGTGGACAATGAAAGTGATTACCTCCCACTACTCATACAGATTGTCGGCACAAACCGGCGACTTGTTCAAGCGGATGTTTCCTGCCAGCGAGGTGGCCAAATCATATTCTTCAGTGAGAAAAAATGTGCGTATGTTGCGTGCCATGGACATGGGCCATTTTTCTTGTGCTTGCAAGAAGAGGTACAGAAGTCCGAATATTACGTCGTGCTTTTTGACGAGTCAATGAACAACTTCCTGCAAGAAAAGCAAGTGGACGTGCATGTGCGGTGTTGGGATTCCTCGCACAAGGTGGTCACTAGGTACTACACCTCCGTTTTCATTGAGCACTTCACGGCAGACGATATGCAGGTGATACTTATGAAGGCTTTGGAGCCTTTGCCACTTGGCAAGATTCTTCAGATCTCTATAGATGGGCCGAATGTGAACCGAAAGGTTTTCAGGAACATGCAAGCTCATTTTCAGGAAAATCATCAGGTCCAATGTGTTGACTTGGAAACGTGTGGCCTCCATACTGTCCATAATGCCTACAAAGCAGGCGTTGCAGCCTCTAAGTGGGGCATCGACATTGTACTGTCACGCATGAGTGCACTCTTCCATGACTCGCCTGCACAAAGGGATGATTTTTCAACCGTGACTAACCAGAACAAATTTCCTCTGCCGTTTGTGTCCCATCGATGGGTGGAAAACACACTTGATTGAGAGAGCTTTGCTTCTTTGGAATGATATGAAGAAATATGTGGAGTCCGCAAGAAGCAAGCAGGTGAGCCTAACGAAGCGTGCATCCTTTGAAAATGTGAATAGCTTTTGTCGCGACTCCTTGACACTGGCAAAACTGAACTTCGCCCTCTGTGTCGCATCGATTATTCAGCCATTCTTGAGAGACTTTCAGTCCGACAAACCCATGATCTTCTTTCTTGTGAGAGGCCTTGAAAGTATTGTGCAAAAGCTCCTTTCAAAGTTCATGAATGCCTCAGTGTTGTCGTCATTGGGAGGAGTTGGTGGTCTGCTGAGGGTGGAGGTTGATAACCCCGTTAGCCTCGCTCCACTTGAAAAAGTGGATATTGGTCCCAAGTGTGAACAAGCACTGAAGGATTCAAAAGCTAGTGCAAAGGATGCATTTCAATTCAGAATGGAGTGCAAACAATTTTTGGCAGCTGTGACCAAGAAAATACTGGAACGAAGTCCCCTCAAGTCATCTTTGGTTAGAAACCTGTCCTTTCTAGACCCACGGCTCATGTGCTCAAATCCGGATCAGTGCCTGGTTGGCCTAAGGAAGGTGCTAGACACCTTGACCATGGCAGGAAGACTGAGCGACAGCCAGCGGGAATGTGTACTTGCAGAGTACACCGAAATGCTGGAAGAGTTCAAGCATGAGCTTCGCCTCTTTGAGAGGAGTGTTAGCAGGCTAGATGAGTTCTTTCGCGAACTCTGAGCTTCCATCCCTCCTACAAAGAGCTATGGAAAACAGTCAAGCTCCTTCTTGTTCTTAGCCATGGACAAGCAAGTGTTGAACGGGGGTTTAGTGTCAACCGCCAAATCTCCGTAGAAATCTTGAAGGGCTTGTCGTATATTTCACAGCGTGTCATATGTGACTCAGTGGAGAGGGCAGGTGGCATTTTAAGTGTCACCATAACAAAAGAGCTCAGATTGGCTGTGTGCGCAGCGAGGCAACACTATGGTGCACACTTAGACTCAGAAAACGGGCAGTGATTCCACTCCTGCGCCAACTGCGCCAAAGTGCGCCAAATTGTATTTACTGCGCCAACCTGATAATATCGACGAAAATTGCGCCAAACTGCGCCAAAGTCTCGGGTTTGGGGGCGTCTATCACTGGCAATCGCACGGCCGGCGCGTCAGAACATGTGTAGCTTGATATTGGGGCTGCCAAAGTCGCAACCATGGACCAAGAATTATTCCGCTGAATAAATAGCGCTCGCGCGTGCGTCCCGAATAAGCCACGATGCCATTCACGGTGCCGACGCAGCTTCTGTTCTGCAAGTCGGCTCGACAGCCAAACGCGCTCTCCGCAGAGGCTCGTGACGTCTAGGCCTCTCGGTAGCGAGAAAGTGCGACGGCGATTCATCGGCGGACGTCGTCTGTTCTAGAAACGCTGCTGATAGCTCGTTTCAAGCGTCGCACGGCATGTAAGGAAAGCAATGTTCAGTATTAACTACATGTGTGCTGCTAAAATGTCTGTCACTTCTGTTTCCGGACATCGCGGAATGAAATCTGGGATCGCTAGCAGTATATATATGGAACAATATCGAATTTTCCTTGCTTCGCGTTTATGGAAGAGCACGCGAACGGTGGACACGCGTTCACACTTTTCCTCGGATATACTTTATCCATGGACCTTCATTCAGAAGAGCTTTTTCGTAATTGCTTATACCAGCATGTCCGAGTTTAATCACTCTGCGGTAAATACCCCCTAAAAGGCCCTGCCCTTTCGAGCTCACGTGCTAGGGTTCCAATTCGAATTTTTTGCTTGCTTTTTAAAAATGTCATCTCATTAATAAAAGCATATATCCTGGTCGGAGCAGCCGCAAATGCGCAGCTGTCAGTAGCGGGCCCGTCGCTGACGGCCCACAGTGAAGCGGCTACCCCATGTTACACGGCCGCCCCTCGCTTTCGGGGGTCAATAGCTGACGGGTAAAAAAAAACTCGGTTTCGCTTAAGGGCGAAGCAATGAATGCGATACCAACAAATTGTATTGTTAAACGAAGTAAGGCTAGCAGCTAACTCTTTTGGATTCGATCTCGCGTAACTCAACAAAACACTGGTTTAAGGGAATATGGCCGCTCCAGGAACCGATGCGTTTTCTTGCTCTGAGTTCTCTAAACACGAAGTAAGCGTTGAGAGCACAGTAAGTTTACGAGCCGTCTCCTGATGTCTCGAGATGGCGCGCGCGCAAGCGACTGCGCCCTTCGAACGATGCGGTCCCCTTGCCCCCCCCCCCGTTCCTCTGGCGTCCTTTCATGCTCCTTACGAATGACGGGCGGGGCGTTTCCTCTCTGTTTGATGAGCAATCGACGGCAGGCCCGTACGCGGGAAGATGTTATCTCATGCGCTGTCCGTGCGACGGAGACAGACGGCCGGCTAGCTTAATCTCCGCTTCAGCCGCGATCGTCGCCAGCGGTCGCGAGCTTTTACCCACGGCTAGAATGCGTGTGGTGATGTTATTGATTTGGTCTTTATACAGAAAATTACGGCAATGGCGACGGCAAAAATCCGCGGAGAGCGTCCATATAATTATTATCACAATAAACATTTAAAAAAAGTTGAGGAGCCATTTCACTCTGTGAAGTGGATGATAAGCGAAGCTGTTTCGCGCATGGCAAGGAGGTGAAATGGTGGAGGACAGTTTGGTATGTAAGGCCAGGTTGTTAACGTTCAATACGCAATATTAATGCGAAAGCATCAGATGCTTTATCAAACACGAAAATTGACCGTCGGCGGCGTCAATCGATTGATGCAAAAAATAATCGTGTGATGGCGTCATCATCACGTCATAGATCGTAAAAACTTGTGATGTCATCATGGCGTCATATATCGTGATGCCACGTGATGACGCCATCACGACATTGTCGCTTTACACTGCTTCCGTAATCGGTGCGCCGATCATGGAGCTAGCGCAAAACCAGGTGAGGTGCAGATAGCTTGCAGAGAAGGAGGGGGAGGATCAACCCGTCGATCGAGAAGAAAAAGAACCTGGCTTTCGCCTAGGAGTTTTCTTAGGGGAATGCATTAGGGACAGTGTGGCTCTGACATTGAGGCACTGCTGTACATCACGGCGTTTGTCTACAATGCCTGCTGATAACCACATAGATGTATTTAGAGTGTTATTTCATAAAGTGCAATTTTATTGATCTGGTATTCTGTTTATTTCCTAGTGTCGAAAATAATCGCCGAAGAGTTAATTCAGAACACTCAACTGCATGAGCCCTTATTTTTTCATTAGCGAGTGAAGTATTTAGGAGGAGTATGGAGTTCTCCTGAGATTATTTTTTCCATGAGATTTGCAATGAATCGAAATATTTCTAGCCTTCACAAGAGCCCCATAGTAATATTCCTGTGCTTGAATGTTATTGCAATATGCTTCTGTAGTGCACTCCAGGATGTGAAATTCGCTGCTCCAGAGTGCTCCCAGATGCAAAAATATCTGCTCCAAAGTGCTCCAAGATGAAAATTTTGCTGCTCCAAAGTGCTCCAAAACGGAAATTTTGCTGCTCCAAAAATTGCTCCAAATCGGAAGTCCTCGGTAGCATCACTGAACGGGCCAAGAAAATGCTAATCAAACAAAAAGACGCTTGATTATGGAGGAACTTGAATGTATGCAGCTGAAGAGGAAGAAACGGGAAGCAGTTGTTGCTGATTTGATTACTTCTGCTGATGGCTTTGCCGAAAAGGCAGAAGCGACCGGGGACATCAGACATGTAGTGAAATCCAACAGCCTGCTAAAGACTGCAAAAGTTAAGACCGATGAACTTGACAGCATTAAGGCACAAATAGAAAAAAAAAAAAAAAACTGAAAGACCTGCCCTGAGCCTGCGGGAATCGAGCGCGCCCTCCCCTTTGGCGCCTCGTTCCCCAGCTAGCGCGTGTGCTGGCCCCACGCGGCTCGAGCGCCGGGAACCATGGTTATTCGGCGACATGGCTACCGTGGCTACGCCGCCAGGCCTTTCTGCTTGGTGCGAGCCATGCGTTAGTCTTCCCCGCACGAGCCACGTGTACGAATATGCCTGAGCGATGCTCACGCCACCAAGCTAGCTTGCGTCACTGCGCAACGCCTGTCCTCATTGGCCGCCAGTGACGACTCCCTTCCCCCTGGAGCTCGCTTCTGTCTGGCACGGGCTTCCCCGCGTGAGATGCACTCAGGCCGGCACGAGAGGTTGACGCGCTGCCCTGGCAGGTGGCTTCTCGTCCATGCGCTCGACTGCTGCACTTTGTGTGATAGTCGTAGCGCCACTGGCAAGCGTACTCGATCGGCTTGCGGAGTTACCGTGACGGCCTGCAAACCCGTAAACTGTGCTGCATCTTGGGTTAATAAACCCGTGTTGTTTTTTGACATCCTGCCTCGAGTGCCTTTTCTGCTCCACATAACTGGTGCCCAACGTGGGGTGCCAGTTATGTGGAGATAGGTTTGCAAGACGCTTACCCTACGAGGCGACCGGCAAGGGACGCGACGTTCTCCACTGCCGCAGCGAAGAAAGACTCTACGGCCGGGTTCGTCGACTCTCCAGCACGGCGCAGAAAAGGCACTCGAGGCAGCATGTGAACAAACAACACGGGTTTATTAACCCAAGATGCAGCACAGTGCGACAATCACGAGCTTGCAGGCCGTCAGGGGAACTCCGCAAGACCGATTGAGTACGCTTGCCAGCGGCACTACGACTCTCACACAAAGGGCGGCAGTCGAGCACACCAACGAGAAGCCGCCTGCTAGAGCAGCGCGTTAACCTCTCATGCCAGCCTGAGAGCATCTGACGCGGGCAAGCTAGCGCCAGACAGAAGCAAGCTCAAGGGGGTTGTCACTGGTGGCCAATGAGGACAGGCGCAGCGCAGTGACGTAGGCTAGCGGGGTGGCGTGAGCATGTCGAGACATGTGCGGACTAGTGATGCAGAACTATCGATGGTACTATCGATACTATCGATAGCTGAGCCACTATCGATGGTGAAAAATACTATCGATAGCGCTATCGATAGTAAAAAATTCGATGGTACTACCGATAGTATAAAATCAACAGCGCGGGCTCACTGCAGAATAAACTTGGTTTCCCGCGCGCGTGGTACATTGTGGAGCAGGAGGAGCAGGCTGAAGGGCGAGAAAGTTGACACGCTTGTGTTCTCACCAGAGTGCTTTGCTGTCACATGATCATAAAGTCAAAGTGTTCAGCTGTAGCGGAAAGGAAGCCTTTACATGTGGTGGGACTGCGCGGCTTCAAATTGATATTGCATTTTATGATTTCGAAATGAAAAAAAAAAAAAAATGTCAGGGAGTTAATTGTAAGGTGTAACTGGTTGCTGATGCATACGAATTCATTGATGGATATATTCTGCCATTTTCACTACGAAAATAATTAGTTTATCTGCCAAAAATTGCTCATAACTTAAGCGAAGCTGGTAGTAGGCCATCGCAAATATTTTGGCAATATGGCCGGCCAGCAACTGCATCATTATTCACACCACTATCGATAGTATTGTCACGTGGTTGTGGCGGTGAAGAACGCTGCAGCAAGACTGGGAAATACGGAGCTCCTTATTTGGGTGAACTTTTGCCCAGAAAATCGAAACTGAAAATACAAGCGATACATGCTGCGTACTGATAGTGGTGGGAGCAGTCGTCAGCCGTTGAGCAATCTGATCATCGGTGGAGCGTGTCGTCCTTTATACATCAGTCATCAAACCTTCCAGCGTTATCGCTGGTGCTCGCGTAAGCTCTAGAATAAACTTGACTTTTCGCGTCCGGCGCGTAATCTGAACAGAATGATCTCAAACAATTGTGAAGCTTCTCAAATGTTACGGCGCGGTCTGCGTGAGATGTTGCTAACAGTCTTTGTGGGTGAAACCAGAATACGTCAAAACAAAGCAATAAACACGAGTGGCAGTAATATCGCTATATTAATATTAACGATGGTACTACCGATTGCACTATCAATAGTTTGTCGATAGTAGCACTATCGATAGTTTGTTCACACTATCGATAGTTTCAAAAAAACTGTCGATACTATCGATAGTCAATTTACCGATAGTTCTGCATCACTAGTGCGGACGCATGCCCGCGCGCCGGGAAGCAGACACATGGCTCGCACCAGACAAAGAGGCATGGCGCTGCCGCCGTGGTCGTCATACTGCCGATCAACTGCGGTTCCCGGCGCTCGAGCCGCTCGGGGCCAACACACGCGCTAGCTGGGGAACGAGGTGCCAAAGGGGAGGGCGCACTCGATTCCCACAAGCCTCAGAGCTTCAACTGTGTAATAAGTGAAGCGAACATCATATATGTTGTGCAATAAAATTTACTGTTAACTACAGTCGTGTTCCTTAAATTTTTTGGAAGGTCCTTGAAAAGTCCTTGAATTTTTTTCTTCGAAGCCTGTACGAACCCTGATTAAATTCATTATTTTCTGCTAGTGTCTGGCTGAAATGAAGGTTGTTTCAACAAATTTCAGCACTCAATCTTTCACTTGGGCCATTTATCTCGGCGGCGAAAATTTTGTTCAGTATCCCTTTGAGTCATATCCGCGCCTGTCGGCCCAGTTCAGCCACTGCCTTGGAAACATCTCTGTCACGCAATAAACGATACGCATACATTCAGCGCTAGTCTTGTTGCGCTCGGTAAGCCTGCCCTCGCCCCTACGAACTTTGTTTACTGTTCTCGTTTGCCTACAACTGGCAGTACCCTGCAGCGCTTTGGATGAACGGCTCTTCGTGATTCCGAATGATGTGCTCACGAGAAAATATATGTCTGTCGGGCGTCAGCATCGAGATGCAACTCTTGCAGAGTACCAGCATGTGATTTAACTAAGTTGCAAATATTTATACTAGACATTATTTCCCACTCATACTGCAATATTTAATCAGTACACATTAAATGCCTTTATATTGTTCAATTCGATGTGGTTTCTTGTGCAATAAATGTAATGATAATGGTGCATGCGAGAGATTTTGTATTTGAACATCTGAAGCTCAGTATCCTGACTGCATATTTGAAGACCAACGTGAAAAGTGCCACGTGTGTTGAGCTTGTAAGCAGCGAGCACTGATGTTGAAGTTAGTCATGTCTGAAGTGCATCTAGTTCTTCCTAAAAATATTTGTCTAGGATTGTTTCTTTAGATAATTTTTATCTCCATAGAACCTGCTACGGCAGTGTTTTAATTTGTGTAATATACATAGTCTGATGTGAGCTTTAAGTTGCTAACTTTATCTTGACTCTGGATTTTTAAATACCAAATGTAACGTTAATGTAACGACATGTTCCACTTTACGAACTGTCACTGGAATGCGTTCCCTTGGCATTAAGGGAACGGGAACTCGTTTGGGAAGGAATGAGCTTTCGTTCCTGTTTCAGAGGAACGTGTACAACACTGGTCGTAGTGAAGTAAAAACTTAAAATAGCCTCCTTCAACACCTCGGTAGATGGTACCACCAGTAAGAGCGGCGCCAATTTTGACCTTTTTTTTTTGTTACGGGTGCTTGAAACGCAGTGAAAAAGTGGTACACATTTGTACCACTGTCCAAAGGGTTAAGAGAGGCATGGAGTGAATGCATTCATTAGCATACAAGATATGAATTCCATTCCAACCAAGCAGATGAAAGATAAGGAAGGGGCAACCTGTGGGGGCAAGCCTGTGGACTGAAGGATATTGAACGCTGAAGTGAAGTTGTGAACTAAGTAAATGCATTTCATTAAAACTGTCGTTTTCTTGGCAAAACATTTCTCGCTTACCAGAAATGCCTTATTATTGTTATTTAGCGAAGCTCAGTGAAAAAAAGACGGTGTGTTATGAATGTACTTGTCTCAAGGGGTGTCACTTACGCGGTATTGACCATGCTCTCAAAAGACGTTTGAAAATTTGTAATTTTGTTCTGATAACTATGATGCAACATTGCTTCATATCATTCTCCAGTCCCCTGAGGACAATCTGAATGACTTTGAACAAGATTGAGATCAGGATTTTGTCAATAAAGATTATTAATTGACCAGCAGCTTTGTTTTTTTTATATCCCGAGCAAGAGAATTCATTACTTCAAAAATTACCAGAGAAATACAAATGCAGTGGTTTATTATTCACATGAAGGCCTATCCATACTGCAAATCAGAACAAGCTAAGATGTTCACAGAAGTGTAGGAGTGAGACAGCTGCGCATATTGCGCATTTTTTATACAATTCCGTTTTCCTGCACGAAGCTGCTCCAAAAGCATGAAAATCGCTAAAATTGTGCTGAACTGCTCCAAAAGAGCCTCGAAAGCCAGAATTTCAATGCCCACGTCAGCTTTGTTGGGAAAAAAGGCTGGGTTGAGAGCATGATTTTCCAAGTTGCGCCTATAGCAGCGCCTGACATACCAAGAAAATTAGATGTTCGCAAAACGCGTAGACGCACCCAACCGTGTTTCTATGCACCTTTCTAATGAGGGCTCTTGTGATGCTGTCATAATTAACCTCCTCTGGGTTGTTGTAAATATGCGTAGCACCCCAAAAATGTTCTGCCGTGACCTGAGCATGCTGCTCGCTAAGCGAAGGTGTCTTCGGGTGCTATCAAGTGGCATGCATAGTGGGGATAGTTCTCAGGTTCTTCGTTGCGCGTAGCGCGTTCCTCCGGTTGCGATGGTTTGTACCGTTACGACCCATACCGTGCACGGGAAAGGCATCACCCTTGATGCATCAGTGCAGCGACAACTAGCTTCCTGCATGCGGACTGATGCGAAGCGCCTTTGTGTCGTTCCCCAATAAAAGCGTGCAGTACGCTTACAATTCCGCTGTGCTCACAGTACCTTAACGCAATGGTATCTTGGCACCCGCGCCGCGCTCTCGAAGGCAGTCCCATACGAGGGGGCAGTGAACGGCGGTAGCGTGCCTTTGTTCTTGCCTGTTCAAAGCGTGCAGTAGGTTTGACTCTACGTCTACTGCGCGGCCAAGCTGAAGGCGCTTATTGTGATGTCCTTACAAACACTGACCTACAGGAAGCTCTGGAGAAGCTTAAAAGCTAAATAAGCAGATCTAAAAAAAAAAAAATCAGTTTCACTGCCAAGTGAAGCAATGAATGCGATAGCATCAAATTGTAATATTACACGAGGTAAGGCTGGCAGCTAACTAAAACTTATGGATCCAATCTCGCGTAACTACAAAAATGCTGGTGTGAGAGAATACGGCTGGCCAAAGGAGAGAAGCGTTCAGATCATAGCACTTAGAAGGGTATGCAAGCCGTCTGTGATGCCAGCCGAGATTGCGTGCGTGCCAGCACCCTTAGTCATTTTTTTTTTCAAATTTTTATGAAGTAAGCATAGTTTGCAGAACCTTTTTTTCAATTATTTCATGTGTTTCTTGCTCGGGCTAGATAGGTCGCATAGTATTTAAAGAGGTATTATAGTTCATACGAGGCGATACTTTCTCCAAAGGCTGCTTCAGTGTTACGTCTATCCTAGGCCAATTTAAATATGTACTTGTCCCCCCAAGTTGCTACAAATCTGTTTTTCAAGCTCCTGAGATGACATAAAAATTCCGCTAACTGCTCCAAATCAGGGTTCTTCTGCTACAAAATCGAAATTTTGCTGCTCCAAAAACTGCTCCCAAATCAATTTCAGCCATCTCACCCCTGCAAGCAGCAACGGCGTCCTATAATTGACCAAGTTTAAAGAATGCAGCGGTTTTTGCGAATTTTTAAAAATACATAAATTTCTCAGAATTAAAGAAAATAGATGTGCTGTTTCCTATTTACTTCTATTTATGCTACAAAGAAAAATATGAATATTTGCAATATTTTGCTTGCATGGCTGTTGGCATAGTCGTGGATTTATGAAAATGCACTCTTCCTAAAATGGCCGTCATCAAACGACATCGCTTGTTGATTTTTCAAAAAAAAAAATTTTTTTTTTTGGTCTCATGACGCAGCCAGTGCAAATTTGGTTGGCTGTAGTGTGAAGTAGAGCTGTGCACGGGCCGTATTTCAGAGCCCGAGCCCGGCCTGGGCCCGCTGACATTGTCGAAGGCCCGCCCACACCCGACGGCAAGGGGCTACGAGCCCGCCCGGCCCGGCCCGACGTACGAAAACACAATCCCGGGCCCGGCCCGGCTTTTTGAAGGTTCGCTGCGAAAACAAAACATCGTTTTCCGGTAATTTGGCATTTTAATGAACATATCAAATATGATCAAACGACACACGACGAACAGTCTCTATTACACAGATTACAAATTACAAGTAGAGTGCCTCATGCCAGCAACAGTGGAGTTCGCTCGCCAAAGCCGTCACGTGTATGGGGTATGCCCATGCAAGCGTGAGCTTGCACGAAGGCGATCTACGTCGAGTCGCTCGTCGCAGTCGCGTGCATTTTCACTCATATGGGATTTGGCCTTAAATCTAACGCGAACAGTCGCGTGGCGCCGTCACTAGCTCAGGTGGTGTTACTTCTCTCTTTGTCGGAGTGCAACAGAGGCAGTGCTTTACCTGCTCCCCTTTTGTTTAAAGTGGCGAATGGAAAGGAAAAGCGGTAAAGGGCGGTCGCGGAAAAGGCGCTGTATGCATGCTGGAAAACAATTCCCGCTCATTCTCTATATTTCGAGCTTGAGTCGGGCTTTGCGTCGGGCCCGAGCCCGGCCCGATAAAACTACAAGTAGCCCGAGCCCGGCCCGGGTCCGATGTGAAAATATGTCGGCCCGCCCGAGCCCGGCCCGCGGGCCGGGTCGGGCTCGGGCTTTCGGGCTACCCGGAGCCCGTGCACACCTCTAGTGTGAAGGTTGTGAATGTTCGTGCCGTTGGCAACATTATACTAAACTTGATGAGTATATTTTGAAATGCTCCAAGACTTGAAGGAAGGGAAAAAACAGAATAGATGGGAAGACAGGCAAGTTAGCCAGTTGTTAAACTGGCTCGCCACACTGTACAAAGGAAAGTGGTACGGGGAATAAAAGACAATATAAAAGAAACATTACAGAAAAAAAGGGAAGAAGAGTGGGGCGCCTCTTGCTGTCTGTCTCTAAGGTCACTTTTGCTTAAAGGGCCAGTAAACGACCTCGCGGTCCAAAATTTCTAATGGAGAAAAAACTCGTCCTTCCCACCCTTCTCTCGTAGCAGAGAGGGGTAGGGATAGCCCTCTCGTCGCGACTACGCCCACTTCGTCAGTGTAACACGACGTCTGCTACTACACCATCGGTGCGCAACCAACAACCGAGCAAGGTTCCCCCCACGTGCACCCGTGTCGTAGTGGCGCGGGGAGGAAGCATGGTGCGAGGAGTACGAGGCACTGGAGAGGCATGCACCCTTCCCCTAGCGGTGAAGTAGCGAGACGCCTCCTCTTCTCGGAGGCTTCCATTCTGGCAATACCACTTGTCCCGGTAGTCTTGGGCTCTACAAAACTGCATCACTGAAGGGCCAGCGCACTTTTGTAGTGCAAAGGACCAATCGACAAGCTCAGTGGTACATAATGTTGCCCATGGGCAAGATTTCGTCACTGTGCATACAAGGAGGATTGTGCAAGCATAGGAAAGAGGCACGGGAACTGTTTTCCAAAATGGAGGGTCTGCAATGCGCGCAGCGCTGTAATATTTGCAAAATGTGATCGCCGCGGTGTAGTCTACAAATTAGGGAGCTTGTTTGGGGGGTGTAAAAAAAAAAAAAAAAAGTCGGAGCCTGTTTACTGGCCCTTTAAGAAGTGCAGCAACGCTTTCAATGCCAACATTAAAGGGGCCCTGCAGCACTTTTCTAAGTAATCATCGGGTGGCCTCATTGAAATGGTTTATTGCCTTACGAATCGACCGCCGCAAAAAATGTTTAGAATCGGTCAAATATGAGCAGAGTAGCAGCGATTTGTTGCACGCATGATGCGCTCTCTCCTTTCGTGCTGACACCTGCACGGGAGGGGATGGCAAGGGGCACGAAGATGCGTCAGCGCTTGTCACAACCTTGAGCACTTTCTTTTCTTTCTTTTTTTTTCTTCGAACGCGCGGCTCACTTTCGGTGTGATAGCATGCGGTGGCATCCCGCGGTGGCCCAAGTAACTATGCAGCTCACGATGCTCAAATCAGCCAATGGCCGTGGCCATTAGGTTTATGGCGGGGTCATTTGGGTTTATGGCGTCATTAGGGAGCGATTTTTAGCTGACTTCGAGAATTATTGTAAACTCTCAGGTGTTTCGACTACCGATCGGCAGGATTTCCTGCCATGCT
This sequence comes from Rhipicephalus sanguineus, assembly GCF_013339695.2. Taxonomy (NCBI): domain Eukaryota; kingdom Metazoa; phylum Arthropoda; class Arachnida; order Ixodida; family Ixodidae; genus Rhipicephalus; species Rhipicephalus sanguineus. The sequence continues at coordinate 320,217,626 of NC_051176.1, forward strand.
GAAAAGTTGTTTGTTGTGGGACCCCTTCTCTTTCGCTACCACGGAAAAAGGGGCAGTTTGGCAAAAAGGGCAGCCCCGCCACGGTGGTCTAGTGGTTATGGCGCTCGACTGCTGACCCGATGGTCGCGGGATGGAATCCTGGCCGCGGCGGCTGCATTTTCGATGGAGGCAAAAATGTTTGAGGCCCGTGTACTTAGATTTAGGTGCACGTTAAAAAACCCCAGGTGGTCGAAATTTCCGAAGCCCTCCACTAAGGCGTCTCTCATAATGATATCGTTGTTTTGGGACGTTTAAAGGGCAGTTTTTACAAGGCGGAAAAAATATTTTTGACGGATAGATACTAATGTCTTATTTACGTTGTTTGGTAACAAAATGTAGCTGAAAGAATGTCCTATCCAATAACATAAACGTTGCATATATATTTATTACATAAATTAAAGAAAAAGTTTATAAAGAAGTTTATACAGCAAAGGTACCTTTCATGCTTTAAAAAGGACAATAACTTGAAAAGTGATGCGGGTGAAAAAAATCCAAGATATGCAATTTGTAGCATGTTATGTTATAAAAAGGTTGTACAAGCTTCAGACAACATTACCGAAACTGTTTTTTCCACAAAAAAAAGTTAGCGTGGGTGCAGCTCGTGCCATTCTCCAAAGCAGTCCCTTGTCGGGATGAAACACAGGTAGACACCGCATGGCCCACACAAAACTGCTGTGTTCATTTCTATCTTTCGCTTCTCGTAGCACAGCTTTTGGACCAAGGGCTTGTGTTCGACTTGTTTGGTGGAGGGGGGGGTACATGTCTGTCATCCATGCCAATCATCTGGCTGACCAGCTCAATTCGAAAGGCAAGCTGGTCAAAGCCAGTCTTTCTGGAGAGCTCCTCTATGTCACGGTGAGCTTCCCTGTGTGCTTCAAAAAGTATAAAACTGTCCACGACAGCAATGTAGATGCAGTGGAAGAACAGCGTCTTCCACCATCTGACACATTTCATCAAAACATTATACGAAGCAATAAGTTGATCGTCAACACCAAACATCCCCTTATCATAGGCTTCCTGATGGGAATATTTGCCCATTGGTCTCCTTCTCTTCACTTTTCGCATTGCATTGACGTGTTTGTTTGCGGTGTGTGCTGTGCTCATCAAGTTTACAGCACGCTTGTCCTTCCACTGTAAGTAGAGCATGTCACTGCACCTCATCCATCCAGTGCATGTCTCCGCGAGTTGCTCTTTTCTCCCACGTGTTGTCTTTCAACTGGGAGGGGAATCTGCGGTGGTCTCTGCGCATTGCTTCGCTCCAGGAGATCGAGGGACGTGGATATGTAAAAATGGTCAAGGCGGGCAACGTAGCCTTGATCTAAATATGACTCGATTGTCCTTTTGACTTGACCATTTGCTCGTCCACGCACAAGTTCCGGTATGGCTGCAGAAGCTGGCAAGACACGTCATTGATCTGCTGCAGTAGATCTTTGATCCTGTGCAGCTTGCCATCGCGGACGGGGTTTGTCTTCTCAGAGTCCGTGACACTTAGAAAAGCGAGGAATGCAAAGAATCGGGTCCTGGGCATAATCTTAGGAGGAATGTGGCCCGAAAATAACTCTGAGGTGTTCCAATGGAGATGCAGGCAAGGCAACTGAACAGTTTCCATGTAGATGAGGATTCCTATGCACCGCATCACTTCATTGGGACTGAAATTCTTCCACGAACAGTCTTTTTCCGTGTAGGTCTACCTCTCCAAAATATGCGTCCACACATGTTTGTTTGTTCACAGATCATGTTGATCAGCTGTGTGGTAAAAAACATTTGAAAGAAATCGACGGCCCGCACGAAGCGCCGTGTGTTACTCTGGAGCGCGCCGCCAACTTCAACTCCGGCGCTCCGTCTCTGAAAAAAAAAAAAAATGCACACGCTTTACAGATGCCAGCAAGAAATCGCCTCCGTTGAGACCCTGAAAATAAGTAATATGGCTGTGAGTACACGCTCCGGCACTCATAACTATTCATTAGACATCAAAATGTGCGCGGCTCAAATGTGTGCGGCTTGACTTGGCGCTTCCTCGTCATCGGTGCTGAAATCTGACATGTCAACATCTCCAGACTCACTGCTACTGATTTCACCCGCAAAATCGGCTGTTGAAACGCTCAATTCGCGAGAAACACGTCTTTAGGAGCGTCCGCGCGCGATGATGACGCCATGACCAACGTGTTCATGCAGCAATTGAAAACTTTTTGCAGCGTGGGAAAACTTCCCTCAAGCAAAAAAACATTGTGATCATGTTGTGCGTTTCCCACTTTCTTACCTAGATGGCGCTAGGCGCCCGCAAAGCGTGCCAGCACGCGAGAATTTGAACTTGAAATGAATCTGTCAAATAGACCGATCTGAATAGGCGTGGTAGCGAAAGAGTTAAGTGGGAGCAGGAATTGCAAAAATCTAACAGCTGTGAAAGCTGTTTCCCTGTAGCAAAAGAAATGCTTTATATACACTGCCAGTTTGTGTGTTACATACTGAAATAATTCTTAGTGATCGAGTGCCTTAGGCAGGGGTGAGACAGCTGCACATATTGTGCTCCAGAAATTTCGACCACCTGGGGTACTTAAATGTAACAATGTAACATATCAATGTAACACTGTGGGGATGTAGTCTAAGAGGGGGCACTGTGTTTTACGATCTTCTCGGTGGATGCGGTTGTGTGTCGCTGGCATTTCCGGCACCATTGCATGGAGTGTGGGTTTTGGGGAAGCGAGCCACCGCGGTCCAAGCCATGTGGCTGCAATGGCCCCAAAAGCGGAAACAGTGTCCCAAGGGAAATTACCGAAAAAAAATTGCAGAGGATCGCTAGGCATATTCTTATAAGATAGCAACTTGGTTTTGTTTGGCTAGGTTAGTGCGGTGCTCCCTAGTTAAGAATGAGGCAATTCAGAGGGTGAATTGTATTTATTTACATGATTTGGTGCAACCAAAGTGGTGTCGACAACACTTTACACGTGAAATGAAAAGACGTTATTTCCTCAACCTCTCCTCCTCCAACTTCTGTGGAGGCCCAACTGGTGTGCTGGATGCGGAAAATCTTCGTCGTCCAATTTTTGGGACTCTGCCCTAATTTCAAGTCCAAAAAGGCATTAATTAAAGCCCCACGTCTTCCACGTCTTGTCATCTCGTAGGTTCAAAACCAGCACTTTTGCGAGTATCCGTTTGCAGCTGTAAGAGAGTCCGAAAGGCAGCTTTGCTGCAATGCCAAGGTGTGATGGGGTGAAGCATGCCGAAAATTGTAAGGGGCCGCTGTGGCGATGTCTTTACGTACAAGTACCAGAAATTCACAGAGCCGTGATGGCGACCGGTGGCAAACGCAGACATCCCTTCTGATAAGCATCTTCAGCTAACTGCTCTGTAGTGCATGCGGCCTACCGCAGTGATATGCTATGACCCAAAAGCGACGTGTCGCTGTTCATGCTGGCTTATGTGCAAGACCGCACATGCGACGCACAGATGTGTTGCCTTCACAAAAACGTAAGCAGCTCGTCGTCGCGTGTGGTCAGGAATGGAGGGGGCGTCACAAACACATTCATGACAAATGCATGCGTACGGTACAGCAAGTGCCCCAGCAGTGACATCGTCAGCTTAGTAAGCGATATGCTGCACACAACTAGGAATGATAGACGGAGATTTGGTGATGCGTGTACACATCGTTTACATGCGCAGACGTATCGGAGAAAGCCAGACAACTCATCCGTTCTTCCGCCACAGCCTTTGTGTTCTGCATCATCGCTACCACACGCTCCATGCGAGAGAGTTCTAATAGCACCTCCGCAATAGAGGAGGCGTTGGCCATAATCTGTTCCGCGCTTTGCTGGTATCAGCGGTGCTCATCACGAGATGCAAATTTGCAGTTGGCGGTTGGCACATTGCTGAAGGGGTGGTGCCGTCAAATTTGTGGCTTGCGCATTCTTTATTGCAATGGTTTCTTACTGCTCTAGGAAGCGTGACACATGCTCCAAGATTCATGTATTCTGGCTAAATAATTTGATATCGCCTTATTTATATGAACGACTTTCAGTTTCTGGGTGCCGAGTTGGACAGTCCCGTCAATCTGTAGGCAGCTTGAGCACGTGGGCCCACAAAGCTGTGACGCATGCAGTGCTGCATCATCTGCTCTCGGAGACACGCGAGGAACCGTCGGGATGTCTTGAAAACTCGCTAAAATACTCTAATAGAAAATGTTAGCGTGTACGGAACTTCGGTATTCGCAGAGATCTTCGCAGAGTAATGGGTTACCGGACAATGGTATCGACATCTTGGAACGCTTTGTGCAACCACAATTATAGGTGCATTTCAGTGTTTCCGCTGAGTGACCGGGACGATAAAATGTTTAAGAAAGCAATGCATTTGGAACTACGTCGCTGCCGAAAATTTACACCGGCAGAGAAGTAGAATACATTAGATTTCTACAACAACAATCCCGTGCTTGCCTGGTACTTCTTAGTGCTGGCAGGGGGCCGCACCCATTCGGTTTCACGTTTACAGCTATGGTAACCTGGTATGCTAAAGCAAAGTGTGTGAACAAACTAAAATGATCTAAACTCTCAGGTTCTCGTGGCTATGTGAAGCACTTTGCAAAATGCGAGCAAGTTTGGCTACTTTGGTAGCACGCTGAGAAAAAATGAGTGTAGTTTTTGCAGCCGATGCTTCCTTATTGGTTTGCCTGGTGCAGCGGAGCTGTGGGTCACCGCTCATTGCACGTCACTCTAATATGGTATGACATCACTAAAACTTTCGTTACACTTCCTACACAATGACGTCAGCATCAGTCGCGCTAATGTTGGGCCTCGATCGTGAGAATGAGCATTTAGGCACACTTTGGAAGTGAATCAAAGTATTTTCTAAATGTTTGTTGTGTCCAAAACTTCTTGCTGAGTTTCCTTGCTTACAGAGGAAGCCTACAGCAGGCTTTTTATAGCCTCAAAATTTGATGGCACCACTCCTTTAACCCATATATGCCCAGTGTCCTACATATAGGATGCTTCTTTGATGCACTCTAACATTGGTATTTCTGTAGCTGATGACTAGCGCCACCTACAGCACATCAAGCAGGCCTCATTATCAACGTGTGCAAGCCTAGACATTGCTTTTTTTTCATGATGCCACATGCCGACCGCTTTCTCCGAGCAAACGCGTGCTTTGTATGAAAGACGTCATGGACAGGAAGAAGTGCAATGTTGGTGTGCACATGAAATGTTTCAAGGCTTACCACACCCGCACATAGCACCCCTAGTGCCCAGTGTCCTCTATCAGTGCCTCCTCTATTTTTCAGTGCCTGGGCGAACGCTCTCCTCGGGCCGTCGAGCGCGCGCTCCGCGTCCGCTCGCCGCTGCCGCGTGGTGGCACTGTGCAAGTAGACTACGAGAAGCTGGCGCTGAATGGCCGCGCGTATCACGAAGCTCACGAATTCGTGTTTGCATCCGAGTTTAATTGCATTTGTGCTTCTTGCAGGCTTTCACAGGTACAGGGGGATGGAAAGAAACGCGAACATAGCGGCGCGCTGTTTTCATCACGCTCTAATCGTGGTGGCAATAAAAAGATGCTAGATGATCTTTTATTGTCTCATGGATGATGTCGTGTTCTCATCCGTCATCGAGGCTATAACCACTTGAAAATAGATGCGAAACAGCAAAGAATGCAGATGCCGCATGTTCGCGTGTCTTTCCATCCCCGCTGTAAGTATTCCGCAGGCAGACGGTCAGGCCGTGCTGCCGGTTCGATACTTACACTCTAGTTTGATAGTATTCGCGTTTTATTTTCTATTTCAGGCTATTGCAACCGCACCAATGCCTTAGTATGTTATACTGTTGTGTTCCACTCTGCAAATGGAACCGAAAGAAATCACGATTGTCTTTTTTTATTTCCCTTTATTGAAGATGCATTCATTCATCTTATGCATTCATCTAAGACGACTGAAAGGCGAAAGCCATCTTCTTTTTCTTCTAGTCAATGTATTGAATATTCCCTGCCTCCCTCCGAGATATTTCTGCGCCTAACGTGGTTTTCTTACAGCCTCAAGGATCGGAGGCAGTGCAAGCTTTCTGCACGTCAGCGGAGGCATGCACTGCATCCGTGCATCAGTGATCGGCCCATTTTGACCAAGCAAAGATGTAATATAACGACGGCACGTTATGTGACGTCACGACGATGTCACAAAATTTTATGATCTGTGACGTCATATGATGACGTCATCACGTAATTATTTTTTGCATCACTCGTGCTGACGCCGCCGACGGTCAATTTTCACGTTTGATGGGGCATCTAAGGCTTTTGCCTTATTACATTGTTCGGCTGTCCATGAAATTCCAGCTGCCGCTGGTGTTCGGTAGAGGTGGCTTGCAGTAATTATGCGGGATAATTGGTCTCCTAATACATCTTCAAACTACACTAGAATATGCAGCCGTCGTTTACGACGCGAAGATTTCATAGAATATAAGAAGCGGCGGCTTAGGAAGGATGCAGTAGCGTCACTCATTACAGACTACCCTTCACGTTTGCAGCCCAAGGTAACAACTGAACCAAGCATGGCAAGTATCCCTAAACGTGACCGTGTTGTGTCCGAACAGTGAACGAATGCATGTAGTACCAGTAGCAACGCTGCCTCGCGATCGCCGCCATGTGCATGCAGCGCTGACATTAGGTCCCGAAGCTGAGGAATCGGAGGCCATGGACACTACATACGCTACCCGGCGAAACAACCGACAATCATTATACACATTGTCACTATAGGCCGCTTAGTGACATTTCATGCTATTTAGAGCATGAACTCATGGCTTGCGTATAGTGTGCTACACCAGTAGACGGTAGCACGCACCGGGGAACTTTAAGCGCCCAAGCTTTCAGTATCAGCTCTCGGCAAATGCTGCTTTCGAAAATCGACTTTCAGACAGTCAATAACCAACTCTCAGTCAAGTGAACGTAACGGTGACAAAACAATTTTCCGCGAATCACTGGCATGCGCTCTCTGGAATCGGGCTAGCAGACGACGCGCGAGCGTCTCGATCAAATAGCCGCGAAAGACACATGCCTTCGAAATGAGCTGGTTGCCCAGAACAAGTGCTTCATGATTCCAGTTTGCAAATTTTCATTATACTTTAAACAACGCGAATACAGCCGAAAAGTGAATCATATAGCTGCTTCGAATGCAGCCACGGCATTCATTTCCGCGAGCGACGACGCGACGGCTAGTCTACTACGGTGGCGGCGCCCGGCGGCTAAAAGCCGCGCTAACGCCGACGGTCGGTTCCCATTGTGCTCCGCTCCTTCGCCCAGGCACAGAAAAATAGAGGAGGCGCTGCCTCTATGTATAGGACGGCTTGAAAAACAGTGTTGCGTTTACCTGGCAGTAAATAAAGAACTTGTGCTTTCTTTTGAGGGTAGAAGTACACTTTTTGTAAAAAAAAAATATTTGTTTTGTAATTTTTTTCTGAGTTAGGGCATATATGGGTTAAAGGCCAACTCCGGCGATTTTTCGAGGTCGATGGATCTCAATCAAATTCGCTGGGTACGTTCCTTTGCACGTTTCCGTCATTTATGCCAAATTACAGGCTTGAGAAAGGGAAAATAGACAACCACCCGTTTGTAGCACGAAGCCACAAGGAAATCCATACGGCTTGAGACATGCGCAGATTGTTCGCAAATGAATTTTAAAGATTGTCTGCAAACGCCCTCCTGGCTTCCCACAATTATTGGCAACATTGTGTCTGTGACGTCAGTATTGGGAAGGCGACGGAAGTGACGCAGCCGAGGGCACCGCTAACTTCGGCTGCTGTGCTGGCCGAGACACTGTCATTGTCAGACGCGGCACTGTCAGTTGCAGACATTACAGCTGATGCGCGGCGTGCCCACCTCTCCACTGTGCGCCTGCTTGTCCCGGCTGTCACAGTTTTCATACTCCGCGCCGGCATGACCGGCATGCCTTGCACGACTTCCGGTTCGTTCGTAACAACGTCTACGTCATACGTCGACAGTACACAGGTCGGGTTTCGGTTTCGGTGTTGTGCTTTTTTGCTTATTTAAAATTATTCTCCAATTTGCCGAGTATTTCCGCTATCGGGCCCGTAACAGGAGCGTCTCAGGAACATGAAAGCACCATTACTTTGACATGGCCAAAAAATCACTGGAGTTGGCCTTTAAGCGGGGTCGGGCCAGGTACCTAATGTATTCACGAGAGCCTGGGCATGCAACACAATGCCCGATAAGTGTATTGGGAGGCGGTCAAGCTATTTCGGATGTGGCTGTGGCGATTTGACCACTTGGATGGAATAAAAAAGCATGAATTCGTTTTTTTGAATGATCTCGCGGTCCCTATACTCCGTTTCATACATCAGGTGCAACGCTGTGGAAGCTATGCAAGTAGTTCGGCCAGCAAAATGTGTAAATCGCGTGTATTTTGCTTGACCTCCGCGATTAGTTCCTGCAGCGCGCTACCAGTGCTAATCGCGGAGGCCACGATACAAAAAAAAGGAGACGCTAAACGATCCAGAACAAACTGTCGACAGCACAGTAAATAACGGGGCACGTTTATTTCTTGGGCACAAATCATCTTCTTTTATTATACAGCCTAAGGAGGGAAAAAAAAAATCACATGACGGGTGGTAAATTCATTGAACTGTTTCTTCGCGCGAGCTCATCTACTGCAAGAAGTCTCGCTAGCTTCCATAGCGTTGCACCTGATGTATGAAATGGAGTATAGTAGGTCTGAAAAAGCTGATGTTGACGTTTATCATCTGGAAGTTCGAATACTTCGAATAGTCCAGTTCTGGTGCGAATTGAATAGCGAACACTATTAGAAAAATATTCGAAAGTTCGAATATTCGCACACCCCTAATACAGTGACAGCTCACTAATTTGAACTCGAAGGGGACTAAATTTGTTCGAATTAAGCGGAGTTCTAATTAGCGAGCGAGCGCTAGAATGAATGGACATTGCACCACACTGCGCGGGCAAAGAAGCCACCTCTGGACTCGTTATCGTGAATTAGGTGCTACTGCACGTTTGGGGCAAGTTATTTCATAACTTTAAATTAAGTTCATAACAGCGATCAGAATTAATTTATTAGTCAGTGATACGCTAGAAACAAGCACCGACATTGCATTTGTATGACCAGTGTGCCTTAATGTCGAAAGATATGACTCTATTTATGCTCCGAAATGTTTATTTACATGGCAGAGTTAACACAATCACAAATAAATGTTATCAGTAATTTGCATTTGCTTGCGTTGCTACTACATGAGCATCGTTTGCAGCTTGCCCAAGAGCTCCAGTGCAGCGTCCAAATTCTCACCTGCTGAGAAATGCTGCTGTTTTGTTGTTTTGAATCTCATGTAAATTTGGTGTGGTTTGGTTTTGCAACACATTGTGTTCACTCTGGGCCAACTTCTGCAAGGAGTGATGAAAGCCAGGGGCTCCAGTTCGAATTAACTGTTGTGATATCGACACGTTCGAATTATCGGGAGTTCTCCCTTATAGAAATACACCGGGCTGTGCCGGGCCCAGGGGTTAGTTCGAATTAAGTGAGTTCAAATTAACTTGCTGTTACCGTGTGTGTATATATATATATATATATATATGTACACACACACACACACACACACACACACACACACACACACACACACACACACACACACACACACACACACACACACGGCGCTTCCCTAACTGATACCAAGCAGTCGCTACCACAAATGAAAACATGACTTCAGGTGCAGTTGAAGACAGCACCAGTGTGCAACATAGCAAAAGCAACTAGCAAACTGTGTGCAAAAGGGCCTTTTATTACCATGTCCGTCAGCAGAATATGCAAATATTGTTGGAACACTCGGCCTGCGTTAAAATGAGTGACCGTTGTAAGGCCTAGGTGCACGTAGTGTAAAACACTTAATACATCGGGGACAAAAGTAGGAAAGGGTCCATGCTTCTTCTCTAGTGCACATTTTCAACGAAAGTTCTTTTGTCCTTGCAGCCCGGCAATGACCCCTACTGCTTCGTGGAATTCAGCGACCACCAGTCAGCTGCGTCGGCGCTTCTAGCAATGAACAAGAGGCTCTGTTTCGGCAAGGTGAGTGCCCTGCATGTTTTAGAACAACAGTTATATTTTGCATGCCGTAGGGTCACTGGCCAGTTCTCAGTAGGAGATTAATTGCTACCAGTTACTCGCTAATAAATATATTTTGTTCATGTTATTGGGATAGCAGTTATATGGACCTTCTCGGCGCGTTTTTGCTGCCGGTACCACGACGATGTTCCTTTAAAGTCCAAATCTACAACATTGCCCTGCTTATTGTAGGTTCTGCGTGCTTGTGAAAGCGTGCGAGTGCAGGCGACAAACGCTAATCCATCCGAGAAACTGCGCCAGCCATCTTTTGTTCAGCTTTACAGTGATTCCACTCCTGTGCCAAATTGGTTTTACTACGCCATCCTGATAAAATCGCCTTAAATTGCGCCAGACTGCGCCAGACCCTCGGGTTTGACTGTCTGTTACTGCGACTGTCTGTCACTCTGCTGGCGCGTCAAAATATGTGAAGCATAATCTTGAGGCCACCAGTGTTACAGCCACGGACAAAAGATTATTCCGCAAACGAAACAGTGCTTTAATTGAGCCATGACGCCATGCACTGTACCGATGCAGCTTCTGTTACGCAAGTCGGCTCGACAGCAAAATGCGCTCTCCGCAGAGCCTTGTGACTTCTAGGCCAATCGGTGACGATCAAGTGTGGCGACGATTCATCGGCTGACGTCGTCTGTTCCAGAAAGGCTGCTCGTAGCTAGTTTCAAGCAGTGCATGGCATGTAATTAAGGCAATGTTTAGTAATAACTACACACGTGCCACTAAAGTGTCTGTCACTTCTGTTTGTGGGCATTTCGGAACGAAATCGGGCAAACCTGGCAAGACATATATAGAACAAAATGAAACTTTGCGTACATCGAAGAGCAATGGAATACTTTCTCCATGAATCTCCATACAGAAGAGGCTTTTCGTATTTCCACCACCACGTCCAAGCATGTATCTATCGCGCTTGCCAAAAGACATGCTTGTATCTCTGTAAAAAAAAAAAACAAAAACAAAAAAATTTGCCCGCGTATCTGCGTGCTTCGCTGCAAATGTCGTGTAAAGACGATAGAAGAGGCGCTGTGTGAGATATGGACGCCATCTGGCAATATGTCGGGAAACATGAGTGCTGTGTTGCGTGCTGGTAGTCCCGGCGCAGCAGCAGGCGAAGACCGGCGGTGACCAACGCGACCGGCGGGGACGCCAGCCAGCCCGAAAACGCGGTTTGGCGCGAAGCGCTGAAGCAGAGAAACGTCCGCACTCAACGAGTACTCTCCACAAACTCTTTTATTTACACGTCGCCTGGGTAAAACAGGAACGCCAGAGCGGCGCCCACAACCGGCAGCCTGAAGGCCGCCCACAACGCTTTTTCATTTTTTAAATATTTTTTTTCACCCTCTTGGCCTTCTCAAAACTAAAGTTTTCAACACCAACCCATGGCATTCGTACAGTGCAATACAGAACCGAAACCGAAACACAACAATGAGCTCGTGTGAAGGGCACGGAGGAAGGCAAATTTCAGCGCAGTCGCATTTTCAGCTTTGTTGAAACAGCGCTCACTAGACGACGACGAAGTAATAGAAGGCACACGACAGGCAGCGCCTGTCCTGTGCCTTCTTTTACTTCGTCGTCGTCTAGTGAGCGCTGTTTCAACAGAGATGAACGCATACCAACTCGCTCAAGCTTCCATTCTTATGCATTTTCAGCGCAGCTTAAGAAACTAGGGTCCTTAAAATTACGTATGTATGCATTTTCTATTAAAGGAACACGCCACCTAATACTTACCTAGTGATGTTGCACCTCAGATATGCATGATATTTACTTTTTGATCGACAACGTTCACAAGTATGAACAGCCATACCAGTTCAAGACAGCTGGCCCTTGGGCAAGTGGTTCAACTTTGGCCAAGTGGCTGAATCGAGGGACGTGCCGACAAACAGAAAGACAGAAAGACAGACCAAAATTTCTGCGTTTAAGTTCCCCAAGAAAGACTATCGTCTTTAAAAAAGACCGTCCCGTTGCTTTGGACACCGTGAGTGGAATGGTCCATATATGAATCTTTTGTTTTTTTTTTTTAGTGTGATTTCAGTAATAAAAGCTTGTCTCCTGGTCGGAGCAGCCGCCATTTCGCCTTAATATGCGCAGCTCTCAGTAGCGGGCTCGTTGCTGACGGGGCCTGGCATCGGGAGGCCCCTGTCGGAAGACCCAACTGCTAGATCAGGCGGCGTTCGCAGAAACTGCGCCTTTCATCGCTGAGCGATGACGTCGCCATGCGTGGCCTAGCTACGCGTTGGAGCAAGGAGAGGGGGAGAAGAATAAGTAAATAAAGTAACATAAATTTCTTGGCTCGAGCCCGGGTAGCAACGGTCCGAAGGCCAGCGTCGTAATCACTCGGCTCTCCAGGCACGCTAACAGGCGAGAGAGGGTGAGGAGGGAAAGGGGGATTGCAGAGGGTGAAGCATATAGTATAGCAAGGGGTGGGAAAGAGAAGCCACCAGCTCCTTTCCTTTTCAGTCTTCGCCCCACTAGTGCGTAGCTGCCCTAACTCCGTGAGATTTGCAGCGAATTGAAATATATATCTAGCCCTTCACAACAGCCCTACAATAATGATTATGTTTGTATGTAAATGCAACTTGCTTCTCCAATGTACTCCAGAATGTGGAATTACCTGCTCCAGGGTGCTCCCCGATGCGAAATTACCTGCTCCAAAGTGCTTCATAGTGGAAATTTTTGCTGCTCCAAAGTGCTCCAAAGTGAAAATTTTGCTGCTCAAGAAATTGTTCCAAATCACAAGTCCTCGGTAGCATCACTGGCTTTAGAAAATCCAAATCAATAATGTGGCCCTGCGCGTTATATGTTCTGCATGCAAGCGAAAGCATGTGAGCGCAGATGACAAAACGCTTATCTATCCGAGAGACTGTGCCGGCCATCTTTTATTCAGCCTTGTCAAGTCCAAAGCGATAACATCACCCTGTGTGTTGCATGTTGCAAGGGAAAACTTGCGAGCACAGGCGACACATGCTTATCTGTAGCCGAGAGACTGTGCCAACCAGTTTTGTTCGACCGGGCACTGTCGCGATCGCTTACCTTTACAGGCCTTGGCAGGTACCTTTGTACCTTCTCCACTTGGTTTGCGACGAAGTGATAGACAACACGTGGTTGCTTGTTTTTAACAGCGAAGATGCTTAAGCTATCCGTGAAACGTCACCGCGCATTGCCCATAGCGTTCGGTTGCACAGCTGTGCGACTGCTTCGCTAGCCCATACACTGCTCCGCCACCAGGCTGTCCGTCTGGACATGGCATGCAACTGCCCCATGTCGTGCCAGACGTGACATTTGGACCAACTTCGCATGCGCTTCTTCGTTCCGTATAAAGCTGGCGCACTAACACAGTCATGGGGAGACCGAAGAAGGTTCGGGCTGCCGATGTGGAAACCGCTTACAGGGAATCGCAGTGCGTTGCCACGCGAGACTGCAGGACTCGGACTCTCTTAAAGTAGCCCATGACATAGTACAGCTGAAACGGCAAGAGGCGACTGTCCTGGACTCCACTGGAACTTCGCATCACTTGGCATTACTCAGTATCCCTTTGTATGGCCAGGACCAGCTAGGAACCGATCAGACCCGCTGTGCCTTGAGGCTTTCCCCATTCGTGCAAGCTACAGGAGGCTTTTCTTTTTTTTAACAGGAAAGCTGGTTTAGCTCGGCGTAAAATGTGCCCGAAAACTATCATCATCACAAACGGGTATGGGCCACAGAATTTGGGCAAATGCCACTGCTCACCTCTACTGCGTGGCCTGTAATAACCTCCTCAGTCCCAAGAATGGAATAATGAAAAAAACTTTTGTGAATCTGTTTTGTTTGGCTTCATGCCCATGGAAACAATGTAACTTGAGAGAACGGCAGCATGGGTTAGTTGGTGATTTATTCAGCGCCTGTGTTGTGTCCTTTCTTACGTCCTCGTTTACGTAGCGCTGTGCAAATATGTCGACCATGGAAACAAACGGAGAAAAATTGCGAACCCGAAAAATTAAGCTGTTGTATCAAAATTTGATGGCACCCATTTGGGTACTCTGGGTCTCAACGAGTGTGAAATGTGAGGAAGCAGTGACGGTTCTACGAACTTTGAAATCCATCATACTTCAAGTATGTCGCTGTTGATTTCCGACCCCATGCTGGGTGGCAGCACTTCACTTGAGATGTGAGCTTTTCATGCTGTGGGAAGTGTCCAACCTGGTCGTACCACACCTCATCAGGTGGAACTCGGATTATCTTGCTCCGCTTCACAGCACTCGGTGATGGCTGCTCATCGGTCTTTCAACTGAGGCTTGATCTTAACCCCTGTTCAGTGTCAACTTTGAGGAGCGCATTTGCTATGTTGGATTTGAAATCCAGAAGATTTGGTCTGTCTATCTGTCTTGGGAGCCAGAGGCTTTTCGCAGTCTCTCTAGTATTCAATCCAGCTGTTGCAGCAAGCAAGATAAAATAATGTGCACAAACTCGTAGTGTCCATTTGCGCGTCCGGAGGGAAATTCTGTAGTACGAGATGCAGCGATCAATTAGGTCCACTCCATTCATGTTTGTATTGTACTTGCTCACCACGTGAGGCTGCATGACTAGTCAGGTACTGGTTAGCCAGTGATGTCAGGTATGGGTAGCTACTAGTAGTCGGATAGTGATGTCAGGTGCTAGTAGCTACTGGTACCAGTGGCATAGGCAGAAATTTGTTGTTCTTTTTTTTGGGGGGGGGGGGGGGGCACACCCTTGATGCGTCATGGAGTCCGGGCAGGTAAGTGTGGTCGAGTGTCATTTTGTGCTCCGTATCCCATAGGAGAAAAAAAGTTCGGCGAAGGTGGGGGGGGGGGGGGGGCACGGACCCGATGTGCCACCCCCTCGCTACGCCACTGACTGGTACTAGTAGTCAAATACTTGTAGCTAGCGTGAATAGTCAGCTAGTCAGGTACCTAGCTCAAAAGCGTTAGAAATACAACTGAGACCCACAGTACCCAAATGGGTATCCTGGACTTTTGAAGTCTGTATGACTGCGTGCAGCAAAACCATAAGACCGAAATGACTTCTAATATGTTGTTTCGGGCGTCTATAGAATAAAGGAATGTACTATAGATGGTGTCGTGTAGCCTACAGCTAAGATTGAACGCTTTTATTTAGCACGAGGACGCAGCCGAGCGCTCGTGCAGCGTGCAGCCATCTTTGTTTACTCGTTTTTCGAAGATTACTGGACACACGGCGCTTCTTCTCGGGCTTTAGGGAAAGCAACATATGTCAATTGTGGCAAGGCGAATTTGAACACGTGAATAGCGAATTGTCGCGATCTGTAGTCTTTGTAACAACAGTGGGTCCCATTTGGGTACTGCAGGACCGTGGAGGATAATAAACCTGATGGGTGAGGGAATGAGTACAGATCGAGAGAGAGAGAGAGAAAAAATAGACAAAGATATAAAAAAATTACGCCATTTCCCGCTAAAGGGGACTATAAGGCGATGCAAAGCCGGAGCACTTGCACGATCGCGTTCCGTTGGCGTTCTTTGGGCATGCTACCGACCTCGCGTCGTGGAACACGGAAGAGGAATGCTACGCGCGTCTTGTCTTCCCTCTAGCCTGGCCGTTAAAGGGGTGGTGCCACCAAATTTGTGGCTTGCGCGTTCTTTGCTGTAAGCGTTTCATATAGCTCCAGGAAGCATGATGCACGCACCAAGATTCATGTATTCTCGCTAAATAATTTAATATCACCTTTTGATGTAGACAACTTTCGGTTTCGGTTTCTGGGCGCCGAGGTTGGGCAGTGACGTAGAAGTGTAGGAGGCTTGGTCACGTGACCACACAAGGCTGTGACGCAGTTAGTCAGGAAGCGACCGAAACTCGGCGAGTGATGCAGCAACCGATGCTTTGCCGGTGCTATAGTTAACTAGAATATATTCTAGCTCACTACAGCCGGTACGTACGTTGCGGAGGTCTGGAGGTCACTCACGTCACTACAACAGATCTGGTGTGACGTCACTACAACTTTCGTTGCCGATACTACAGATCTACGTCAGAGTTGGCGCGCTAGCGATGGGTTTGGATCGGGAGAATGGGCATTTAGGTACACTTTGGAAGTGAATTAAAACATATTCTAAATGTTTGCTGTGTCCGACCCTTCGTGTGGAGTGTCCTTGCATACAGAGGAAACCCACAACAGGCTTGTTGTAGCCTCAAAATTTGATGGCACCACCCCTTTAATTCTCACAGGGCGAGCGGGGAACGCAGTCGGCAGGCATGCGAGAGGGGGGCTGCGTAGGAGAGGATAGAGAGGCGGAGGGGACGCGCATGCGCTGGTGCTCATCGCGGCGTTGCGCAGGAGAGAATTTCGGCATGTCTAGTCCGCGTTTCAGAGGAAGAGTGGAAAGGGGGAGGGGAGAGGGAAAGTGGATAGGAGGAAAGGGGAGATAGGAGGTGGAGAGGGGGAGGGGAAGTGGGGAGGGCGAGTGGAGAGGGTATGCGCATGCGCAGTAAGGGTGGTCACGCCGCACACCACCACCACCACCGGATTGAACTCCACCATAAGATCGCATCTAAAAGAGGAAAATTTTTGCAGAAAAAAAATGCTTCATGAGGCGGGATTCGGGCCCACATACCCTCAATCCAAAGGCGAGCGCCCTAACCACTTGGCTATCTAGGCACGCTAGCAGAGCATAGCAAAGCCTTGTATAGTAGAGTGTATCAAGGGGGGTGGGAAAGGGGAGTGTTAGGAGGAGAAATGTGATGAGAGCAGGGGAGAGAGTAAAGCGTATTGCAAAAGAATGAGAAAGAGATAAATAGAAAGAAATGCAGGAAGAAAAAGAAAGAATGTTAACGAAAGAGAGCGAGAAAAAAAAAGAAAAAGAAAGCAAGCATCATGTCGTCTAGCGACCAGATACTGCACCACCTGGCTAAGCTAAGCCACGCTTCCCCAATGAAGACATAGCGCGCAACCTCTGTAGTGTATATCCTCCACTGTATTCACCTTGTGCGCCACCGATTGCGGCGCTGCGAACAGTGCTCCGGTGACGCAAAGGTGGGGATTCGGCTTTTGTCGTCTGCTAGACTTTGGCTAAAACAGCAGCATTTTCGTCGTAGTTCGATTGCATCACGCGGCATTCCTTGACTACTAGCTGCATTTTCTTCTAATGATAGTCCTTAAGATGGCTGCTAGCATTACAGGACGTTAAGAAACATTAACATTTAATGTATCTTCTATATATCCACAGCCATCGCGGTCAGGATCATGCCCCCGAGTTGCTAGCATCACTCACTGGGCTGGATGGCGTTGAAATAGCTTATGTGAAAGCGCCAAGCGAATTAAAGAGAGTCTACGCTGCTTTGGAAGCGAAGCGCGATCAATAAAAGTTAGCATTGTGTAAACAGACTTGAGTTGAACGAAAATTCACACTCCACTCCCAATTGCAGTCATGTGGACCTGTCTACACAAAACATCTGCTGACAAAATAATATTGATAACTTCATCGACCGGCGGTTTACTGCGAACATCTAGTGTAGATTGGGCGAGTTAGATGCACATGAAAACTTGTTGCACGTATAGTGATGGAAGCGCTGCTCCAATTGCTCCAAACTGCCCCAAAAGAGAAATGCTGCTCCATGCTGCTCCAAACTGTAATTTTTGTTAGTAACTGCTCCGGACCTGCTCCGAAATGGCACTGGTAAACTGAAAACAATGAACTTTAAGCACATGATCATCCAGCGAGCCTAAACGTAACAAAAAACAAGCTGTCTACTATCATTCTATATTTTGCGGACATTTTTCTTTGCAATGAAGAGAAGGCTGCAGAGCCAAACTATGCGTGTGCTACCGCTGAAGAAAGAAGGCCCACAATTGCGTCCGTGTTTTCTGTGTGAGAATAAAAAACAACATTGCTCTATTTTCTACGGGACACTGTTTGAAAACAGGCGCAGCATGCACCAAGGTGATATAATATTTATATTTGTTTTACTTTACGCAGTGTCATTTCACATTTTTGCAGGCGTGAAAACGTTGCACCTTTTACATGCACCTCACAGTCAAAATAGCGTTTTTGTCTTCAGGTGAGCAGTTGTCACCCTCTAGCTTTTCCAATGACTCACCGGAGGAGCTTGTGACGAATTTCGTTAACAAATGGCTGTCTAAGCAGACGAAGCAAATAGTATGCAATGTTATTATTCGACCATAGCCGCTCGAATAATCCAACAGCCGTCACAAGAGATACGGAAGGTTCACAAACTGAAACAAAATTCGAAACGCGCACCAAACCGGAATACTTCGCGGAGCAATAATGTGCAGTAGCTCCGCCCCCGTAGCTAGTATGGAGTTCCTATACTAGCTCTATACTATATATATCGACAATGCCACAAGTAGTGGCATTGTTATGTCTCAGATTTAGCTGTATGTAGCTGTACATGACAGGCAGACTATTTTGGTAAAATGTGGGTGATATTAGTTCGATATCTTACTGATTACTAACTGCTGGTGGGGCGACTGTGACGTGTGACTGATCACATTAATCACTTTGTCATTTCCGACCTCATTTTTGCCATAATAAATGGCAAGGCTGTTTTTTCAACCTATTCGAACTTGGTTTATTGTCTTTTTTTTTTTTTGAAATTTCAAATGCAGGCTACTTTGGTGAAATATGAAAATGACACTTTTCTTTGCTGTTACCAATTATAAACTGCTCTTTGTGATTCTAGTTTCCTTTATAATTGGGCTCAGCTTCATCGGTTTTATATCATTTTTGTCACAAGTACCCGATATTTTAAATACATAGCTAATCTTACTTAGTGTTTAGTGACCACCCATCTGCTTAATTATTTGTTTGTTGCAATTTGCAGTGATAATTGTATGTGCAATATCTTTAATAATAAGTAATAATACTTATGAGATGCTTAAATAATGTTTTAAACTCCACGAGTCATTTGGAATATTTTGCCATCTGCTCCGAAAATGTCAGTAGCTGCTCCAAACTAGCATTTTTTCTGCTCCAAAGTGTGCTCCAAAAAGCAAAATGTCGCTTCCATCACTGCACGTATTACCGGCTCCGAATGAAACGCCAGCATTGGTGCGCGTGGTTCTCACCCTTATGATTGGACACGCTCATGAGCCTCATTCATGCTTTCGATAGCGCGATGTGTTTAATCGGGTGTGCGGGCCTGTCAATGGTGATGACAGGACGGCGTGCACTGTCCTAATGCTTGGGCCACTTTTCGGGTTTCATTTGAGACCGACAGGAAAAAATCGGCGAATATGCCAGAAAAAGAGCCCTTTCTCACCATTCTTTTGGCCCCTTTGACTGGTTATTGCTATTCTTTACCGCGCTGTAACAAGATTGAATATTTTACGATGAAAGCCTTAGATAATGCGAAAATTGACTGTCGGCGTCCCGCGTCTAGATAACTTGCCGCTGGCAGGGACCTGCCGGCGGCAAGTTATCTCGAAGCTTTGACCCCATCGACACGATCATAGATAGCGTGTGCGCCGAGTAAAATCGAGGAGGAAACTAGTTTACCGCAGCCATTGCAGCCTTGATTGCGAACAACGCGATTGTGCTCAGATTGTGGATGGCGACCTCTGAAGGCCCGCGGCTGTTTTGACTTTGGTTTTGGTTTTCTGCGAATGCTGTTTTCGCTCGTTTGCGTCGTATATTTGCAGTGCTACGTGCTTGGCGCACTCCGAGGATCGTCCGAACGAACCGGGTTGTGGCCAAATACGACCAACGAGTTTGATGCCATTAAACAATACATATACTTGCCGGGACCAGAGAACACGTCCGCATTAACGGTGGTCGAATGATACTGTATTCGGTAATCAATCAAAAGGATCAGTGCAGTCGACCAAGAAGAGGCTGGTGTTCGCCTTCGAAGAATGCACAAGGGATCGTGTCAATTTTTAACGTTGAGGCATGGGCGTCAGTCTTCCACATTGATAACGTCATCCTGTATGTGCTGCATGCAAGTGAAAGCGTGCAAGCGCAGGCGACAAACGCGTATATGTGTGCATGTATACACATCAGGAGAACTTGTTCATGGCCTAGTTGGAACATAATTGCCGCTAAAATGACAGTTTGTTGCAAGTTCCGCCAGTGCGCCAAGTGCGCCAAATTGTGTTTACTGCGCCATCCTGGTAATATCGACGAGAACTGCGGCAGTGTCTCGGATTTGGGAGCGTCTATCACCAGGGGAGTGAAACTTCCTATACCGTCCATGGAACGCGATATTCGCTCGCAGCGCCGGAAGAACACCTGGTGTTTGGGGGCGGTACTAAAACATGGCGGCGCATTGCAGACAAGCACTGTGGGACGCCATCTTGATGAGGACAGGATTCGAGTGGCCGGGGGGGGGGGGGGGAGGCGATTTATTGCCAAATTCAATTGGGAGGCACCAGCAGGTCAAATTGAATGAGTGGAAAGTATTCAGATGGCGAGTGCGCGACCTTCTTCCTGTTGCGAAACCCGCCACATGATCTAAACGGCAATCGTTGCGTTCTGATTGATGAAGGTTTGCCCATCCACCTCTTTTGGCACCACTTATTCTAACTAAGACTTTGTTTTTGTTTACGTGTACACAGAAATGAGATAAGAATAAAGAGCAGAGTTTATTTGAATGCTTTATTGCCTAAACGTACCATTCATGCAGTAAATTCAAGTATACAGTATAATTCAAGCCGCAAAGCAGACAATCAGAATGTAATAAATAAATCATGTACGTGTATGCTCAGTTAAATTACACAACTACTGCTGCAACCGCATCCTGATATTCCGTGCAATCGTAGGAAAACAAAACGAGCAGCATGCAGATGGTACCTTTCGTCCGTCGGCATCCGAAAGAATTTTATGCCGGTGTGGCGTGAAGAATTTCGACACCCCTCAGCACAGCACGATTTGTGATGACGGCGCGAATCCATTCATGCGTCTGTTTCGCTGAAGCTTGCAAGGGTTTCGCCAGTTTTTCTGAAACAAACTTTACGGTAGTAAAAGCGGCCTTTGGGACACCGTAGGGCGTAGCATACATGGGCGCGCGACAAAAAACGCCCCCTTTTCGTGGCGAGAGATAAGACGGCGCAGTTCCCGTTTTCCACTCCGGGTGGCGCTCGTATTTTCGCAAACTTGAACTGCAACCTTTAAGTTCACATGCGCGTTAAAAACTCGGGATTTAATAAGTAACCTGGTAATAAATATAAAATGGAACAACAACCTTCATTTATGCTCGATAGTAGTACAGCCCCCAAACACTAGGATCGCTGCGGTCACGGGACAGAAAAACATCGAAGTTTCATCCCCCTGGTATCACCGGCAATCGCACCGACGGCGCGTCAAAACACATGCAGCTTCATATTGGGGCCGCCAAAGTCACAACCATGCACGGATCAAGAATTATTCCGCCGAATAAACAGCGGTCGCGCATGCGTGCCGAGTAAGCCATGACGCCATGCACAGTGCCGACGCAGCTTCTGTTGTGCAAGTCAGCTCGACAGCAAAACACGCTCTCCGCAGATGCCCGTGACGTCTAGGCCAATCGGCAGCGTGAACGTGTGGCGGCGATTCATCGGCGGGCGTCGCCTGTTCCAGAAACGCTGCTGATAGCTCGTTTCAAGCGTCGCACGGCACGTGATGAAAGCAATGCTCAGTAATAACCACACGCGTGCCGCTAAAAGGTCTGTCACTTGTGTTTCTGGACATCGCGGAGTGAAATCTGGGATCACTTGCAATAGATATATTTATTTTATTTATTATTTATTTATTTTTACATACTGCAGCCTCAATGAGGCTCCAAACTGCTGCAAAGGCGAAATGCTGCTCCATGCTGCTCTAAACTGTAATTTTTGTTAGTAACTACTCCGGACCTGCTCCGAAATGGCGCTGGTAAACTGAAAACAATGAACTTTAAGCACATGATCATCCACGAGCCTAAAACAAGCTGTCTACTGTCATTATATACTCGCGGACAACTTTTCTTGGCAATGAAGAGAAGGCTGCAGAGCCAAACTACGCGTGTGTTACCACTGAAGAATATAGTCCCACAATTGCGTCCGTGTTTTCTGCATGAGAATTGAAAACAACCACATTGCTCTGTTTTCTATGGAACACTGTTTAAGAAGAGGCGCAGTACGCACCAAGGAGATATAAAATTTATATTTGTTTTACTATATGCAGTGTCATTTCACGTTTTTGCACGTGTGAAAACGTCGCAACATTTATGTGCACTTCACAGTCAAAATAGTGTATTCATCTTCAGGTGAGCGCTCGTTACCCTCCAGCTTTTCCAATGACTCGCCGAAGGAACTTGTGATGAATTTCACTAACAAATGGCGTTCTAAGCAGACGAAGCAAATAGTGTGCAATGTTATTACTCGACCATGGCCGCTCGAATAATCTAACAGCCGTCACAAGACATACGGAAGGTCCGCAAACTGAAACTACATTCGAAACGCGCGCCAAACCGGACTACTTCGCGGAGCAGTAATGTGCAGTAGCTCCGCCCCCGTAGCCTTTCCTTCATTGCCAAGAAAAGGTCGCGAGTATAGTATGTATAGTATGCTAGTATGGAGTTTCTATACTAGCTCCATACTAGCACATCGACAATGCCACAAGTAGTGGCGTTGTTGATATACTTATATTCGATTTAGCTGTATATTTTTACCTGACAGGTATACTATTTTGGTAAAATATGTTTGAGATTAGTTCGATATCTTACTGATTACTAACTGCTGGTGGGGCGACTGTGATGTGTAACTGATCACGTTTATCATTCGTCCGCTCCGGCCTCATTTTTGCCACAAGAAATGGCAAGGCTGTTTTTTCAACCTATCCACACTTAGTTTTTTTTTTTTTTTTTTAAATGCAGGCTCTTCTGGTGAACTATGAAAGTAACAGATTGCTTTGCTCTATTACTGTTGATAAACTGCTGTACGTGATAGTGGTTTCATTTATGATTTGGGGCTTAGCCTTATCGGTTTTATATCATTTCTGCCACAAGTACCAAAAAATTTAAGTATATATCCCATCTTAGTGTTCAGTGACCACCCATCTGCTTAATTATTTGTTTGTTGTAATTTGCAGTGATAATTGTTTGTGCAGTATGTTTAAAAATAAGTATTAATACTTATGAGATGCTTAAATAGTGCCTTAAACTGCAGCTGTCATTAAACTGCAGCTTTCACTTAAGATAACTGTCTAGAGTGTCAAGGCGGGGAGAATTGATTAGACTGTAAAGAAATTTCAGGCATTCAATGTGGCGACGCTTCGCAAGTGTAGTGAAGCAAGTGTATATCTTTTGCATACAAAACGCACAGCTCTTTTTTGAACGGATTCTAGTTTTTTAATGTCACTCTTCTTATGTGGGTTCTACACCACGCAACCATATTCGAGGATGGGACGAATGAGAGCTTTGTAGGTAAGCAGTTTGGTTTCTTGAGGAGCAAGACTGAGCAGCGTACGATGTAAATAGCCTAAATTCTTAAAGGAGCACTGACATGAAATTTACGCATGTCAAGGTTTTTGCATCCACGAGTAGTTATCTACGCCCTAGTAGCGATTCGCGACCGAAAATGCAACTGAGGGACGAATAGCTATGTTTTATTTATTTATATCGCCGGTATCTAGCACGATTCAAAACGGCCTGCAAGCCCGCCATTTTTTAGCGCTGGCAGCGCTCCCTCGCGGTCAACCCCAGTCCGCGCCAGTTTTCCACAGAAAGGAGTGACGTGAGGATCAGCTGCTCAGCTAACATTTCGTCTGCTAGGCGCGCACGTTCAGTCATGCCTTGTCACCAGCGTCGCCGTCAAAAGTATGGACTTGTGTTGAAGACGACATCCTGGAACTTGGAATCACCGCGATACGCGACGTCGCGAATCATTTTCGCTTCGACCCTTTCAAAACAGCGATTCAGAAATGGACGCCGTTCCAAGCAGCAACGAGGAGGTGCCCGGGGACGCACGCTTGGGCCATACTCGCTGGTGTGTCTCAATTAGCTATGTCCGAGAATTTTAGCGTGCACGGCATTCCGGTATACGCAAAGGGGTCAATGGAATATCGGCATAGCGAATGAACACCAATGGAGAAATAGAATACGATAGGTTTCTACAGTAACAATTCTGTGCTTGCCAGGTTCTTTGCGCCGCCAGATGGCCCCACCTATCCGGCCTCTCACGGTTACGGCTGCAGTAACCCGGTATTACGCTAGCGCAAGGAAGTCCACGGACGAACTAACATTCACTATTAACGCTACATGCGTGTAACTTGTTAGCGATGTTATTATTGCGATAGCAATTATATGGACAGTCTCGGCTGGATTTTGCCGTCGCCGTCGCCGCCGTCATGCACCGTATATGTATAAGTATGTATATATATATAAAGGCCCCAAAGAAAAATAACTCAGAAAAATGCTTCCGAAGCGCGGAATCGAACCAGGGACTTCTTGCTCCGCAGCGAGCGGCGCTATCCACTACGCCACGAAACGCAGATCCTCCACGTAGCTAACGGCGAGCGTTATATACACACCATTTAGCGCTGGACGGACTCAGAGACAGAAGGCGATAATAAGCGTTTCTTCATTACCAGCGAGGTGGCGCTAGGAGCCCGACGGGCGCATTTAAAAGTCGTCGGCGAGCTCGCTCGCTTCTTATATTTGCGCATGGGAGAAGCTTTTTATCTATAGGCTACTCCACTTGCGGTTGTGTTGGCGTGTACCGTACGTGTAATGAAACGCCACGCACTCCGCTTTTTCCGCGCCTCGACGAGCAGGTCTGCACTACGCAGCGGTTCCCCGACATGCTGGCACGTAGTCGCTCCGATTGATCGCACTCGCGCTGTGGAGCACACGACAAATTAGTCGATGCGACACGATGAATCGCAAGCACGGATCGGGACAGCAAGGAGAGCCACTGGCTGGAAGTGAGAGCGTGTCCTGGCGTCGGCGCCACAATAAATACACTCAGATCGGCGACGTCACTGTTACTAGCGTATCGTCACTCAGGATGGTATTTGCGGAATGTATCACACCTTACACGTAGCACTAGTGTCGATGTCGCAGCGTAATCAATCTTCCGTTGAGCTTTTGTACGCTGTTTGCCCTCGAAATAAAATTACTTCCACGCGACGGACGCCATTCAAATTTAGCCAAGAAGACCTATGCATACCGAGCAATCGAATGAATGGCACATCTCGACTTTAAAATTTGATGTCAGTGCTCCTTTAAGGGCCTTGTTGCATGCGATATCAATGTGTTTAGGCCATCAGAGATTGTGTGTCATAAGGATACCGAGGTACTTAAATTCCATCACCCTGCTCAAACTAACATTGTTAAAACCGTAGTAAAAAGCCAAGGGGCATGAACGTCGGGTAAATGACGTAATGATGGTCTTGGAGAAGTTAATGGAATATCGAATTTTCCGTGCTTCGCGTCTATGGAAGAGCACGTGGACGGTGGGAACTCATTGACACTTTTCCTCAGATATACTTTATCCATGGATCTTCATCCAGAAGAACTTTTTCCTAATTCATTCCACCAGCACATCCGGGTTTGTAATCACTCTGCGGTAAATACCCCTTAAAGGGCCCTCCCCTTTCGAGCTCGTAAGTGCTACAGGGTTCCGTATCGAATTTATTAAGTGTGGGATTGGGCTAGTTCGTGTTCCCTTATTAAACTGCTCAGCGAAAGAAATTTGACACAGTACACATAGAAGTCTGTGCTGGTCGTCGTCTTTTCTATGTGTACTGTGTCTAAAGTTTTGCGCTGGACAGTTTAATAATCGAATTTATTGCTTGGTTTTTTTTTTTTTGAAAGAAAGTCGCAGTTTCACCGCAAGGGTGAAGCAACGAACGTGATAGCAAGGATCCGATTTCGCGTAACTCTACAAAACGCTGGTGTAAGAGAAAACGCCCCCTCCAGAGAGAGATGCTCTTTCCGCACAGTAGAAGGGTATACGAGCCGTCCGATGATGGCTGCCGAGATAGCGCGCGGGCAGAGATCGCCACTGCGCCCTTAGTCGAAGTTGCTGCTCCCCCTCCCTTCGCGTCTTTTCATGCGCGTGCAAGACGGGTGGGGCGTTTCCTCTCTGCGTCGACGGCAGGCCTCTCTAGCGGGGTGATTTTATCGCATGCACCCTCTGAGCGACGGAGATGGGCCGGCTTGTTTGATCTCTGCTTCAGCCGCGTTCGTCGGCCCCGCTCGCGCGCTTTTAAGGGCGAGACAGACGGTACGATTTTGCCTCCGATCCGGCGTCGGATGTCCGACATTTGGCGTACCACGATTCAGCGGGGCGAACGAGCAATCAGCCGTTGGGTCCGCCCACATACGGCGCCTCGGAATGCGCAGTCGGAAAACTTCACATTCTCGTAATGAAACACAAAACACGTTTTGCACAGCCAAGTTTCGTTCTGTAAGAAAATAATCACTAAAACTACGCCTTCGCGAACGACCAGCACATCGCAAAGCTCGCCGTCACTCACGACTCCGAGAGGTAGGCCTAGCATGGCGGACGCCGGCCGTCGCCTACGCCGTTCGCGATCACACGCGAGCTCGTTGTAGAGCGCTTGTTTATGCCAACGCGATTAAACTTTGTACTCGCATGTAATGCGTTAGCATACGCTATTAACTTTCTCGACGTCATCAATGTGAAGAGCAAAGGTAGAAGCGAAGCGAGCCGAGACGCCGGTGTCGTCGTGTTTACCTGCCAAA
Organism: Rhipicephalus sanguineus; assembly: GCF_013339695.2. Classification (NCBI taxonomy): domain Eukaryota; kingdom Metazoa; phylum Arthropoda; class Arachnida; order Ixodida; family Ixodidae; genus Rhipicephalus; species Rhipicephalus sanguineus. The sequence goes on from NC_051176.1 coordinate 320,244,420, forward strand.
TGGCCTTGCATCGCTGCTCGCGATCTCGCTAGTGGTTTGGAAACGGGCGCCGTCTTGCAGAAATGGCACACTTCAAGCACAAACAAAATGTACCCAGCGTTTATCACGGCGATATCGGCAAAGGTTCCGAGGCCCGACTCCACCGACTCGCCTAGGCCACTGTGATCGGAGCGGCGACTGGGAGAGGGCGCCACCGGAGGCGTGACGACATATGTCTCCCGAGCTGTCATTGGCTGCTGCGTTCCGACGGCCCGATGCGGCGACGAAAATATCTGCCCGGTTTGATGCACGCCAGGTATGCGATGCGGCGTCCCAATGCGATGAAACACTCCGGCTGCCGCACGTCGCATCGCATGGAAAATCGTACCGTCTGTCTAATCGCGGTAGAACATACAATGCGCGGGGGAATGCAGGGGTGAGACAGCTGCGCATATTGCGCATTTTTGATACGATTCCGTTTTCCTGCGCCAAGCTGCTCCAAAAGCATAAAAATTGCAAAAATTGCGCCGAACTGCGCCGAACGGCCCCACAATCAAGACTTTACAAGCCCGCGTCACCTTCAGCGTGGGAAAACGTAACTTTAGAAGCAGCGCCAGGGATACGTTCGCAGAACACGTTAACGCGCCCAAGCGTGTCCTTCTACGCGCCTTTGTAATAGAGGCTTCCATAGTGCTGTGATAATCGCCTCTGAGCGGTTGTAAATATGTGTAGTGTCCGAGCGGTAACGACGTAGTGTCCGAGGGGTAAGGTTTCTCGGCGCTCGCGACGCATTTTTGAAGGCGGTCCCTCACGAGGTGGCAGCGAACGGTGGCCCCGCGCGCTTTTGTTATCACCCATTAAAAGCGTGCGGTACACTTGACGCTACGCCACCTGCGCAGCCGAGCAGATAGCTGAAGGCGCTCTATTTTAGGCAGTTTTCGAATAGCGTACGCTAAGTTAGTGTTAGCGTTTGCGGCCCGCTATTTCCGTCACTTAACGGGAGCCCGCAAGCGGTTAGCGTACGACGCATGCGCAGTTGTGCGAAAAGCCAACGCAAAGCTTTGCGTACGCTATTCGAAAGCTTCCTGAGGGTTCGCCCTTCAGAGAGGGCAAATATTAATCGCAGCGTTCTCCTTCCGATTAAGTCAAAGTATGGGCGTTATCGACTTTGCCCCCCCCCCCCTTCGTGCGCACGCCTATGGGGGTGGTCATACTGGCGCGTTCGTCGGTGGCCATACCGCTTTTGTTCTTTCCTGATGTTACGCGCGAAGGCGTCGCCGCAATCGCGTGCTAGTCGGAATCATTCATTGACCGTTCAAAGACGTACTGCTATGTGACTATACAATTCTTGTGCAATCAGTTTTTATTGCGATAGCAATTATATGGACAGTCTCGAGGGGTTCTTGCCGTCGCCGTCATGTCCTTCCGGTATGAAGTCCAAATTGATAAGATCCCCCCGCGAATTGTATGTTCTACAGCGGGTAAAAGCACGCGAGCAGAGGCGACGTACGCGGCCGAAGCAAACGAGCCGGCCCATTGCCGTCGCTCGGAGGCTGCATGCGATAACATCACCCCGCTCGGAAGGCCTGCCGTCGAAGCAGACAGGAAACGCCCTGCCCGTTTTTAACAAGCCTTAAAAGACACGAAGACGCGAGGGGGGGGGGGGGTGGAGTGTCGCGCGAGGAGCAACTTTGAACTTTGCGCGGTCGCGATCACTGGCGCGCGCGCGCGCTATCTCGAAAGCCATCACAACGGGATTTTTTTTTTATTATTATTTGAGAAGTGTGATGTTTTTTTATTTTCTTATTTTCAAATGTAAAGTGAACCTACTTGGAAAAACTTTTTTTTATCTATTTCATATGTTGTTACCAGGGTTATATAAATTGCGTGGTTTGTAAAAAGGTAGTGTAGTTCATACCTGGCAATAATCTGTTAAAAAAAAGCTTTCTCCAAAGGCTCTTTGAATGTTATGTGTATTCTAAGCCGATTAATATATGTGCTTGTTCCTCCAAGTTACTACAAATTTGTTTTTTTCAAGCTCCAAAAACGACATAATAAATGCCGCTAACTGCTCCCAAACAAGGTTCTCCTGCTCCTAAATTGAAATTTTGCTGCTCCCAAAACTGCTCCCAAATCGATTTCAGCCGTCTCACCCCTGGGAATGCTATCAATTTGGACTTTATACGGGACATGACGGCAAAAACCCGTGGAGTGTGTCCATATAATTGCTATCGCAATAAAAGGCCATCTCATTAATAAAAACATGCCTCCTGGTCGGAGCAGCCGCAATTGCGTCTTATATGCGCAGCTGTCCATAGCAGGGCCGTCGCTGACGGCCCACTGCGAAGCGGCTACGCCATGTTACACGTCCGCCCCTCGCTTTCTAGGGTCCATAGCTGACGGTTAAAAAAACTGAATTTCGCTTAAGGGCGAAGGAATGAATGGGATACCAACAAATTGTATTTTTATACGAAGTAAGACTAGCAGCTAGCACTTTTGGATCTCGCGTAGCTGAACAAAACGCTGGTTTTAGCGAATATGGCCGCTCCAGGAACCGAAGCGGTTTGCGTGCTGTGAATGCTCTAAAACGCGAAGTAGGCGTTGGGAGCACAGCAGGTTTACGAGCCGTCTCCCGATGCCTCGAGCTAGTGCGCGCGCCAGCGGCTGCGCCCTTCGAGCGATGCAGTCTCCCCACCCCTCCCCTGGCGTCCCTTCATGCTCCTTACGAAAGACGGGCGGGGCGTTTCCTCTCTGTTTGATGAGCAATCGACGGCACGCGGGAAGATGTTATCGCATGCTTCAGCCGCGTTCGTAGTCAGCGCTCGCGAGCTTTTACCCGCGGGTAGAATGGGCGGGGTGATGTTATTAATATGGACTTTATACGAAAAATAACGGCAAAAACCCGTCGGATGTCCATATAATTGCTTTGTGAAGTGGATGATAAGCGAAGCTGTTTCGCGCACAGAGGTGGCATGATGAGGCTGTTCAATACGCAATATTAATGCGAAAGCCTATGCTTCGTCAAACACGGAAGTTGACCGTCAGTCGAGATGTGCTGAAAGTGATCGTCACGTGACATCGTAGCCAAAACCATGCGAGGTGCAGAACTAAAGCTTGCTTCTTCCATGGCTTATTTGGGTGACGACGTCCCTCTCGCGCACTGGTCGCTCTTCTAGTTGCAAGGCATATCTGCTGCTAAGGTCGTGTGTCGTTGGGCATTGCATGTCCAAAGTCCACGGTACCGCGGAAACTCTCCATTCTGATGATGAAGCCCCTTTGAGGCGTCGCAGAAGGGACATTTTTCGTTTCCTTAGCATGCAGTGTGAGCGTATACAGTATTTTAGTTTGACTTTAAGCTTTTCGTCGACGAGTCGTCAACACTGTTTGCTGGTATTGGCGACTCTGCTTCCTGCGTACGGCCACAATCGCTGGCCGAGCTGCTGGACGACTCGTTATCCGTACGCACCACGTGATCTGCTGTTGGTCAATCACGAGTTGCTGCCCCCACGTGACGTAGACCTGCGTCAGACTGTGTTTATCGAAACCGAGAGTGATTCGAAATATAATTCATTGCGTTTCGAGGCACCGTGATGCTATTTCTAGGGTTGTCGACACCAGGGTTTTTATTTAGAACAACAATACCAACATTTCCAAAATTGGTGTCGCATACCTTAATACATGATCCGGAAATAAAGAACACCGCGAGTGTGGCACGATTTTCCAGAGCTTTGCCATTTCTGCGTCGTCCAGCTATGAGCAAAACAGTGTGAGAACATATCTCACGTACACACGCAAATGAGGCCCCTAAAAGCGTGCATTCGATAACATTTTCCGGCTCGACAAACGGATGGGCAGAAGCTGCGAATCTCGCCCCACGTCACGACTCGAAGCGGTTTTCGTACGCCTTGTTTTCTTGCACGCTACTAAAGGCGGGTGCTGCGTGCGGTGGCATAATAGTGGGCGACGTGCCCATGCATGCCGTTGCGTGCTTGCCTGGACGGCCATTCGAAATGTTCGCTGGTGTAGGTTTGCTTGTCAGACAACCTCTTAGTGAATGTCGCGAAATGCAGGCACCCAATAGCTCACTAAGGCTAGGGACTACAATTTGGAGAATATGTGCGCCATAACAGATCTGTTATTCCGACATAGTCAAGAAACTTTAGTTTGGCCCTTTAAACGTCCATGTACCTGTGTACTATGTTGACGACGCATTTCACGAAAGTTATGGTAGGCGCTACATTTATAAATTGTGTAGCATATTACTTTTATTATTCGTCCAACTCATTCCTTACCGTGGGAAAATTGGCCACATTTTGTAGGTTTTAGTCATCATTTTTTGTTATAAATATTATACATACTACGTGATGTTATATATCAATGTAAAGCTAACTGATTGTACTTTTGAACGACGTTACTTTGTAAAACATATTATGATATTATATGCAAGAATACTTATGAAAAGCAAAATTTATTGAACAGTGCATAAAACGTTTCTAATGACGTTCTCCTAACATGAAAGGAAAGAAAAATAATCTGAAATATACAAAATGTTCGCCCAACAGTTATCTATATTAGAGGAAATTTTGAATGATGTAGTTCAAAAAGCGTATGAGTTAACATCTTTTTCGTCTGCCGAGTGAAAACTGCATTATTTCATCAGGTTACAGGGTTATATTTTTTTCCTGCAGCAAGTTTTCCAAACACAGTAGTACAATAAATATGATTAAGAAGAGGAATACATTTTCTATTTAGCGATAGGTATTTATGCTAAATAGCAGCGCGGAAAAAAAAAAATTAGATACGAAGTGGTAACACTGAACATGGCACGAAAACATCAAGTTTTGCTTCACCGCACACAATAAAAGTATTCTAAAAAGCATTCACATTTCAGTGTCTAACGCTATCGAAAGAGGTGTCTGAAAGTTGTCAGAAAAAAAAAAAAAAAACATTGTTTTTATAAGACTGGTGTGGCAAAGCAGGCGGGCATTTGTCTGGTTTCTTGTCCTCATAACACTTTTTGTATCTTCTCCACGTCATCTATGAGTAGGACTTGTTCTGAATGTACTTCTTTTGGGGAGTCGTGGAAGCAAATACAGTGAAACCTCGGTGATACGAATCTCACGGGACCACCAAAATTTTTCTTATTACCCGAAATTCGTATCACCTGAAAGCATGGAAAATTAGCCTGCGACAAAAGAAAGCTGGAGTACATTTTCATTTATTTTTGACCAGGGCCGCAGCAACGTCAGGAAGAACCCTGAATGATTGTCAGTTAAGTTTTTAGATGTCGGCAATCATACCAGCACTCGCAAATATACGGTCCGTACGCGCGTATTTAATTAATGAACCAGGTGCGTTGTGACCCGCGACAGCAGTAGCCCCTTCCAAATTTTATTATGCTTTTTTGCACGACACCGCAGTACGGCAGCAAAAGTAACAAAAAAAGCGCTTTGACGCGATTGATCAAGCCCACAAAATTACAGAACCACGGTCATGTGTTCTGGTTTTGTTATCGCGTAGGTGTTGAGGATCTTTTTTGGGAGATTTACAACCGTGCCCGCACAAGTGCGACCTCAACGGTCGCGTGCGTTGACGTTCTGAGGCCTGACTTTTCGCCAAGACCGTCCTCGACTTCTTTCGGTCCTTGTCCACCTTTAGAAAAGTGTTTTTCTTACTACGTGATTCTGACGATTTGGCGGTGCGGCGCGTATGCCCACGCTTGCGTTCCCTCGCTCGCACGTGCTTGGCGCGTCTTCCGCGACAGCGCGGACAGCACCTCTTCGTACCTGGGCGGTAGCGTACGTTCGTATCAAACGTCGCTGCGTGAAAATCGGTTCGCAACAACCGTACTCCATTACGCTGCAGGCCAATGGGCCTTGGCCGGGACCAACGAAAAATTCGTATCACCCCGAAATTCCTATGAGCGGTGATCATCGGCGGCCGACGGTGCGAGCGTACGACGATTCAGCACACGCGGGGGCAACCAGCTCCGCCCACATACGGCGCCTCGGCATGCACGCTCGGAGGAGGACTTGGTGTCCTCGTAATGAACAAACAACTTAGCACAGCCACGCTTCGTTCTATAAGAAAATAATCACTAAAACTACGCGAACGACAAGCACATTGCAACAGCTGGCTCACGACGACTCCGAGAGGTAGGCCTAGCATGCCGGACGCCGCCTACGCCGTCATAGAGCGCTTGTTTTTGCCAACACGATTAAGCTTTGTACTCGCTGTGATGCCTCAGCATGCGCTATTAACTTTCTGGACGTCATCGATGTGAAGAGCAAAGGTGGAAGCGAAGCGAGACGCCGGTGTCGCCGTGTTTACCTGCGAAATGGCCTTGCATCGCTGCTCGCGATCTCGCTAGTGGTTTGGAAACGGGCAGCGTCTTGCAGAAATGGCACACTTCAAGCATTACTTTATTCAGTCAGGAATTATTTCACGTCACAAACGTACCCAATGTTTATCACGCCGCCGCGAGCGGAGAATGCTCCTCCGACTGGCCTTGGCCACAGTGACCGGGGCGGCGACTGGTTGAGGGTACCACCAGCGGCGGGACGACACACGTCTCCCGAGCTGTCATTAGACAGTTGTAGTTTAGCGTTAGCGTGATAGTGGGGTTAAGGGTAGAGTTACCGTGCCGGTAACATTTGTTGCGGACAGCGCGTTTGTTTAGCGGGATAGCGTTTACGCTGTGGCGGTGGCGTCACCTAGTGGAGGATGAACGCGTGAAAAAAAAGTGAAAAGAAATGAAACCGAGAATTCTCGCCTGTATCGCCGCACGCCGCAATATTCTACTTTTTTATTAACAGTAAACGTAATTAAATATGAGCCATGCACCAAGAGCGTTAATTTTTATGTCGCAGATTTGTTTACACCGATCTTCTAGTTAGGCATAGGAACGTTCGAAATAGGAAGCGATCTCAAAAACTACGGTAAGTTATCCGTAATACTCGGGCGTCGAAGCTATCTGAAGGCAAGCGAAGCCATTCTACACAGTCGCTTACTGTGAAAAAAGTGAATCTGTCCACATCAACGCTAAATTCAATTCGAAGCGCGCGTCCAAAACCGCCGCCATGTTTTACGTACACTTCGTTAACCACGCAAAGACGGTAACGCTAAATCGGAAAAATAGCGTGCGTACGGTAAACGCTACGGGTCGTTTAGCGTACTGCGCATGCGCATTTCGATCCCACTATTCCGCTAAGCCCGCTAAACTGTAACTGTCTATAGAAAAAGTTTTTAGCGCTGCAAAGTTGAGGACAAAAAAACGTGGACAACACAGACGAAGCGCATCTAGCAACTGAATTTATTGAAACAAGATCAAAAAAGGAGAGGAGTGAAAGACGGAACATACGAAACAAAGGGCACTGTCTAGTTTTAGCAAGTTACGGAAATACGGTACGCAAATAGGGTAAGGCAGTATGGTAGCGCTCCTCCTGGTCGTGCTTTTGCCGCTCCAGTGACTATGCGTTTCCCAAACGACAGGCGTCTCGTTAACAATTCGTGGGCTGACGGGCAACAATGAGGCGTGACAACCCTGCAGTAATGTTTGAAAAAAGCTTTTGTGGTGTTGGGGTGCCGGGAAAAGGTCGACGACCTGGGAAGGAGGAGCGGCACCGTCACACGGTAGCGTATTTGCGTACCGTATTTCCGTATCTAGATAAAGCTCTATTGGCTGCGGCCTTCCGACGGTCCCACACGGCGACGGAAATATCTGCCCGGTTTGATGCACGTCGGGCATGCGATGCTGCCGTTAGACAAGCCTTTATTAAATCGGCTGTTCTTACATTTCACTCCCATCCGGTGGCCATGGCTGGGACACACGTTCTCGAGCGTGGCAGTGCCACAGCATGAGCGGCGTGTGTATAGGCTATGCGCAAAGCGCCGACGACGCCATCTGCCGCCACGGCTCGGAAGCACTTCTACAGGTTTCCGCTGCTATTTCATGAGCGAGAGCGATGGCGGCGGTGGATTGCGGCTGTACGACGTAGAAAGTAAGCAATCGCGCTTTGTTTACGGCAGTGTTGGAACGATTACCGTGTTTTTATTTTTCCATTTATGTCGCTACGTATTCAGCGAACGCTACTACGTTTACACTTGGTCGCCTCGCCTGCATTGTAGACGCTACAATGCCCATGAGGTTGTTATTAGTGATAGACGCGATGTCTAGGCTCTCTTGAAAAACGAAAGGCGCGAAGCGCAATGCCAGAGAATGTTGGGAAGGTGACGGCTCCTTTAGAAAAGCGCCGTGGAATCACACGTGTGCTGGACGAAATCGGCTGCATTCTACCTATTGATGGCACTGGAATGCGATAATCGGTGCAGAATGTTCGCTGTGCGCTTCTGCACCGATGATAAGTGTATCGTTTATTTTTTCACAAGTTTATCGCGCTGGTTTCAAAGTTTTACCAACGCTGACCCTTCGCGTGGCCGCACCTGCGAAATCGATACGCCGGTGCGACAGCCCTCCCTCAAAATCTACTATATAAGCACATGGCACGTAAACGAAGCGACTGTGTCGAGAAAAAACGTTGGTTCACGCGTCAACGCATGCAGGCATTATTGATCGCGACGTTATAACGAAGGCGGTGTACTTACGATGAGCTCCACTTCGTAGGAAGCTTGTTGACGCTTGTCTGTGGCAAACACTTGGCGCGTATGGTGACGTACATTGTCGTCCCACACAGCTGTGACATCGGACACATGTCCACTGTTATAAAGTGCGGCTCCTTTGCGCACACTATCGCCGCAAAAGTAATTATCTGGGACGCGCACAAGCGGCAAATCGCACGCGCGCAAACGAAGCGTCTGCTGCGCCACCCACCAGCGGTTCCAATGGCCGCCGCTACGCGGCTTTCAGTGGCGCCCCTATAGGGTGTATGCACGACAGGCATCGACAGCGACATGCAGGCAAGTCTCGCTGTGCACTCTGGGTAATCCGCCATTTTGAAGCAATAACAAGCAGACCAAAGCAGGCAACGTTTGTGGACTGGTCGTCGATGTGTGGTCGCAGTCGGTCTCCGGGCGTGCGGTTTGGCATCTCTGTGCAAGAATGCAACATTGTTTTGCGGCAAAATGACGCATGATCAAACGGATTATGCAGCGACGCTGTGCGTCAAAGACCAGGCGCGCTACAGTGAGAAAGTTGCCCTGTGTGGTGTGGACCCCTTTGAGCTTCGGGAAAGCGACTGCGTAAGAGACGTCAACCTGTGGCCGTGAATCGACGCCGCAGACATAAGCGAGTTCCTTGTTTTGAGGATCAGCTTCCTTACCCGCCAGCAACTAAAGGCTTAAAAAGGATTAGAAGGCCACAATTTTGTGACCAGCGGTTGGATGCGCGAGCCATCGGTTAAGGAAGTTTCCTCAGACTCCGTGATTCTCAAAACAAAGGTACGTTAAAGTGTTTTATTCTTCTAGCGGAATACAATGTTATCTTTTTGCCCAGGTCAACCACTCGCAGAGCCTCAACAGGCAACCTGTGGATTCATGGGCCCTGTGCAAGTGCGACGGTAAAGTCGTTGCCGCGCACTGTACGTGCATGGCCGGGAACGGCGACGCGTGCTCCGATGTCGCGGCACTGCTTTTTTACGTAGAGTACGGCGTGTGCGTGCGGCAGGAGCGTTCGTGCACGGACAGCGCCAACTCGTGGCTGCCGATGCACATCAGGAAATTGAATGTGAGGCCTAGTATCGCTGAAATGGATTTCGCGTCGTCGACGATGAAAAAAACGACGATTAGGTGCCGATGCCAGTGCAGCTCGTGAGCCGAAAAGCCCTTGCAGAGCCAGCAGCACCCACTGGAGACTGTGGCCCTGCGAAACAGAGTACACCAACGCTCTGCTCAAAGCAATGCCTGCATCCGCGGTGCCCAAAATAACACTTTTACAGTGACAGGAACGGGCAGCGCTTTAAAATAGGTAACGTAGGTGCGAGACTTGCATACGTGATAAATAGTGTCGGCAACACACTTTGTACTTCTGCGGATCATCGGCGACACCCTTCCTGTTGAGGCGGGCGATCCACTCGCGCTGCCGGCGTTGCGACAGCTGCCTCGTCTTGCCGCATTCATGAACCCGCACCTTTGGAATCTTGAAAAACCGAAAGTTGCTGAGGTTCTGACTGTTCTGCTTAGCCTTCTCTTTCTCGGCTTTGGTGTACGTACGGCTTTTGCAGCCTACAACGGCGCAGTAAACCATGACTGGTCATACACGCTGCTTTGCTCGTCTGCTTGTTATTGCTTCAAAATGGCGGATTACCCAGAGTGCACAGCGAGACTTGCCTGCATGTCGCTGTCGATGCCGGTCGTGCATACACCCTATAGGCGCTGCGCATCGCGGATAGCAGAGGTCTGTCGAGGCGCGTAAAGGCGGCAAGTACTACCTTGAGAGGTATGTGCAGGGTGTTGTAGGCCCGTCATATTTCGTGACGCAATAGGTTGTTGCTGCCTGTCCCCGAGCTTGCTAACTTTTTTTTATTGCGTAAGTGCTGTTAGTCCTGTAACAATTTTTAATTAATACCAGACTTCCTTATTTTAGAGCGCAGCTGTTAGCGCCCGTTCCTGGGTCGAGCGGCGTCGCCGTCGCTGGCGTAACCGACAGACATGAAAAAGTAAAATGAAAAAAAAAAAACAGGGTCGAATGGGATTTGAACCCGGGCCCTCTTCGTGGCATTCGAGCATTCTGCCACAGAGCCACCTTGGTGCTTGAAACTCATTTGCAAAAAGACCCTATACAGGCGTGATATCGGGCAAGGAATCGCGTTGACCTATTTGATATAGCGTGGCAGAAGAACAAAATAACCAGTCATCACATAATGGTAATTGCGCAACGAGTGTGTTTTTTAATGCTTCCCACCTGCTGCAAAGTGCTCAGCCTGATTCTTCATCGTCATCAGCCACATGCAGCATCAACAAAGTGCACATACCTTGCAGATGTGTAGTGGATAGGCGAGGTACGTACCTCGCCTATCCGCAGGAAGACGAATAATGGCGTAGTGGGTGCTGTCCTACTTGACAAAAATTTATGTCGTAGTCGGTACCTTGCCGAAAGCCAAAACTTCGGACACAGTTGGCCTTGCCCCAACACGAAGCTGCACTCAGAATTCGTATTAGGCAGTGTCGTAATCGTCGGTCACTATCATTGCTATCATTCACCCTCCCCCTCTATTTGTCGCGAACATTAGGAGGAACAAACTACCGGTTTAATATTTTTTTCTTTGGACAAGCACTGCTGTAAAATGATTGCAAAGTAGTATCCGTAATTACATCGAGCCAACTTTGTTCCAACCAGGCTTGTGCAAGAACGTGCTGAAAAACCTCTAATGTGGTTCTGAGTAGCCACCAACTGCTCGTTTCCGTTCACTGGAAAATTTTCAGAGTATCGCATCCGTTTTCCGCGCGCCGCCGCCTACGCGATTGGCTTACTCGGATCACGTGACCTCTCACTGCCGTATCCCTTCCAAGCGCTTTGGGTGCAGGCGCGTTGAATGCAGAGCGTGGTCGGACATTTAGCTGTACCGCGGTCCCTAGAAGTACTTCGTCGCTTTCCTAAACGCGCCTTGCAGATGCCAGAGAGTAGCTCACCAGCAACCGAACGCTGCTGGTGAGCTACTCCGGGAGTCTCGTATATTTTTGCATTCTGTGTGGGAAACATTAAAGGGGTATTCAGACGGGGAGAAATGCTCGGGGGGTAAAGGCGGAGCCTAGTGACGTCAACTCGCGAGGAGAAGTCGCCACAAATGCCCCCCACTCACACGGACGGGGCGAACGGAGGGGGAGACCAGTGTTACCAGACTACTCCTGTGGCTTGTACCGCCCGTTTCACCAGCTGCTGACGACGATGACCCCAGCTACAGATGACCCCAACTGCAGACTGGACACCCACTGCCGCTCTCTGCAGGAGCAAGTGCAACAATGTGGCCAAACAAGAGCCAGAAATTCCGCCACATCCCCCACCGCCGGGGGATTGTTTGTCCTTTCGGGGAAAACGTCCCCGTCTCCTCCGAGGAGGCGCGGGGGGGTCACGCCCACTCGCTAATCCGTGACGTCGCGGTCACGTGATCCGCAACCCCCCCGTCTCCCCCGAGCATTCCTCCCCCGTCTGAATACCCCTTAAAGAGCGTCCTTTTACGTGGCTGCATAGTTGGCCGCGGAATGAATTCGCCCCCCTCGAAGAACACTGCAGTGAACTACACAAACTTTGCTGGAAAAGTTCTAATCTAACAGGATACTTCAACTTTTCGGTTGGCTATGTTCAGCGATATCGAAAACTACATAACCTTTCTGTTTGCTCGGCTGTTTATATCTCCATCTGTTGAACAGATTGTGCATGCATTTCGAGTTATAAGCATGTCACGCACGACAGCAAAATCTAAGATTTATTAAAATAACTGTTTACTGGTATACCTAGAAGGCAATTGTGGCATGATCATTTGCCATTGCGCAAAACAGAAGCGTGGAACTTGGTGTAAGGCAATGTTATTAAGCGTATTTAAAAAATTTTTTTTTTGCAAAAGAAATGTTGCTAATGCTGCATTGCCGCCCAGCGTACCCTTACAATACTGTTTAGTGGGTGAGAAATGGTACGAGCAAAAAAAAAAAAAAACCCGGCAGATTCCACGCATTGAGGGAATCGATCGAGCCCTAGGTCTGTGTGCATACTGTGTTGCAGTAGCATGCGCTTTAAAAATTTCTGGGATGCGCTATTTGTGATCAAAAGAAAGCACTGAGGAGAGGAGCCCAATGGGTACCGACCGTCGGCGTTAGTGCGGCTTCTAGCCGCCAGGCGCTGCCACCGGAGTAGACCCGCCGTCGCGTCGTCGCTCGTGGAAACGAATGCCGCGGCTGCATTCGAAGCTGCTATATGGTTCAGCAGTCGGCTGTATTCGCGCCGTTTAAAGTGTAATGAAAACTCGTAAACGGGAATTATGAAGCCTTTGTCGTTCTGGGCAACCAGCCCATTTCAAAGGCGTGCGTCGTTCGTGGCTATTTGATCAGGGCGATCGCGCGTCGTCTGCTAGGCCGATATCAGAGAGCGCATGCCAGTAATTGGCGGAAAATTGTTTTGTCAGCATTATATTCGCTTGACTGACAGTAGGTTTTTGACTGTCTGAGAGTGGATTTTTGAAAGCAGCATTTACCAGGAGCTGATACTGAAAGCTTCGGCGCTTAGTGTTCCCTGACGCATACCACTGTTTACTGGTGTAGCACATTGTACGCAAGCCTAGAGTTGATGCGCTAAACAGCACGAAATATCACTAGACTTCTTCCGGGGATACACGTGAGCACCCGTTCCCTTCGCAAAGCTTTCGAGAATTACCTTTGTTGCCACCGAGAGAAAGTAGCAGCTGGTGCAAGAAAATTGAGAACTATGCCAGGTGATTCCACCATTTCAGGGCTTAAAGCAATGTAATCGTGGTGGTACGAAAAACAAACAGCTGCATATGTCGCGCCAACACTGGCCGATGTGTGTGAACAGACGCTGTTGCTCAAGTCTAAAGTTGCAGTGCTGACTCTCAATTTGAGGCAATGTGATAGGCGTGAAATATGCGGCCTGAGCTCGTCTTTGGATCGTTGTATATAGCCTCAGTATCTGGCTCCTCAGCTCTGTTTCTTCCATTTGGCCTTTTCAGTAGTGAGCAAAGTAGAGGCCGAATCCAGCTGGACGCTTTTGTCGCATGGAGCAGCCTTCTCAGCCTTGTGCACGCATTCATTGTGTACAGGATGATTGTCGGTTTCCATACGGCTAGCGAACACGCACAAAGGACGACATAGAGACAGGACAACCGCTCTTTCTATGTCGTCCTTTGTGCGGGTTCGCTAGCGATATGGAAGCATACAATCAATATCAACTAGCCCAGCTTAAGGCATTAATGATTGTCGGTTGTTTCGTCGGTAGCGCATGTGGTGTCCATGGGCTCCGATTCTTCAGCTTCGGGACCTGATGTCAGCGCTGCACATGGCGGCGATCGCAAGGCAGCTTTGCTACTGGTACTACATTCATTCGTTGACTGTTCGGACGCAGCAGGGTCACGTCTAGGGATGCTTGCCATGCAGTTGTTACCTTAGGCGGCAAACTTGGAGGGTAGTCTGCAAAGACCGACGCTTCTGCATCCTTCGTGAGTCGCCGCTTCTTATATTCTATGAAATATTCGGCTTTTAAGCGACCCCTATCGAAAAACCCAGTGGCACGCTGGGCGCTGGCGAGCTGCACACTGGGACACCCGTTACGGGCCGAAATCGGGCTTTTAAATTGTTTTGAAGAACTGTGGTCATGCCCAGATCGTAATTAGGGCTGAAACACGAGTGCTGCGAAAAAAAAAAAACCTATAAAAAAACGAGCGAGCGATCGAGAGTCGAACCCACCACCTCGAGGCACCATCCATCATGAGTCTGACACATTACCGCTACGCCACACCTGAAAGACGAGTCTTTTTTTCTTCATGTTATAACTATTTCCAGTAGCCAGTATTTTAATTTTTCTCGTTTAGAAACACAGATTTCAGTCTCTTCGTGCTCGCCAGAACCTAACAGAAGATAGCTAATTTGTTTGTTATGTGCTGCCTAGGATGAGAATGTCTATCTGGCACGTTTTGCCGCAAAAAATATTAGCGTAGCCGCAGATGTGTTGCGGCGATCGCACTGACTCGCTAAGCAGTTAGTCATACCAATGTGGTAAACAATGTTTATCTGAACTGTACACTGAACACATTAGTTTTCGTCACCCGTTTGAACATATTTTCCGTCCTCTCTGTTTAATTTCCGCGTAATATGCAGCGGCAGTAGTTCACCCTAGCCGAACCAACCGTTAGGCTTGAAGCTGTACTCCGTGCGCCACGATTGCTGTGAAGAACGTGGATATTCAATTACGAAGAATCTATTAACCGTTCAAATGTAGTGTCGATCATACCTGACTGAAGCGAGGCCATATTTGCACCTTCGATTACACAAATCAGAAGAAAAAAACGCCGAGATTGAGCGTTACATTGGCTCACTGTTGCCGGTGACGTGCGGCCACGGTGCGGCTTTCAGCGGTACGAGCCCATATGGAAGGACTGGCTGTTAGCGTAGGTT
Organism: Rhipicephalus sanguineus; assembly: GCF_013339695.2. Classification (NCBI taxonomy): domain Eukaryota; kingdom Metazoa; phylum Arthropoda; class Arachnida; order Ixodida; family Ixodidae; genus Rhipicephalus; species Rhipicephalus sanguineus. The sequence continues at coordinate 320,259,474 of NC_051176.1, forward strand.
GATCTTATTATCAGACTAATACTAATGTCATATTGTGTTGCGAATGATAAGTTGTTTTGGTGCAGTTATATGAAATACATTCACGACACTCGATCACTCACTTCAGAGAAAGCGCGCGCGCTCGACAGGTGATTGCTTTAGCGTATACGTACAGTCAACCACGAAAGTTTGCGGACCACGCGAGCGCGTGCCAAACTGCCTGTCCGCGCCACCTAGCAGTACGCCATCTACATTAGACCACAGCGCTGGGCCGGAAACGGGTCTTCTTCTTATTCACAGATATATCAGTATTCTACTGCCGCGCAGAACACTGTTGTGTGTTGTTTTCCCGCAATGCGCTTATCTGCAGTACGAGCGTCACACTTCTACTTTGATAGCAGAATCAAAGCAACCACGGCGTGCATCGAACGGTGGACCGTTGGGTGCCTATCACTTTGTGAGAAAGATTGCGACAGATAACCGTAGTCTGATACACTGCTCTCCAGACAGAAGCACGTAGCCACGGCTGCCGAAGAGCGCGTCGCGTTAGGAAGTGAAAGGTGTCAAATATTCGTACCCAGTGGGCAAATAGCCAGGCCATCGATTAAGGGAGGGATGCGTCTTGGGCGTAGCGCTGCTGTCGATCGCCGCTTACGTAGCGGAAATGTCGCGAAGAGGCTTTTGGCCACGCGCTCGCGTGGTCCGTAAACTTTTGTGGCTGAATGTACGTCTGTCGCTTAACTAAACCTAAAGCTAGATAGGTGTAGGACGCAGAATAGAATAATATTTCGAAAATATTCGATGAGTTTTTCTTTTGACTTCTCGTGACCCAATACCAAATTTTATACGAATTCCACCCAGCTGCGCAGTTTTTTTTTTTTCATTGTGCTGCCAGTGTTCCCAGTGCGCGGGCAGACACTGTACAGCGTGCCCAGTGCCTCTCAGTGCGCTGTAAGACACTGGGACACTGGTTACAGTATTCCCAGCGTCTTTCAGCGCACTGGGCGGCACTGGCCATGCTGTACAGTCTGTCCTAGTGCCTCCCAGCGCGCTGTAGTACACTGGGACACACTGTACAGCGTTTCCAGTGCCACCCAGTGCGCTGAAAGGCACCGGGAGGCACTGGAGACGCTGTTTTTTTCGATAGGGATGGCTACATCCCTATCGGAAAACCCAGTGGCACTGTCCCAGTGCCATACTTGATTATTGGACCAGTGTGGCGCTGGGTACTGGGACGCTGCACGAGGCACGCTGGACGCTGGCGCACCCGTTACGGGCCGAAATCGGGCTTTTAAATTGTTTTTAAAAGCTCTGGTCATACCCCAATCATAATTAGGGCTAATACGCGAGCAGTGCGACAAAAAAAAAAAAAAACCTCGAAAAAAAAAAAAGACACCGAGCGGGAGTCGAACCCACCACCTCGATGCAGCATACATCCTGAGTCTGACACGTTACCGCTGCACCACACCTGAAAGACGAGATACTGGCACTTTTTTCTTCGTGTTATAACTACCTCCGGTAGCCAGTATTTTCATTTTTCTCGTTTACAAACGCACATTTCAGTTTCTTCGTGCTGGCGACACCCTAACGGAAGGTAGTTAATTTGTTTTTTGCGTGCTGCCTAGGATCGGAACGTCTATCTGGCCCGCTTTGCCGCAAAAAATATTTGCGTAACCGCAGATGTGTTGCGGCAATCGCACTGGCTCGCTAAGCAGTCAGTCATACCTACGTAAACAACAATGTGCATCTGACCTGCACACTGAAGGCTTTAGTTTTCGTCACCCGTTTGAGCACATTTTCTGTTCTTTTTGTTTACGTTCCGCGTACTATACAGCCGCAGTACAGCATCCTAGCCCAACGTTTATAGAACCTGGTTCTATAAACGTTGTCCTAGCCGAACCGACCGTTAGGCTTAGAGCTGTACTCCGTGCGCCACGATCGCTGTGAAGAACGTGGATATTCAATTACGAAGAATCTAATAACCTTTCGAATGTAGTTTCGATCATACTCGACTCAAGCGAGGCCATATTAGCACCTTCGACTACATGAATCAGAAGCTAAAAACGCCGAGATTGAGCGTTACATTGGCTCACTGCTGCCGGTGACGTGCGGCTTTCAGCGGTACGAGCCCATAGGGAACCCAAGCTCAAGTTTGCGGCGCGACGACGGCGCTGCGCCAGCCGCGCTGCGGCTCTGTCGGAAAGCTCTGAACCTTCGGCGCGGCCGACTCAGCCCCTTTCACGTGCGCACGCGTTCTTCTCTCGGTGCGGGTAACGTTGAACCGAGAGGCTTGCTGTGCGAACCTGCGCATTTCGGCGATGGCAGAAGCGACCCCGCGGAAGCGCAAGCGTGGTCCGAAGTATTGCGGTTTAGCGGCCATCCGCAACAGTGCAGACAACACCAAGGCACGCGATTCACATGTTAAACTGTATCGGTTCCCGGGCGTGTCGCACGAGAAATAAAGGCGGCAAGCGTGGATAGCTGACAGCGGTGTCTCGCCTTCTATTTTGGCGGTCTGAGTTCATCGTTTTCGTTCGTTCCGACTACCTGAATCGGTAAGTAACGCGGCGCATGCACGCAGCGACTACAGTAATGATTACTCGCTGTCTTCTCACATTGTTAAAGTCCAGTTACGGTTGTAGGTGCAGCAACTTTGTGTTTTGATTCCCCGTGCTCGTGAGACCTACCCGTCGTTGTTGAACGTTCACATTCGCGTTATACCGTTAGCGTTGCGCGGCTGGTTGAATTCAACTGAACTCAGCACATTGTCAGAAGTTCGGCGCCTGCATTTCACGCGTCGGGAAGGCTGCTTTATCACGCCGGAACGGACGTCTGTGCATTTTCAGCAAGCTTTGACATCGTTCTGCAGGTTTGCTTTGTTTTCGTCACTTTATTAGGGTGATATATATTTAAGCCGCTAAATATAACTGCCACTTAATACATGCTTTGCAATTGCAACCTTGAAGTAACCACCTTCTGACTTTGTGCGATTTTCTAGCCGCGTTCACGCAACAGGTTTTATACGCCTGTCAAGTCGATATCATAAAAAGAGACTGCAACAGGGTGTCTACCAACCGGGAAAACCGGGAATTCTCAGGGATTTTGGGTAGTCTGAAAATTCTCTGGGAAAACTCGGGGAAATTGTGCTCCCATCAGGGAAAATCCACAGTAACTTTATTGAAAGGCAACGAGAGTCGCGGTAGCGCTGGCTCGATATTTTGTGAACGCATTTTTCAAATCAAACGGCCGCTGCGGCTGCGGGGAAGTGGCGCACCTCGATGCTGTCATCGCCTTCGGACCTTTGAAGTGGGAGAGAATCCGGCTAATGCGTGGAATGCGGGAACCATGAACCACGACACATCGTATCGCGCAATGTTGTCTGGGTGTTCTGTGACTACGCGGTGTAGTTCTGTATTTTTTCTCGCGCGCGCTGTGCGTTAGCGCCCGATATGGTGTTTTTGTTATCGCCGTGTGTCAAGTAACAAGCATGATTAGTTGTGAAAGCGGTAGCAGTAGATGTAACAAGCTTGAGTTATCTTGCAAGCGATCGCAATCGTTCAGAAAGCGGATGTCTTCGACAAGGCTGGTAACTGGCAAGCCATCGCGATCGCCGAGAAAAAAGACGACGCTTGTTGGCTGTTATCGGAGAGCTCACTCGCTCTGATCCCGAGCTTCAAAGATGCTATTGAGGACTCCGTGAAGAATAGAATAAATTTCCAGGTGAGAGCCAGCGTAACTAACGGGCCCATTCACAGCAAGTGAAAGCTTTTTTCTTTCTTTTTTTTTTTTTCCGATGAGGGCACTGCTGAAACAAGTTTTAGGCAGTCGACCGATATTTTTGTGGGCTGCAGCTCGCAATTACCAGCCACACCACGTGGATGTTTGCTACAAAGCCGAATTACAAAACTTTTCAGAGCCAAGGCATTGCAGCGACCGAAACTCGCGACACCAGCACGGGTCCCATTTGCTCGATTCGGTGCCCGATGTCGGAAAACAGTAACGTTTGCACCATAATCGGATGCGCCGTAATTCAGGCTGTTGCCGTGCTTTCATGCGATCTTAGCCCGCAGCTATATTGCTTTTTTTTTTTGCGATAGCAATTATATAGACACTCCGTCGCGAATTTTTTGCCTTCGCCATGATCTTCCTTATCAAGTCCAAATCGCGATTACATCACCCCGCGCGTCGTATGCTCCATGCGCGAGTGAAAGCGCGCGGGCGCTGCCGACGAACGGGGCTTATAAGCAGAGATGAAACGAGCCGACCGTCTCGTTCGCGCGGGCACATACAGATAGGAGCCGGCGGGTTGGGGAGGTGGGGGGGGGGGGGGCTGCGAGAGTCCGACAGGAAGTGCGTACTTTGTACCAGCGGGCGTGGTCGCGTGCGCCGCGGTATCTTTAGTGGGGATCAGCAGACGGCACATACCTTTGTAGGTGTTGTGCTCTAATTGCAAAACTTCCGTTGAAGCCATAGCAGTGGCGTATCCAAAGGGTGGGGGGGGGCGTAGCGGCGACCCCCCCCCCCTTAGGCCAGTCCCCGCCCCTTCCCTTCAGTGCCTGTCGCCCACCTCCTTTGTCAGGCTGCCTGTTGAGCTTGCCCCCCTTTTTCAGGTTGCTTTGCCTGCCACTGTCCAAAAGGGGTAAAGAGAATCTTGTCCCTGCTCTCTACCTCTCTCATCGCTCTACCCTTTCCTGCTTCCCTATGCACATTTACAACGAGGGCTTCTTAGGCACCGCCATAATTCCCTCTAGGCTGTTGTAAATAGGCGTGACCCACCAAAATGTACTGCTGAGCGGGGGCTTCAGCCATTGTACCCCCCCCCCCCCCATTAGGTACCTGAATCCGCGCCTGAACCATAGATAGGGCACTTCTCTTAGTGCAGCGGCTGCGTTTCCTAAAGGAGCGAGCTCCTAGCCTATATTCATATAAAATTCCTCTTTGTTGCTTTCGGATTTACTATTTTGCTCTCGCGGTGAAACTGTGACTTTTTTTGTAACGTGGGATGGTTTTCGATGTTTTGCGTTCCTGGAGAGCAAATGGTTCGGCTGGGCAACATGGTAGCAAAGGCGTTGCATTGCTCTGGGCAACGCGCGAGGATTTGACAACCCGCAGCAGCAGAACAAGCGCAATTCCACAGTGCATTTAACCGGCATTTGTTTCGTATTTACATGTGACACTCTGGCAAGGCATCTAACTGTGATTGCTGCACCTCAGGCTCAACAAAATTGATTTTTTTTTCACGCAAAAAATAAAAAAAAACGTTTTTTCATGTAGCCATATTAGTCGAACATTCTTGTGGCATCTTCAGTTTAAGATTAATCCTTCAGTAACTATGCCTTGCATGAAAGGTCGAATTTCAGTTTAACGAAGTTTCGATATAACGAAGTGAGTTGCCGCTTTTACCAACTTCGCTATATTGAGGTTTAACTGGCCTGTGTACTATTCAAATAGGATTAAGTCGTTTTTATTTGCTAACATGCGTATTAGAGAGTGACATCACCGAGCGACATGGTCTCTACCCATCTTGACAAAAACAAAGTTGTGCTTCACTCAGGGAATTTTAGCAAAAACACTCAGGGAAAACCTGGAAAACTCGGGGAATTTAGAAAAGTCAACTCGGTAGACACCCTGTGCAAGCATGACGCGAGAACCGAAAAAACGAGGCGAGCAGTTCATCTTGCTTCACAGTGGTTAAAGCTCAGCTAGCTGCCTCGCGTCTTAATCGGCGGGTGATTCTCCAGCGGCACGGAGGACTTGACTCTAACCTTCTCAGGAAACAGTGCCATGGCCATATAATTTCTTTTCTTCGCACGCCGCAAACGTTTGTTGACGAAAGTACACGGCTGCTACTGCAAGGATGCCATATCAAAACAGCAATCATATGATTCGTAGTCCACACCGCAGAACATCGATAGCGTGCACCGCTTCATTTCGGAGTGCATGTGGACCATTACGCATCTTTAACATGAGAGAATGAGACTTACCTCGAGGTATACGCTCTACGCGGTGTAATCGCGACTTGGGAAATGCATTTCGCTTTGAGTCGGGCGTCGTTGTCGTCGGTCGTCGGGTGTTCACCGTTAACATGATTGACGAGCCTTTCTCATTTTATCAAGTTCGCTTTTCGGAAGTGCCAGTCAAGCTTGAAAATCCTTTTGAAGCCGCACTGCAAGCGGTACATTGTGAGGCGCCGCAAGTGCACCGCGAGAGCTCTGCACGTGCACAGAAGCGAGCAGCAACGCGGTGGAGAGAAGGGAAAACGCGCGCCGCTTACACCCTAGTTTCTCTTTTTCTGCCAGAGATGGCGCTGCCTGTCAAGAGCAGCAGCGCCGCTAAGCGTTGCTTGGGAAGCCTATACTGCCGATTAACGGCGGTTCCCGGCGCTCGAGCCGCGCGGGGCCATCACACGCGCTAGTTGGGGAACGAGGCGCCAAAGGAGAGGGCGCGCTCGATTCCCACAATGTCATTTGCACGGTTTATTAATCTTCACTATCGCGCAACGCTTCCTGTGTCTTCATCATTTGCAGATTTTATATTCCTTAATTATATTATGCATGCTACAAACCAGCTATTGTTTTTCGTACTCGGCGTGTATAAACTTCTGTAACATATTTGTTTATGTATAGTTGGAAAATAATGTCCCTTTCCAGTCTGACTTCGGGACCTCCTTCTGCATAGATCGTAGATGTAATCTTTCAGCCATGTTTTAATCATCGCGATTAATAAAGAGCTTTTTATTTTCGATCTCAGCACTGTGTCCCCTACCGTCAACTCTTATATAATAAGCCTGCTCCACAACTATAATAAAATAGGGCCGTCAGTGTATGCACATGAGTAACATAGGTTTCTGGCCGAGTTGGTTCATAGTAATGGGAAGAAACCAGCGAAGAACAACAACCAGACACAGGGCAAGACAACTGAATGTTTATTGCAGCTTATTGTTTATGCGCTGCTGATTAATGCGTGGGGGTGTGTGCAATTATTCAATAAACATTCACTTGTAAGTAGAGGTGTGCGCCGCCCAAGTCCCAAGAGACATCACGCC